>NC_071389.1:150020427-150320427 GCF_022682495.2 Desmodus rotundus
TTGGTGGTCTCAAACAGGCTGCCTAAGGCCAAACTGGGACACCATGTGACATCACCAGAGGCAGATCCAGAAAGAAAAACCAGTGGTAAACACTAGATGCTACCGAGATAAATTCCACCATGGTCTTCCTCATTATTTGCAATATTTTCCCTCCTGCATCTTTTTAACATTCATTTCTTGTCCCTCAAGATTGTGCATATTAAGTCACTAGATTTTATATTATAGTTTATTTCAAACTTCATATTTTGCTCCTCCCTTCTCTTCCCCCATTTTTCCTTCCTCTTTCTTCTTTTTATTTTTGTTTTAAATTTTACTTTCTCTCTTACTACAACTTGTTTCCATTCCACACTCTCACTATTTCTCCCCTCTCCAGCCTCTCAAAAACATTTTCTTTGTCATTGATCATCACACATTATTTTTCCTGCTATTTTTCCTTGCTCTCTCTCCACCTTTATCAGTCTTTGCTCATTGGTTGTGGATAGGATGGTTGTTGTTGAATTACTTCAATTTTATCTCTAGACTTTTACTGTCTTGTTATTTCAAATCTTCAATTTTACCATTCCTGTCTCCTACTCCATTCAGCCTTCCCCCTGCCCTTTCTCTTTTTTCCATCTCAAATTTTAATTTTTCCCTGTCTTAGCCTGGTTTTCATTCCTCACTCTTAGTATTCCTTCTCCCTGTATCATCTCAAAGTTACTTCGCTTTCCTCCAGACATCCCTTAAGCTTTTCTTTCCTTTTTCCCTCTTATTACCATCCCACTTATATTAATCTTACCTCATGTGTTATTGGTAGTGCTGTGGTGGATCTTTTTCTCCAATTCAATTATTATTTTTTTATTTACTTTTTTATTTTTCTGTCTCTTTCTCACTATATATTTTTTTTATTTCCATTTAAACCTAATACTATATGCTTCCCTTCTCTTGCTCTATTCTGCCTTCTTCATTCCCTTTTTTATTTATGATGAAAATTTTACTTTCTTTTTCTCGTCACCTTGCCCTGAATCCCTACTCTTAATATTGCTCCTCCATCTACTCTCTCAAACTCATTTTTCTTTCAATTAGTCATCTCATATTCATTTCTCTTTTCTCATAATACTCTTAATCTCTTTACTCTCATTAATCCTGGCTCATTTACTGTTGATAATGTGATTGTGAGCAGGGGTTATTTTGCGAGTGTGGTTTTGTTCTGGCAGCACCTGCACAATAGCACACAAGATGTGGTGGGCAGAGTGACACTAAGACAGCCAGCCAGAGGGAAGGGCCCACAAAGAAAAACCCAATGACAATCAAAACCCAATTACAACCACAGAGCCCACATAAATGGCATAAAGGGTATCCTAAGAGCATCAAGTTCAGGAGATCAAAGAGACTGCACCACTGAATCCTACGAATCTCCCATAGAAGGTCACACCACAAAGACAGAGAGTCAAAGTAGATCAATCTAAGAAGTAGAAACAAACAAGAAGTGTGCCTAAAATGGGGAGAAAAAGAAACAATCCCCAATCAAAAGGAAAGGAGAAATCCCCAGAAAGAGTGCTAAATGAAATAGAGGCAAGTAAACTATCAGACACTGGGTTCAAAATAATGGTTATAAGGAAGCTCAATGAGCTCTGGGAGAACTACAAAAGCCTACAGGGAAGATACAAGGAACTTTTGGACTTGCATCAGTATGAAAAAGACATAGAAACTATCAGTAGCAGCCAAGAGGAAATGAAGAATACAATTTCTGAATTGAAGAGCACTGTAGAAGGAATTAAAAGCAGGCTAGATGAAGCAGAGGACTGAATCAGAGAGCTGGAGGGCAAGATAGAAAAAAGTTAACAGACAGAGAAAAAAACAAAGAAAGACTCAAAAAGAATGAAGAGGGATTAAGGGAGCTTCAGGACAACATGAAACATAATAATATCCATTTCATAGGAATACCAGGAGGAGGAGAAGAGGAGCAAGATGAAGAAAACCTGTTTGAAAGAGTAATGACAGAACATTTCCCTAACTTGATGAGAGAAAAAGCCACTCAAGTCCAGGAAGCACAGAAAGTCCCAATCAATATGAATCCAAAGAGGCTCACTCCAAGACACATCATAATAAAAATGGCAAAATTTAAAGGCAAAGAGAGAATATTAGAGGCAGCAAGGAAGAAACAGCTAGTAACATACAAGGTAGCCCCAATAAAGCTATCAGCTGATTACTCAACAGAAACACTACAAGCAAGAAGGGAATGGCAAGAAATATTCCAATTAATGAAAAGCAAAAGCCTACAACCAAGAGTACTCTCTCCAGCAAGGACCTCATTTAAAATAGAAGGCAAAAAAGCAGCTTCCCTGACCAAAATAATAGTAATAATAATAATAAAACTAAAAGAACATATCTCCACCAAACCAGCATTGCAAGAGATGGTAAAGGAACTGCTTTAAGAAGATCGAGAAAAAGAGAGAGAGGAACACAGGTACAAAGGAAAAAAATGTCAATGAATCAATACCTATCAATAATAAGCTTAAATGTAAATGGATTAAATGTGTCAATCAAAAGACACAGGGTAGCTGAATGGATAAGAAAACATGACCTGCATATATGCTGTCTACAAGAGACCTACCTCAGAACAAAATCTCTACACAGACTGAAAGTGAAGGGTTGGAAAAAATATTTCAAGCAGATGGATATGAAAACAAAGCTGGAGTAGGAATCAGCCAAAATAGATATCAAAACAAAGGCCATAAAAAAAGACAAAGGAGGACACTATATAATACTTAAGGGAATAGTTCATCAAGAAGATATAACCCTTGTAAATATTTATGCACCCAACATAAAGGAGTACCCAAATATATAAGGAAAATCTTGGAGGACTTCAAGAAAGATATCGACAGCAACATATTCATGTAAGGTTTTTAACACCCCATTGTTAACAATGGGTAGATCTTCCAAGCAAAGAATCAATAAGGATATTGTGTTATTAAACAACATCCAAGATCAAGTGGCTTAATTGATATATATACGAAACTTTCACCCAAAAGAAGCAAAACATACATACTTTTCAAATGTACATGGAACATTTTTAAAGATAGACCACATGGTAGGTCATAAAACAAGCCTCAACAAACTCAAGAAAATTGAAATCGTATCAAGCATTTTCTCTGACCACAAGAGACTCGAACTAGAAACTAACCTCAAGGAAAAGCACTCAAACTCATGGAGATTGAATAGCATGCTACTAAATAATGAATGGGTTAACAATAAGATCAAAGAAGAAATCAAAAAGTTTCTAGAAACAAATGAAAATGAATACGTGACAGCCCAAAACCTGTAGGACACAGCGAAGGCAGTCCTACAGGAGAGAAGTTCGTAGCAATACAGACCTACCTAAAAAAGATAGAAAAATTTCATAAAACAACCTAACACAACATGTAAAAGAACTAGAGGAGCAACAACAAACAAACCCCAGAGTGAGTAGAAGGAAGGAAATCATCAAGATCAGAGCAGATTTAAATAACATAGAGACTAAAAGAACAATCCAAAGGATCAGTAAGTCAAGGATCTTGTTCTTTGAAAAGATAAACAAAATCAACAAACCTTTAACTAGACTCATCAAGAAAAAAAAAAGAGAGGACCTAAATAACTAAAATCAGAAATGAAAAAGGAGAAATTACAACCAATATCACAGAAGTACAAAAGATTATAAGAAATTACTATCAACAATTATATGCCAAGAAATTTGAGACCCTGGGCAAAATGGACAAATTTCTAGAAACATATAATCTTCCAAAACTGAATCAGGAAGAAGCAGAAAGCCTGAATAGAGAGATAACAATTAGTGAAATTGAAGCCATAATCAAAACCTCCTGGCATACAAAAGCCCTGAACTGGACCGCTTCATTGGAAAATTTACCAAACATTTAGGTAAGAGGTAACTACTATCCTTCTCAAACTATTCCAAAAAATTCAAGAAGGAAACTCCCACCCTCTTTTTATGAGGCCAGTTTTATCCTAATTCCAAAACCTGATAAAGACACAACAAAGAAAGAAAACTACAGACCAATATCACTGATGAACATAGATGCTGAAATCTCAACAAAATATTGGCCAACTGGATCCAGCAATACATTTAAAATATATTATATCCTGATCAAGTGGGATTCATCCTAGGGATGTAATGATGGTATAATATTCACAATCAATAAATGTAATACACCACATAAACTAAATGAAAGGCAAAAATAAAATGATCATATCAATAGATACTGACAAAATATTTGATAACATACAGCACCCATTTATGATAAAAATGCTTAGCAAAGTGGGAATAGAGGGAGCATACGTCAACATAATAAAGGCCATATAGGAGAAATCTACAGCCAGCATCATACTCAACAAGCAAAAACTAAAACCTTTACCCCTAAGAGAGGAACACAACAAGGATGTCCACTTTCACCACTTTTATTTAACACAGTATTGGAAGTTCTAGCCACAGTGATCAGACAAAAAGAAAAAAAGAGAGAAAGAAAGAAAGAAAAGTCATCCAAATTGGAAAGGAGAAAGTAAATCTGTCATTATTTGCATATAACATGACAGTCTACATAGAAAACCCTAATGGCTCCACCAAAAAAAAACTTGACCTAATAAGTGAATTTGTCAAAACAGTGGGATACAAAGTCAATATTCAGAAATCAAAAGCATTTTTGTATACCAACAATGAAATATCAGAAAGAGAAACTAGGGGGAAAATCCCATTTACTATAGCAACAAGAAAATTAATTACCTAGGAATTAACTTAACCATGGAGGTAAAAGACCTATACTCGGAAAACTACAGAACACCAAAGAAAGAAATTAAGGAAAATACAAATAAATGGAAACATATATCGTGTTCATAGATTGGAAGAATTAACATCATCAAAATGTCCATACTACCCAAAGCAATTTATAGATTCACTTCAATGCCTATTAAAGTACCAATGGCATATTTCACAGATATAGAACAAACATTTCAGAAATTTATATGGAAACATAAACAACCCCAAATAGCTGCAGCAATTTTGAGAAAGAAGAACAAAGTAGGAGGGATCACAATACCTGATATCAATCTGTATTACAAGGCCACTGTAATCAAAACAGTCTGCTACTGACATAAGAACAGATACATAGATCAATGGAACAGAATAGAGAGCCCAGAAATAACCCATGCCTCTATGGTCAATTAATATTTAACGAAGGGGGGAGAAGCATAAAATGGAGTCAAAATAGCCTCTTCAACAAATGTGTTGGGAGATCTGGAAAGGTACATGCAAAAAATGAAAGTAGACCACCAACTTATACCATACATCAGAATAAACACAAATGGATGAAAGACTTAAACATAAGCCTCAATACTGTAATGGTCCTAGAGGAAAAAACAGGCATGAAAATTTCAGATGTCACATATACCAATGTTTCCACCAACACATCCTCTAGAGCAAGGGACATAAAGGAAATAATCAAATTGGACTACATCAAATTTAAAAGCTTCTGCATGGCTAAAGAAAGCATCATCAAAATGAAAAGGGAACCAAACATATGGGAAAACATATTTGTAAATGATACCTCAGACAAGGGGTTGATCTCCAAAATATATAAAGAACTCATATGACTCAACACCAGGAAGACAATGAATCCAATTAAAAATTGGGTGAAGGACCTGAGCAGACAATTTCTCCAAGGATGTACAGAGGGCCCATAGGCATATGAAAGGATGCTCAACATCACTAGCCATCAGACAGAGGCAAATTAAAAACTATTTGATTGACAGGTAAAGGTGGTACCAGCTTCCCCCGGGGAGATGTGACTACCAAAACGTAGGTATGCAGGGGCGTCTGTTAGCTGGAATGCTCACCTTGCTCCACACTCCATTTGTTAGTTTTGCATACATGACGGGAGGCAGGCAGTTAACCAAAGTTCTTTTTTGGGCCCTTTCTTTGGGCCCTGTAGACTCCCTCCCCTCCTCCCTTCCAGACCTTGAGATGAATACAGTCTCAAGGTTTTCCTTTTCCTAGCTGGTGGAGATGATACACACAGATTTTCAAGGGCCTCCCCCTTCCTGCACTATCTGGTTGCTCGGAAAGCCTGGAAGCCTTATCAAACCAGGCTCAGGATTACTGGATCAGTGGGTGAAACTGTGTTCCTTTGCTTTTAGCCTCCTGTATTAAGTCCTTTGTTAGACTGCAATGGTGAGGGCCCTGCCTTTATTTCCCCTCTGGCAGCTCATTCCTAGCTGCTACCTAAGTGCTAAAAGGTGTTGCCTGGCAATCAGAAGGCTAGCCACTGGCCAGTAACAGCAGTGCACTCTCAGAGTTCTTCCTATGCCATCTCCTGTGTGAGAACCTTGAAGCAATCACTAGAAATAGAGAAGAAATGTGAAGTTCCTCTAAAGACCAGACCATTTTTGAAGACTACTTCCTTTATGGTTACACACACACATATAGACACACACTGCAGTTATCTGCAATGGGCATTGGATTATAACGAATTTATCTTTTTACATTATACACTTCTGTATTTGAATTGTTTACAAATAAAGTGTAATATCCTAGACCCTAGAAGGTCATATAGTTGTAAAGAAAAGTTTAAAACTTTAAAATGCTTAAATCACTATGGTGCTAATGAGAAAACAAATAACAAAGCCTGAATTGATATTCAAATAAGTGCAATGATTCAATCAAGACTATGGACCCAGTCTGTATCAGAACCCATATTTAATTCTAAGGGTACAATTCTAAACTCTGCTTCTCCAGGTTTGGTAAAGATGTAGTCGTGGTAACCATTATCAGAGAGAAGGAAGAATGCCACTCCTGACTGCTCCACCAAGGACTGTAGCCTGGAAAATATAGAAAACTAAAAATTTTGAAGGTGAAATTAAAACTCACAATAGGAGAAAAGACTATAAGAGAGCATTGAGTTGTGGTAAATGAACTCAAGCCTCCCAACCCAAATAAACCACACATCATAGTGCCAACTACAGTGAATCTGATTGCTGATCTGTTATCTGATATTCAAGGAACTTTTTGGATGAGATGTTGCCACAGTTTTCTTAAGAAGAAAAATCCTCCAACCTACAGCTAGTGAGCTCAGCTTTATTCTACAGCAATGCTCATAAATGGATGGCACAGCTCACAGCCCCCTTTTCCTTTTACCCTGTTGTGTTTCTCAGGATAATTTCTGAAGAAACCAGTTGTGTTTGGATTTGAGCCTTCGATAACCACTTTTTATTTTACTTCAAAGAAAATAAAATAAAGCTAGGTTTTTGAGGACATTTTTTCCTAACAAAAAATCTATAAAATTTAAATAGCAATGTGTCAAATTAACACAGTTCATTAAAATGCATGTGTAAACAAATTCCCGAGTGAAAATAATTCTATGGCTAAAATGAACAACTTGTTATACTTTACAAACTTTGAAGTCATTACAAGCTCTGGCAGACATTGCTGGTTGCCTACCCAGCTGTCATTCCCCATTTTCCTTGCTCCCAATCAGGTGAGGCTGGCTCAGTGGACACAGAGTAAAATACAAGAGAAAAACACATTTCTCTCCTAGCAGATCACCCGATTTTATCAATGAAACAAACATAAAAGGAATTCTTCTAGGTAGATTACTGGACTTTTTTTTAACTGATAAAAGAGAGAAATAAAGGAGACATACAAGAAGAACGCCATTCCCCATCCTCACCCATTTATTCCCGGATTTTGGCTGAAATCGTGGAAAACACACGTGGAGACCTATGCCAGCCATCTGCAATCATCCTGCAAAGAAAGATTTGATGAAGACATACCATTTGTCAGGCATTTTGATTATTGAGGGTTAGAGAAGAAGGAGTAGGCCAGACACGAATTATGGCTCATTTGTGTCAAGAATGTGGTGTGCATAAAATCTGTGTGTGCATAAAACCTGTGTGTCCAGTAAATGCCTGAACATAAAAATGAAGAGCGAGTTTTTGGCATATTTTTCAGGGAAGAAACAAATCCTACCTGGTGAGTTAAGGGTTTCAGAATCTGACTGAAGGAGAGAAGGATAGAATTTCTCATTAAAGCATTAGAGAAGGAAGATTTACATTGGTTTTGAGAGGGCACATGAAGCCTGTAGCCCTTTCATAAGAAAGTATTTTTTCATTTTTACCTAAATACTTTTCTATAAGTTTCTAATTTATTCCCCCCCAAAAAATATGGGTAGGACTTAGTTTATGTCATGTATAATAAGCTGTATCAAAACTCTGTAAAGGAGAACCAAGATGGCAGCGTAGGTAGACACACTGCGCCTCCGGTACAACCAGAACTGACAGAAAATCGAACGGCAAGGAAGTCTGACACCAAGGAAATAAAAAATAAACATTCATCCAGACCGGTAGGAGGGGCAGAGACGGGAAGCCGCAGTGGAGAGGACTGGCGTGGCCATGGTGGGACCGAGACTGGCGGAGTGTGGGACGAACGGGACAGGCAGTCTGACCACTGGCAGACCCTGCGGCCCCACATTCGCGCAGATAAACTGAGAGGGCCAGAATCAGAGTGGAGGAAAACGGGGCAGGCAGAGCGGTGGGTAGCACCCCGCGGCCCCACATTCATGCACAGATAAACCAGACAAACGGCGGGGATCAAAGCAGACCGCACAACCCAGGGCTCCAGCACGAGGAAATAAAGCCTCAAAACTCTGATTGAAAACGCCCGTGGGGGTTGGGGCGGCAGCAGGAGAGACTCCCAGCCTCACAGGAGAGGTCATTGGAGAGACCCACAGGGGCCTAGAGTGTGCACAAGCCCACCCACTCGGGAACCAGCACCAGAGGGGCCCAGGTTGATTGTGGGTAGCGGAGTGAAAGATTGAGGTCGGGTGGACAGGGGAGCGGGAGCCATTGCTACCTGTTGGCCCCTCCCCCACATACAGCATCACAGCACAACAACCAGCCTGACCCCGCCCAGCCCTGGGAACACCTAAGACTCCGCCCCTTTAAGTAACAGACGCTCCAACACCAAAAAAAAAAAAAAAAAGGCCCAAATGACAGAACACTTCAAAGCTCCAGAAAAAACACAACTAAGCGAGGAAGAGATAGCCAACCTATCGGATGCACACTTCAAAACACTGGTTATCAAGACGTTCACAGAATTGGTTGAATTTGTTCGAAAAGTAGATGAAAAAATGAAGCCTATGCCAAGAGAAACAAAGGAAAATGTACAGGGAACCAATAGTGATGCGAAGGAAACTGGGACTGAAATCAACGGTGTGGACCAGAAGGAAGAAAGAAACATCCAACCGGAAAAGAATGAAGAAAGAAGAATTCAGAAAAATAAGTAGAGGCTTAGGAACCTCCAGGACATCTTGAAACATTCCAACATCCGAATTATAGGGGTGCCAGAAGGAGAAGAGGAAGAACAAAAAATTGAAAACTTATTTGAACAAATAATGAAGGAGAATTTCCCCAGTCTGGCAAAGGAAATAGACTTCCAGGAAGTCCAGGAAGCTCAGAGAGTCCCAAAGAAGCTGGAGCCAAGGAGGAACACACCAAGGCACATCATAATTACATTACCCAAGATTAAACAGGAGAGAATCTTAGAAGCAGCAAGAGAAAAGGACACAGTTACCTACAAAGGGGTTCCCATAAGACTGTCAGCTGATTTCTCCAAAGAGACCTTACAGGCAAGAAGGGACTGGCAAGAAGTATTCCAAGTCATGAAAGGCAAGGGCCTACATCCAAGATTACTGTATCCAGCAAAGCTATCATTTAGAATGGAAGGGAAGATAAAGTGCTTCTCAGATAAGGTCAAGTTCAAGGAGTTCATCATCACCAAGCCCTTATTACATGAAATGTTAAAGGGAGTTACCTAAGAAAAAGAAGATCAAAAATAGGAACAGTAAAAATGACAGCAAACTCACAGTTATTAACGACCACACCTAAAACAAAAACAAGAGGAAACTAGGCAAACAACTAGAACAGGAACAGAACCATAGAGATGGAGATCACATGGAGGGGTGTCAATAGGGGAGTGTGAGGGGGAGGGGTGGGAATGGTACAGAGAATAAGTAGCATAGATGATAGGTGGAAAATAGACAGGGGGAGGGTAAGAATAGTGTAGGAAATGTAGAAGCCAAAGAACTTATAAGTATGACCCATGGACATGAACTATAGGGGGGGAATGTGGGAGGGAGGGGGTGTGCAGGATGGAGTGGAGTGAGGGGGGCTGGAAATGGGACAACTGTAATAGCATAATCAATAAATACATTTTTAAAAAATCTGTAAAGCAAATCAATAGCAAAGTTTTTTGGCAAGTATACTAACCAACTAAGGTACTAACTAAGGAGTGCCATGCTCCCTCCCTTTGCCTGGGCCAGGGAAGCAGCCATCTCCCTCCTTTCCCAATGCCATTTTCTTACCTAAAGCACATCAGTTCAGGGCAAGAGTCAGAGCCCAGGCAGCTGAATTTGAAATCACCTTATTATGTATAAACTTTGGGGGACTAAACTCTTCAGCATAAATTTTGAAAGTCATTTATATTAGATTATAATTCATTAAATTTAGGGGGGTTTTTTCTGTCTCTTATTGAAACTGAAGATCACCCTAAGATGTTGGTAATTGGTAAGAGAATGAGCTTACTGATATTCCTTTTGCCTGAGGTCTCTATGCCAAGCACAAAAGAGAGGAGATTCTTTAAACTGGAGGATGTTCCCAGGAACAGGGTCTGTAATATCATGATGCCCAGGTAGGGAATGAGAGTTCTCTAGCTATATTTCTTGAAACACTTCAGAACACACAGGGAATTTTAAAAAGCTCTAGCAGTATATAAATTTCCCTCTTGTCTGAGACTGCCTACCTGACCTAACTAGTCCTTCCTTCCCACAAGGTCTTAATCGGTGGAGGAGAAGAGAATGGAGAGAAAACGAGAAGGGAGACAGAACATTTACTGTGCTCATATAGCATGTTAACCTACACACATTATCACTTTTAATTCTCATAAACATTCTGTAAGAAAAGTTATCTTTATTTTATAATTAAGAAATGAAGACCCGAGAACCAAGATGGCGGCATAGGTAGACACACTGTGCCTCCTCGCACAACCAGAACTGACAGAAAATCGAACGGCAAGGGGGTCCATCACCAAGGAAATACAAAATAAACATTCATCCAGACGGGTAGGAGGGGCGGAGACGGGCACCGGAGTGGAGAGGACTCACGTGGCCGTGGCGGGACTGAGACTGGCGGAGTGTGGGATGAACGGGGCAGGCAGTCCGAGCACTAGTACACCCGGCAACCCTACATTTGTGCAGATAAACCGAGAGGGCCAGACTCAGAGTGGCAGAGAGCGGGGCAGGCAGGGCACTGGGTAGCACCCCGGGGCCCCACATTTGCACACAGATAAACCGGGCGAACGGCGGGGAGCGAAGCTGACTGCGCAACCCAGGGCTCCAGCTCCGGGAAATAAAGCCTCAAACGTCTGATTGAAAACGCCCGTGGGGGTTGGGGCAGCAGCAGGAGAGACTCCCAGCCTCACGGGAGAGGTCGTTGGAGAGACCCACAGGGGCCTAGAGTGTGCCCAAGCCCACCCACTCGGGAACCAGCACCAGAGGGGCCCAGTTTGGTTGTGGGTATCAGAGTGAAAGACTGGAATCCGGAGGAGAGTGAGGCAGGCGCCATTGCTCCCTCTCGGCCCCTCCCCCACATACAGCATCACAGCACAGCGACCAGCGTTACCCTACCCCGGTGAACACCTAACGCTCCGCCCCTTAAAGTAACAGAAGCCCCAACACCAAAAAAAATGGCCCAAATGAAAGAACACTTCAAAGGTCCAGAAAACATACAACTAAGCGAGGAAGAGATAGCCAACCTATCGGATGCACAGTTCAAAGCACTGGTTATCAATGTGCTCACAGAATTGGTTGAATTTGTTCGAAAAGTAGATGAAAAAATGAAGCCTATGCCAAGAGAAACAAAGGAAAATGTACAGGGAACCAATAGTGAAGCGAAGGAAACTGGGACTCAAATCAACAGTGTGGACCAGAAGGAAGAAACAAACATCCAACCAGAAAAGAATGAAGAAACAAGAACTCGGAAAAATGAGGAGAGGCATAGGAACCTCCAGGACATCTCAAAACGTTCCAACATCTGAATTATAGGGGTGCCAGAAGGAGAAGAGGAAGAACAAAAAATTGAAAACTTATTTGAACAAATAATGAAGGAGAACTTCCCTAATCTGGCAAAGGAAATAGACTTCCAGGAAGTCCAGGAAGCTCAGAGAGTCCCAAAGAAGCTGGAGCCAAGGAGGAACACACCAAGGCACATCATAATTACATTACCCAAGATTAAACGCAAGGACCTACATCCAAGATTACTGTATCCAGCAAAGCTATCATTTAGAATGGAAGGGCAGATAAAGTGCTTCTCAGATAAGGTCAAGTTAAAGAAGTTCATCATCACCAAGCCCTTATTATATGAAACGTTAAAGGGAGTTACCTAAGAAAAAGAAGATCAAAAATAGGAACAGTAAAAATGACAGCAAACTCACAGTTATTAACGACCACACCTAAAACAAAAACAAGAGCAAACTAGGCAAACAACTAGAACAGGAACAGAACCATAGAGATGGAGATCACATGGAGGGTTGTCAATAGGGGAGTGGGAGAGGGAGGGGGGGTGAAAGGTACAGAGAATAAGTAGCATAGATGATAGGTGGAAAATAGACAGGGGGAGGGTAAGAATAGTGTAGGAAATGTAGAAGCCAAAGAACTTATAAGTATGACCCATGGACATGAACTATAGTGGGTGAATGTGGGAGGGAGGGGGTGGACAGGATGAAGTGGAGTGGGGGGGGGGGGAATGGGACAACTGTAATAGCATAATCAATAAATATATTTTTTAAAAAAGAAAAGAAATGAAGACCCAAAGATATTAAGTCAATTTTTTTAAGACCACACAGCAACAAAGTCAGGAAGCTAAATTCAGAGGCACACATCAGTATCTTTCTTACCAATCATGTCCAACCAGAAGAGTGACACTTTAAATCCCACTCCTCATTCGCCCATCTCCCAACCCTGTAAGCCAAAGGAGAAGGACCTATGCCTAAATACTTAATTGATCCATTATAATCTGTAAAATGTTTTATTCTCAGGCCACAGTAGCATCCATTCATAGATGGATAGTCCAGAATTGGGCCTATTTCTTATTCCTGGTAGACCCGAAAGGAACAAACTTTGAAAATGTGTTATCTGTGGGAGGGGAGGGAGAGTGAAAATAAAGCAAATACACTAATGATAACCTAAACAAGAAAGTGTATTTCAAAATGGAAATCTATATCTATATCTATCTGCATGTATTTTCCTTCTGGTCCTGGCCTGTATTCTTTCTGATAATCCTTGTTTGTCTTAGAAAATATGCATGCATGCGTGTGTGCATGTTTGTGGGCATCTACAAATTCTATGGTAGTTATCCAACAGTTAAATGCTGACAATTTAAATAATTAAAATGTGCATTACACTGCCTCCTCCTGGAAAAACTGTAAGGATTCTTGTTTTGGAGTGCTTGTGCTACCCTGAATACTATCAACAACCTCCATGAATTGGACACCTTACAGTATTATTTTAGATTCCATGAAATAGAATAGGCAAGTTATGCTCTTTGGTGGAGGAGATGGATCTTAAATTAGGACTAGACCATATTGATAGGAAGAGGACATCCATAGAGGTAAGAAAATAATGCATTTTCATTGGGCAGAGCAGAGAACAACTTTAGAAACTGAGACCATTGAAAAGGGAACATTTGATGAAGTTTTTGGAGTACTTTTCACATAGCCTATGACAGCACTCATTTATAGTGGATAATTTCAATTTTTTAATTGTATATTTGTTGTAATTTACCCAAGTCTTCAGGAAGTGTTTTAGGGGGCACATATGTAAGAGTAGAGGAAGATGTAGCCTGTGACACAGTTCCATGCTCCCTGGTATCAATCTGGAAGAAGATCACCTGTTCCTGAGCCATGAAATGAGAAATGCCCCATTGCAAAACTGGGATGAGCTGGGAAAAGAACATAATCCTGAGGAATAATTGCCAGGAGGGTGATTAGAGAGAAATGTAAAGTAATCCCCTCTATCTTCATTTTCTGTATGTCTTAGAAAAAGGAGGCCTTTTAAAGGGAAAGAAACACGGATGCCATAGTGATGCTATTAGTTTGATCAGCTCACACATTAAACAACTCTGCCATCCAGAGCAGAAAAGAGCTAGACATACCAGAGAATCATGTGCCAGTCAGTGCTCAGGGATGATGCCTGGAGGTCTCACTGTTCATATCTACTGCCTGTCTTTCAAAGTTGTTATGAGGGTAAAACAAATAGAAAGAGGGGATTATTGCATCATATAAATAGAAAGAGAGAAAGTATTACCTCAATGAAAAATGCATTTGAGTGGAACTAAAAATTAACCCTATAATCTATTTGTTCAACAAGGTTTTCATTGAACACCTAGTATGTCAAATACGATGAAGGTGGTTGGTGATACCAAATACCTTTGTTAGTTGTTGCTACATACTGATAAACATGAATAATTAGAAGCCATCTCTTGCATCCTAGAGTTCACAATGGAATACTAATATTTCCTTATTTATTTATTGATTGATTGATTGATATATTTATTGATTATGCTATTACAGTTGTCCCTTTTCCGCCCCTTCACTCAACTCCATCCTGCCCACCCCTTCCATCCCACATTCCCCCCCTATAGTTCATGTCCATGGGTCATACTTATAAGTTCTTTGGCTTCTACATTTCCTACACTATTCTTACCCTCCCCCTGTCTATTTTCCACCTATCATTTATGCTATTTATTCTCTGTACCTTTCCCCACTCTCTCCCCCTCCCAACCCCCTATTGATAACCCTCCATACAATCTCCATTTCTGTGGTTCTGTTTCTGTTCTAGTTGTTTGCTTAGTTTTCTTTTGTTTTGGTTTTAGGTGTGGTTGTTTATAACTGTGAGTTTGCTGTCATTTTTACTGTTCATATTTTTGATCTTCTTTTTCTTAGGTAACTCCCTTTAACATTTCATATAATAAAGGCCTGGTGATGATGAACTCCTTGAATTTGACCTTATCTGAGAAGCACTTTATCTGCCCTTCCATTCTAAATGATAGCTTTGCTGGATACAGTAATCTTGGATGTAGGCCCTTGCCTTTCATGACTTGGAATACTTCTTGCCAGCCCCTTCTTGCCTGTAAGGTCTCTTTGGAGAAATCAGCTGACAGTCTTATGGGAACCCCTTTGTAGGTAACTGTGTCCTTTTCTCTTGCTGCTTCTAAGATTCTCTCCTGTTTAATCTTAGGTAATGTAATTATGATGTGCCTTGGTGTGTTCCTCCTTGGCTCCAGCTTCTTTGGGACTCTCTGAGCTTCCTGGACTTCCTGGAAGTCTATTTCCTTTGCCAGACTGGGGAAATTCTCCTTCATTATTTGTTCAAATAAGTTTTCAATTTTTTGTTCTTCCTCTTCTCCTTCTGGCACCCCTATAATTCGGATGTTGGAACGTTTCGAGATGTCCTGGAGGTTCCTAAGCCTCTCCTCATTTTTCTGAGATCTTGTTTCTTCATTCTTTTCTGGTTGGATGTTTCTTTCTTCCTTCTGGTCCACACCGTTGATTTCAGTCCCAGTTTCCTTCTCATCACTATTGGTTCCCTGTACATTTTCCTTTGTTTCTCTTGGCATAGGCTTCATTTTTTCATCTACTTTTCGAACAAATTCAACCAATTCTGTGAACGTCTTGATAACCAGTGTTTTGAAGTGTGCATCCAATAGGTTGGTTATCTCTTCCTCGCTTAGTTGTATTTTTTCTGGAGCTTTGAAGTGTTCTTTCATTTGGGCCTTTTTTTTTTTTTTTTTTTTTTTTTGGTGTTGGGGCGTCTGTTACTTAAAGGGGCGGAGCCTTAGGTGTTCACCAGGGCGGGGTAATGCTGGTCGCTGCGCTGTCACACTGTATGTGGGGGAGGGGCCGAGAGGGAG
The DNA here is from genome assembly GCF_022682495.2 of Desmodus rotundus. Taxonomy (NCBI): domain Eukaryota; kingdom Metazoa; phylum Chordata; class Mammalia; order Chiroptera; family Phyllostomidae; genus Desmodus; species Desmodus rotundus. The sequence goes on from NC_071389.1 coordinate 150,036,412, forward strand.
CAATGGCGCCCGCTCCACCCCCCTCGGGCTCCAACTACTCCCTCCGCCTCCCACAACCAAACTGGGCCCCTCTGATGCTGCCTCCCGAGTAGGTGGGCTTGTGCACGCTGTAGGCCCCTGTGGGTCTCTCCAACGACCTCCCCTGTGAGGCTGGGAGTCTCTCCTGCTGCCGCCCCAACCCCCACGGGCGTTTTCAATCAGAGGTTTGAGGCTCTATTTCCCCGCACTGGAGCCCTGGGTCATGGGTCTGCTTGGTCCCCTCCGTTAGTCCGGGTCCATCTGTGCGCTAGTGTGGGGCCACGGTGTGCCACCCGTGCTCTGCCTGCCCCATTCTCTTCCACTCTGAGTCCGGCCCTCTCGGTCTATCCGCGCGAATGTGGGGCCGCAGGGTCTGCCAGTGGTCAGACTGCCAGCCCCGTTCGTCCCACACTCCGCCAGTCTCGGTCCCGCCATGGCCACGCGAGTCCTCTCCGCCCCGGCTGCCCATCTCCGCCCCTCCCACCGGTCTGGATGAATGTTTATTTTTTATTTCCTTGGTGTCGGACTTCCTTGCCGTTCGATTTTCTGTCAGTTCTGGTTGTGCAAGGAGGTGCAGTGTGTCCACCTAGGCAGCCATCTTGGTTCTCCTTGGAATACTAATATTTCTAATACAAGTGAATGGGTTTGTTTGGAAGCAGAGGAGCAGCTGGGAACAGCACCACAATCTCTTCTTTGAACATCAGACATTTTCCCTGATCTGACGAGCTGTTCATCCCTAGAAAAAGGATCATTCCTGGAAATCTAAAAGAGCTTTTGCGGTCTCATCCTTCCCCTGACCTCATCTATGTAAACATAGTGATCCCTCCTCTGGGCAAAGGTCTTAAGATCAAGACATCTAAAGTCATAAATATAAGTTGTAACACCATAAAAGTCCTTGAGGAAAACATTGGCAGGAAAATCTCAGACATTCCACGCAGCAACATCCTCACAGATACATCCCCTAAAGCAAGAGACATAAAGGAAAGAATAAACAAATGGGACCTCATCAAAATAAAAAGCTTCTGCACGGCTAAAGAAAACAGCACCAAATTACAAAGAGAAACAACAGTATGGGAAAACATATTTGCTAATGATACCTCAGACAAGGGCCTGATCTCCAAAACATATAAAGAACTCACACGACTGCACTCCAGGAAGACAAACAACCCAATTAAAATATGGGCAAAGGACTTGAACAGACACTTCTCCAAGGAAGACATACAGAGGGCCCAGACACATATGAAAAGATGCTCAGCATCACTAGCCATCAGAGAGATGCAAATTAAAACCACAATGAGGTACCATCTCACACCAGTCAGAGTGGCCAACATAAACAAATCCACAAACAAATGTTGGAGAGGATGCGGAGAAAAGGGAACCCTAGTGCACTGTTGGTGGGAATGCAGACTGGTGAGGCCACTGTGGAAAACAGTATGGAATTTCCTCAGAAAACTAAAAATGGAAGTGCCCTTTGACCCAGCAATTCCGCTGCTGGGATTATACCCTAAGAACCCTGAAACACCAATCCAAAAGAACCTGTGCACCCCAATGTTCATAGCAGCACAATTTACAATAGCCAAGTGCTGGAAGCAACCTAAGTGCCCATCAGCAAACAAGTGGATCCAAAAACTATGGTATATTTACACAATGGAATTCTACACAGCAGAGAGAAAGAAGGAGCTTATACCCTTTGCAACAGCATGGATGAAACTGGAGAGCATTATGCTAAGTGAAATAAGCCAGGCGGTGAGGGACAAATACCATATGATCTCACCTTTAACTGGAACATAATCAATAGAAGAAAAAAGCAAACAAAATATAACCAGAGACATTGAAGTTAAGAACAATCTAACAATAGCCAGGGCAGGGGGGGGGGGGGGCGGGGACAGTGGGAAGAGGGGATTACAGGAACTACTATAAAGGACACATGGACAAAACCAAGGGGGAGGGTGGAGGTGGGGGAGGGAGGTGGGTTCAGCTGGGGTGGGGTGGAGGGATGGGGAGAAAAGGCATACAACTGTAATTGAATAACAATAAAAATTTAAAAAAAAAAAGACATCTAAAGTCAGTCAGCTAGGAAGTTATTTCTTGACCCTGAATTCAATCTTTCTCCTGTGACTGAAGCTCGGCCCTCCTTCCATTGGCTTCCATGGAGACACACAGTGAGACATTCTCCTCTAATAAACCTTCAGAAATGGGAAGCCTGTCATAAGGCTCCTTCCTCTCAAGCAATTTTCTGGGTTTCCATAATCTTTATTCACCACTCTCCTTTGAATTTTTAAAGTAAACTTTTCATTTTCAGAACAGTTTAATTATGAAGAAAAATCATAAAGACAGTATAGGAAGTTTTTGTATATCCCAAACCCAGTTTCCCCTCCTATTAATATCTTAGTATGGCACATTAGTTACAATTAATGAAACAATATTGATACATTATTAACTAAGATCCACACTGTACTTGGATGTCCTTCATTTTTACCGATTGCCCTTTTCCTGTTCCAGAATCCCATCCCGACTCCACATCACATTTAGTCACCAGACTTCCCTTATTTTTGAAGAGCACTAGTCAGGCATTTTGTAGAATCTCCCTCAGTTTGGATTCATCTTATGTTAGTCTCATGACTAGATTGAGGTTATATTTTATTTTGGCAGTAAGACCACAATGATAAAGTGCCATTTTCACTACACCACATCAAGGGAGGTCGATAGAATGACCTTTTTCACTCTTTCCACAATGTACTCTTTGAAAGGAAGTCACTATTCACAGCCCACAATTAAAGAATGGGGAGTATACTTCATCTCCTTTAAGGCAGGGCAGCTACATAAATTGTTTAAAAATATTCTGCACAGGACATTTGTCTGTATATATGCCTGTACGTATGTACTCAATCTTGTGCTTATATCAGTATGGAATCATGGATTTTTATTTTCTACCTGACACTGCTTCCCCTTTTTATCCATTTCCTTACAATCAAGAGCACTGATCTCATGTTCTGCATGGGTACCTACGGCAAAGAAGATGGAAGTGGATAGGTGAAGGTAAAGGCCCATGGAAGGGACAGCAAGTTGGCTAAATCAGCTTACTTCCACACCGACATTTACCAAGAGTGTATTCATTTGTCTTTCTCTTCAACTTTCTTTTAACAAAAAAAAAGTCTATAGCAAAAGTTTAAATATCACTGTTTAGGGTTTATTTTCAGTGGATGTCATCTACTAGAATGCCTTCATTTTCTAATTGAAGCAGAAAATGACTTGCCCAAGTCTAGTTAAGCAGTAGAGCTGGAACTTGTGACATTCACTCTAGTTCTCAAGGCAAGAGGATGCCTACATGCTTTTTGCTTCACAGAAACAGCTTTAAAAGATAAGATTTCAGCCAGATCTTATTGGTGAACTCCTACAGATTTGTGCTCCAAATTAGTTTTAATACCATCTTGAATTTCTCTAGAAATATGCAGTTATTATTGCACTGGTCTTCTTTGGTATGCAGGAAGAGAAACTCAGTCTCCCTCCTCTATTTTCAAAACGGGAAAACTGAGGCATTAAAAAATGATCTACGTGCAACCAATGTCACCAATTTTTGATAATAGAGTTTTAGAAATATTGCATATATACAGATCTGACTCATTTTAAAAAGTCCCAATGTATGATCGCTCTTTTTTAAAAAGAAAAAAAAGGGAAATAAGGAGGACTTGCTTTTGAAGAGAAATTTTAAATTTTTTTCCTATATAGTAGTCATTCAAGTGAAATATTAACTACACTTATTAAAAATATAGCTAGGTTTAAAAAACTACATTTCTTTACAATGAACTGGTATAGGAATGGGAAGTATCTGAGAGGGGGGTTACTTCAAGTTCACAGCAGAGGTGAGGCATTGTCACAAGGAAGTAGCTCCTGATTGCCAACAGGAATATGTTCTCCTGAAGAATCACCAGCTTCCAGCTATTTTATACCTTTAAAAAAACTAAATTTTTCCCCAGGGACTCAACAAGTTGTCTATTTCTCAGCTTTGAGTACAATTCAGATCTGAGAGTGGAATCCGAACATTTGCTTGTGTAAGCCCAAGTGAGGCAGCCGCCTTCCCAGAGAACAAATTATTGAGGAATTACCCAATTAGCTGCTTGGCTGCCTCCTTGAGCCAACATCAATATGCAGGTGGGACTAAAACCGCACAATCCTCTCTTCTGGGAACTGGAAAAAAACCACCAGCTCAATTCCTTATTTCTTCATTTTCAGGAGACCTAAAGTGTTCACTGCACCTCTTTTCCCCACATCTCCCACACCCCAATGATTTGACCAGGACCCAAAGAGGGGCAAGGAACAAAATGACTAAATATCCAACTAAGACTGAAAGTTTAGAGTTGGATCTCGGCTAGTGATGTTTATCACACATCTTAGTGCCTTCAGGAGGCTTGGAGTGATTAGCTACTAAATCAGACCCATTTCAGGAATTAAATCCATTTTAGTGAGTATCACCTTTGCTAAGTAAGAAGGTTTATGCACTACAGAGTACAGAGTGTGAAGGATAAGATAAAGGCAGAACAAAATAAGGTGCAAAAACTTTCCACAGAATGGAAAAACTTTCTCTAAGTAGAGGATCACATTACTTGGCTTTGGCATTGGTATCACTGAAGGAGAGGATAAGACATAGTTGTGAAAAGTTAAAATAAGAAAGTAAAGGAATAGAAAAACTGATCTTGCCATGCATTTCTCTATCTTCTTAGTCATCTGCTTAATTCAACCTCATATAAATAGGGATTTCCTTTTTCTTTCTCTGATTCAGTAAGAAGAGAAACAATTTTCCCTATAATATCTGAGAAAACTTCTCTGTTCTCCCACTGTTCTGCCACCCAGGATGATAATACCCCTGCAGTGGGTTATTGTGAGGATCGAACTGAATCAAATTATGAGAGTAACTTCTTAAACTGGAACTGGAACATAGTTGGATACAACCCAATATACCACAGTCCGCAATGAGGGGACAGTGGGATTATGCTATGCAGGAGGCACATCATGGCACTAAGGGACCAGAGAAGGAGAGGTGCTGAAATTGAGAGAGGCTACCCTGTAGAGGTTGCACTGATAATAGCTTTGATTGGATAAACATTTGAAGGTCTTAGGTAGTGAGAGTTTTGCAGAGGGAGGTAGTCAAAACTTTCAGAGTTGAAATTTGGTATTTGGGGATGCTTTCAGGTAATAGCATATAAGAGATCTGGCTGAGAAGAGATATGCACAGCAGTGCAAATAGCCCAGACAGACCTGAACTTCTTTCAGAAAAAAGATCAAACTTTTCTCTGGTTAAGCCCATACCCAGCTCTGCTGATCAGTCAGGCTCTAACAGTCCCTGAGAAAAGGGATCGAAGTCTATGGGAGGGGGGTGGAGACCTACAGAAGAAGATAGGGGTGGTGATATGAGGCCTGGCTATTGAGTGTTTCAGCATCTACCAGGGATGCCCTGGGGATGCCAGGTCTGCCCTGCCGAGGCCCAGCTGCCACCCGGGTCCTCTTGACATCCGACAATAGGAAGCTGAGAGGTCAGAAGGGAATAGGGCAGTCATGACAATGAGATTCTGATACTATAGAAAGAGAAGCAATTGGGACAGAGTGGGAGAGAAGCCGAGTGTCGGAACTGTGCAGGACAGAGGAGGGGAAAGGCAAATGAGAGGATAAAATTAGAATGACTGGGATTTTGGGAGGTGTCATGGAATGAGGAAGAGAGAGTCTGTCCTTGATTATTCTGTTCAGAACAGAAAAGGTCAGGGTGGCCAGGGAACGGGCTCCCTTGTTCCTGACCTTGGGGTTGGTCTGTCAGTAACACCGATCTGCTCTGCCACACGAGTCTAATCTTGTCTCTAGCTCAGTCGTTTATTCTTCTGTCCACTCAATGGATATTTATTAAACTCTTGCCATATATCAAGCTCTTTGCAAGGTACCAGGGATAAAAATCTGCAATTGATCTCCCTAGTTTGTTGACCTAACAGTCCAGGGGAGATGGATTTAGGAACACAGTAGCACAGCACGATGAATTAAATGCTCTAGTAGATGTGGGAGTAAAATATTTTGTGGGCGTGAGCAAAGGAGCTGTTAGCTCACAGAGTAGGAGAACCTCACCCAGCTGGGAGATGTGTGTGTGTGTGTGTGTGTGTGTGTGTTGGGAACAGCACCAAAATAAAAGCTTCCAGGGCAAGTGATATTTGAGCTACATCTTGATATCTAAGTAGGGGTTTGGCAGCAAAAGGTCAAGGGAAGGCAGGGGAGATAAAAGGTCATTCTGTAAAGAGAGAAAAAGTTAATTAGGAATCAGCTTGGAAAACACTTGTCAAATAAGGCTTTGGAGTTTCCGGGGGCTTAGGCTGATGATGACAAAGGTAAGTTATTCTGGTAATTGCAAGGCTCAAGATAAAAATTCTAGTTCATGAACTACCTGGAGAACTGTTACTTCCCTTTGCAGAAAATAGCATCTCCCTGGTCTCTGACCTGCCTTTGACACTTGCTTGTGTGCAGAAAGGCACCATGGATCCTGATAGAGGATTTCTTCAGTGATATATTTAGAAGGAAAAAAAATTTTTCCTTTGTGTCCACTTATATCTACTGACATCCAATGCAGCAAAAACGACTTGGACTAGACCTTTAGAGAAAAACAGTTAAAACCTTAAGTACAATGCAAAAAGTGAGGCCCACTGGTTAAGGGATGGGCGAGATGCTGTCATGCGGGTGAAGAGCAACTTGGTGGGGGTACCACTGACTGCAAAGAAAAAGAGCAGTGATGCTGAGATAAGAAGGGCTGGAAGAGGTGTCTTCTGTAACAGCAGCCCTTTCCCTCTGATGCCTACACCTGGTACTTTCCTTAGATGCTTCCAAGAGTCCGGAGATGGAGATCGCTTTCTTCTCAGATGAAGAGTCTAAGATCCCAACGGTGACTGCCTAGAGCCAGCCCTCTGTTGTGATGGATTCTGAGGAAATTCCAGACTCAGCAGGAAAGAGTCATGCCAGTTTAATGGCATCTCTGTGGGCAGGAGGCATGGAGGAAATAAGGCAAACACTTAATGGATTTTCCATCCCAGGGTGCAAACCCACAATGTTTAGATGGAAAAATAATTAAGAACTGAAATCCATAGAGATCTGTCTCGTTAGGGAGAGGGTAAAAAGCTGTGCTATCCATGTGTAGCACCAAACCATATGAGGCTATTTAAACTTAAACTGCTCAGGTCTGTCACTTGATTGTTAGGTGACTCAGTAGAGCTGTTTCACCCCTCTGTGCCTCAGATTTCTGTAAATTGCAGGCAATCCCAGCCCTGGTGTCATAGTGTTGTAGTGAGAATTACATTATTTCATATATGTAAAAAAATGAAGAATGTTGCCTGGCATCGGGTTAACATTCAACTAGCATTAACAATTATTATTATGAGTATTAGTATTAGTATCAGTATTAGTATCATCGCCCATGTTTATGCAGCAATCTAAGAGCAGAAATGGCTAGAAAGGTCTTGACTCCCCAATCTAGCCCTCTCTACTGATCCATCAGCCTGAACATCATTCAATATTCAGAGCATCCTCTCCTTGCCACCCCACACATCTCCTTTTGGGCCCGGGCCCCTTCTTTCTGTTCAGTGGAATCTCCCATCCTGGGAACCCAGGGCGTTGTCTCATGCTCCTCTCTCCCTCCCTTTTACTTTGCCTGATGCCCACTTTCCCTGGGAATCCAGGCTTCTGGGAACAGCTGCAGCTGCTATCCCTGCTTGCAGCTGCTGCTCAAACACAGGGCAGCATGGTTCAGTGGTGCTCCCTCTCAGGACTGATTTTTTTCATTTATCCTTGAAAATTTTGATGGACTGTGCCAACTGTGGGCACAGTGTCAGCTGCCCCCTGTCTGTCCCTGATGCTTCTGCTTAGGGACCCTTTGTACTCAGGCTCCAGCTGAGTCACACACTCTAGACAACAGCCCAGTAATTCCTCCTGATGGTTTTAGTCATCATCCAATACTACTTTGTCCCTCAGGAGTCCCTTATCTCATTCCTCTGCCTCTGCATTAGTCTCTCTTTGCACTAGCTCAGTGTGGCAGGCTGCATTCACCTGCACAGTCAGGAATGATGTCAACAAAGATGATGACTAAACTGCCAATTACTGAACACTAATAATGTGTCAGGCCTTATAATATGTGTATTATGTCGACCATGTTAAATATTACCAAAATCCTGTGTGGTAATTAGAAGTTCTACGGAGCTTATGAAACTTGCCCAAAGTCAATGATTATATATGGCAAACACAGCATTCACACAGAAGTTGTCGAACTCACAAGCCCAAAAGAAATCATGAGACCTCAATGGCTCTGTGAGCTAGAAAAAGTTATTCATCCATACCACCACTAAACAATTTTTCGTCTGCTGTACCTTGTCATTAAAGAAGATACCAGTGACTAAATGGAAACTTTCATGTTGCAGCATAAGTCTTCTGGTGAATGGAAAAACTTGGGAAACCTATAGTCTTTGTTCTTCTCCGAAATGAATTATGGTGGTAATATTTCTGTTGCTCTGAAAATAGATAACTAGGCATTACACTCAAGCAGTTTTAGTGAGGAGCACGGTGGTGCCCAGTGTTTGTGCAGTAGGAATCAAGTCATGTGGCTCCTACCTGAGACACAACAGAGGCAGCACCTGTCTATTTCCTAATGTGGACTGCACCTTCCCCCCACTGCCATGGAGCCCCCAGGCCTCCTGGGACAATATCTAAAAAGACTTGAGATACTCCACTTGAAGAAGTTGCACCCATACTCCTTTAATCTTGCCTTTACTTTGTTCTTTTAGACTTCCTCTCATGGCCTCCTGCTCTCTTCCTCCCTCCCTCTCTCTCAGCCTCACTCAGCCCCTCTCTTGGCTTAATTTTGTTTCTCTGGTGTTGTTTCCAAAACTCTACTTCTTTAACAGTATTTATTTGTCTCTGTATTTCACTCTATATTATTACAAGTGACTTCTCTGGCTTTGTCTAAATAAAAATAATTTTGTCTAAATAATTTTTATAATCAAGTTTCTTATATTCAATGGCACAGTGAACACTGGGTAGATAAAACTTATGAAATGTTCATAGTTTTTGTTTTATTCACACATATACTGGTGCAAAAAATCACTCTGTCAATAATTCAACCCTAGATAAGAATCCTTATCACTATCTTCTTATGAGTTGACTAGACAGGGACATTATCTGAACATCCTTGTGATTATCTGTAAAATAGAAAAAAAAATGTTTTTCTCCCAAAGTGATATGAGTTTTGGGGAATGAAAAAATTAACAATTCCCAGTACTTGTTTAAGGACCCTCAAACAAGTAGCTTTACCTCCTCCTTACCACAAAGAAAGGACTGTAGTGGGAGCTGTTAATATAGCAAGGGAAAGAAACAACCTCTCTTCCAAGGAGCTCATAAACTAGTAGACAAGACATAGATGGAAATTGTAACTTTATTTCAAGGATCAATTACCATGATTCTCTAAACTGCCAAAGAAGAAGGCAATATTTAAATAAATGTACAGAAAGAGGCAATAATATAAATAAGATAAATATAAATAAATAAATTTAAATTAAAAGGAAGCAATAATATTATAATATTGTTGTCATAGTAGATCAAGCTTTTGTCAAGGAGAAATTTCCACTAGGCTTTGAAGGGTAAATACAATTCTAGTGAAGATGGGAGGAGAGTGCTCCAGGGAAAGGCAATGCCAGGGGCAAAGATGAGAGAGCAGTAATACAGGGAGGCCACACAAATATATAGTTGGGGTGGCAAAGAAGAGTGAGGGGAGTGGGGTGGGTGGCTTCTGATGAAAGTGAGGGGGGAAATGGTGGTGGATATATATACCTGGGGAAGACCAGGTGGGTAGACAGGTGTTAAATGTTAGGCTGGGAAGTTTGAACTACATTCTGTAGTGGTTGGAAAACCAATGCATGTTTTAACAGAAGAAGTGATATAGTTATGGCTTTACTTTAAGATGGCCAGGCAGGATGGGTTTGTGGGAAGAAGGAGATATCGGCTGCAAAAATATTGGAAGTTTGAAAGAGAACTATTGCCTGAACCCAGGCAAACAGATACTAAGGGCCTGAGCCAGGGCACTGGCAGTGCAAGTGAGAATGGAAGAGTGAAAAATAAGAAACGAGGGAGTGTAACGTGTTAATTTAATGCATGTGCCCTTTTGATTTCTCTACCTCTGACTCCGTTACTCTCTATATGGACCTTCCTGCAGCCCTGACTCTCACGCGTTATTTCTCTCAGTAACTGCCTGTGACTTTCTCTCCCTGTGGAAACTCACACTGGGAGTCAGTGGCCTTTCTCGGATTATTTGCCAGCAGCTAGGAGGTGTATGCCTTTTCTTCCAGAACTTTTGTTCAGGTGAGAAAACAGCTTGCCTGGGAGAGGCTTGGAGCAAAACAGACTACAGAACCTCCTTTCGAGCTTGGCCCATTAACCAAACTTCTCCCAGGCTTGTGTCCTTTGCTCTTCCAATACTAAATAGTGCTGAATTCCCCTGGTCCTCCATCTGTCTGCATGTGTCCTAGATCTCCCTGAGCAAGGATTAGGGAATTGTGCCATTCCCATCCGCATGCCCAGGGGTCTGGCAGGAGGGAAGCTGCTGGCTGGCAGCAGTGGGCTGAGAAGGAGCCAGGGGAGCGTCTGCTCCAGGAGTCTCTGAGCAGCTTGCAGCTGTGCCTGGTCCTCTGAAGGGCAGCCACGTGCCTGCCTGCCCTGGATCTGCCTCCGTTCAGAGGCCAGCTCTCAAAGGACCAGAGAGCACAGGCTCACACCAAGGAAGACGCTTACCATTATCAGGCTACCCACCCAGGTCCAGCCCATTGGGAAACACCAAACCCTGCCCCATTTCCTTCCTTCCTCTCTGCCTCTACCTCCTCTCTCCAGAGCCTAACCTGGAAGCTCAGTTAATAACATGGAATTAACTGAGGAAGAAACTCAGGTGATAGACTTGCCAAAAATTGAATGATCCAAAGAGTGTTTCCATTTGACTTTAGAGTACATTCAAATATATAAGTATATGTTTGTGTGCATGCATGTGTATGTTCAACATGCACCATGTACGCATTCAAATATATATACCTTTAAATATATTTATGTGTGTGTATGTACATATGGAGAAACACACATATATACACATGTATATCTGCCTTTGTAATGTTTGTTTAAATATAGATACACACACTTGTACACACACATACACACACGCACCAAAAATTAGTCACTTAACTGGCATGGGTAAACAAGCTTCATATGAAATATCTTTCATCAATAATCCACAACATGGATAATTAATATGAATAGCTAAGAACATGCCCTATTTGTAATCAAATAAACAGTATAGTCAACATCTCCCTACTCTTTCCCACTTGGGGAGGAGGGGGAATCGGACATTTCTAGGTATATCACAATTTCTCAAAATGGTCTTCGATAAGTCTATTTTTAGGTCAATGTATATCATGGATCTTTCGGTTACCAAACATGTTGTAGTCGTTGTCTCTAAAATAAATTCATTGCCTAGAAAATTGCCTTCCACGTTGATAACAAACTAAAAGCACTCAAGTTCCTCAGGATAGCTAACTAGGAATTATAAAACCCTGCAAGGTGCCCCAACACCACTTGATTTTAATGACTTGTATTTTTTTAAACTATTAGCTTTTACTCAATCATTACTCACTAATTTTTTTCTAAAATATGTGTGCTTTCAGAGAAAATAGACATTGGCTGCTCATGAAACTAGGAAAATATTAAAATGAGAGAAACTTCAGGTGTCTAGTGGCACAATGATCTCCTTTTACAGGTGAGAAAACAGACACTCAGAGACTATCCATGACTCACCATGTTCTCATATTTATTTATACATGTATGCATAGGTTTCTACAGTATCTGGAACCTCCTTCAATGGTTTGTTTTGAAGACTAACTCAATACTGAGAATTTGACTTTGTGACTTGTACCTGGTGTGGATTTCCAATAATCAGCTATTTCTATATCCTTTCCTTGAGTCCTTAGCTATTCTTTTCTAAAATTTTCTTCAGTTCACACTTGGTAAGTTAACCTACTTACTTACACACATATGAGGTATTGACCAAACACTTTATTTTCATGTGTATTAAGACAGCCATGATGGGATTCCTTTGATTTTTATGATTAACTAACTACTTCCATGGTTAGTATGGATCTGCACCTAACCTTGGCCACAGTTTTTTTATTTAATCTTTATTGTATTTTTTCCCTTTACCATTTAGTCCCCTTATACTCTCCTCCCCACCCCCAACAATCACCACACTGTTGTCCGTGTCCATAGTCCTTTTTCCTTTTTGCTCAGTCCTTCCACCCCCTAACTTCACCCACCCCCCAGACCTGTCAGCTTGCTCTCTATCTATGAGTCTGCCCCCATTTTCCTTGTTAGTTCAGTTTGTTCATTAGATTTCACATATAAATGAAATCATATGGTAATTTTCTTTCTCTGACTGGCTTATTTCACCTAGAATAATGTTCTCCACATCTTTCCATACTGTCACAAAGGGTAAAATTTTCTTCTTTTTTTGGTAGTGTAGTATTCCATTGTGTAAAGGTACCATTGTTGTTCTGTCCACTCATCTACTGATAGATCCTTGGGCTGCTTCCATATCTTGGTGATTGTAAATAACACTTCAATGAACATAGGGGTGCTTATGTTCTTTCAAATTAGTGTTTTGGTTTCCTTCAGACATATTGCTGACCACATTCTTTTTTTGCTTTGTTTAATTTTTGTAGTAATTAGTTTTAGAAGTTTTAGCAAAGCAGCTAAGACTTTGAGAGGTTAATTAATTCAACTGAAGTTATTTAACTACTAATTTATTTAGAATTGTCAGAATAATCTATTAACATCATCCAGAAAAGGTGTTTTACTTAACCACAAATAAAACAGGACTTTACTTATCTAAAACAAACAAACAAACAAAATAACATTGTGATAAGATAATCTCTGACTTAACTTCTACCTAATTGCCTGACCTAGCTAATCCGAGTATCAGTTTCCTCCTCTGTCAAGCAGTAACTATACTTGAACTACTTGCCTCATATTTCTGTCAATAGTGAAAGATAACTGTGTGAAGATGCTTTATTAATTTATAGTCTCCCAGACTATAAACCCACAAAGCATGGTCATATATTCATTTCTGTATTCCCAGCACTAGGCCTAGTGCCCGGCCCATTGGCAATGCTCAGTAACTATTTGTAAAATGGAATTGAAGTGAAATATATTTGTGAGACAATAATATTCTTTTTCCACATAGTCTTAGGCCAGATGACAGCAAAAAAACTGCCACAAGGCTCCTTTCAGCCCTCTACCAATATCTAAAAAATAAAAACGCAGTTCCTATTTTCCAAATTCAGGAAATTTGAGGATTTCTCTTTAAACTGTTGTGGTGATAGCATATTTCCATTCTTGATGTGCTGGTCCAGAAATTCAGATGTGGATGTCGGTTCAGTCAATGATTTATATTATATAAATTTGAGCATCTGCTCTGCTCTCCTCTGTTTCGTTATCTGTTCCCATCTACTCCCAATAATAGCAATAACAATAAGAATGGTAAATTGCCCTTGGGCCAGAACCTGAGATAAACTCTTCTGACATTATCACCCCTTTTAATTCTCATACCAACTTCTTGGATTTGGTGGCATTTTTATGCCCTTTTCATACAGAAGAAAACTGGAATGTAGAGAAGGGTCTAAGATGACTCAGCCAGTCAGCGTCAAACCCAGGTCTGCCTGGTTCAACCCTCCTAACTAAAAACGCCGGGGACTCCCTAAGCCTGCTGCAGTCGCCAGCAATACTCCCCCAGACATCTGTTGGAGCAAGAGAAAGTTAGCGTGAATGTAATCAAAGAATAATAAATAGTAACATGATGATAATAATTACCACTTATTAAATACTTTCTATGGACTTTAAATGCATTATCTTATTAATTAATCATACTAATCCTATTAGGAAACTTGCTTTTATTACTATTTTAAATTGGAAGCAACTGAAGCTTTGCAGTGTTAATCAATTTAACAAGTTATTTAATCATAAAGTTACATAACTAAAACATAATTTATTTTATATCATAAAGCCAGTGCTTTTAATTAAAGCACTAAACTATAACTCAAAGTTACATAGGAAAAATAATCTTGAAGATAGGATGCTCCTATGTTAATAAACAATTTTATTTTCATAACTGTTATTCCCTGTTAAAACTTTTTTCTCAAAAGCTCTAAAGAATGTGAGATGACAGCAGTGAAATAGAATTAGGCCTTCTGAATGATAGACACTTCCAAGCAACAAAGCACTCATCTGTGACCTAGCCTTTGTCTACATAGCCTACGTAGGCAACACGTGATAGAAAGTCGAGCTTTTGTCAAAAGAGAATCTTCTCTCAGATTCTACTCTAGAGCTTGGGTAGGGGCCAGCCTGGGTCATAGAGGCAACAGGTTTTCATATGTAAAGGACAATTTGAGGGGTGTCAAAAAGTACTCCTACTTCTACCAGCTCTGGCCTTTTGCAAATATGACATCTTTATGTAACTACCAGGCAAACAACCACTGAGAGTCATTTCAAAACTTTTGAATAAATCAACTAGTTCAAATCATGCCTCCACCATTTACTAGCAATGTGAGCTTGAACAAGTTACTCTACACCTTAACTTCCTAATTAATAAAATGAAAATAATAATAGTGTCTCCTTTTAGGGATGGTTTTAGGATTGAATGAATAAATACATGTAAATCACTTAGAAGCATGACAGTACATAGCATCCAAATAACTGTTAGATGTGATTGTTCTTATCTGTAAGTTTATCTTTATTCCCCTATAATATTCTTTCCAAAGGAGAAATCCTCTTAATAAGGGTCAAATGACATGTGGACATGATTATTCATTATTGTGAATGACTGGAAAAATCTAAATTATGTAATTTAATTTTATAAATTATGGTATTTTAACATGGAATGCTAACCAGCCAAAAGAAGTAGTTATGTGTTCTGGGCAGATGGAGGAAAGGAGTGAGAGAATGACTCATTCTGTATTTTTTTGTTTCTTAAATACTTTTTTAAGATTTTACTTATTTATTTTTAGTAAGAGTGGAAGGGAGGGAAAGAGAGGGAGAGAAACATCGATGTATGGTTGCCTCTCACACGCCCCCCACTGGGGACCTAGCCTGCAACCCAAGCATGTGCCCTGACTGGGAATCAAACCAGGGACCCTTTAGTTTGCAGGCCGTCACTCAATCCGCTGAGCCACACCAGCCAGGGCTGTTTCTTAAATATTTTAAGCCAAATCTCTCCTTTGATTAACCAACTCTTTTTATTAAACTTTATTTTTATCATCATCATTATTATTTCTTAATCATCAGCATTTTATGTAAGATGGATCCCTGGAAAGTTTTAACTGAAGAAAACTAAAAAAAAAATATCAAGAAAAGAGGTGTTAATTTTTTTAAAGTGAATAGGCTCACCTAAATTTTGGATAATACTCTGTCATTCCGTGGTCCGCCTCTCTGTGGTTTGATGGCTTAGATGGCTCATGGCGCTAGATTTCTGTAAATGAGGAGATATGTTTTTCTCAACTGCAGATTGTGTAGTTGATTGTTTCA
This sequence comes from Desmodus rotundus, assembly GCF_022682495.2. Taxonomy (NCBI): domain Eukaryota; kingdom Metazoa; phylum Chordata; class Mammalia; order Chiroptera; family Phyllostomidae; genus Desmodus; species Desmodus rotundus. The sequence continues at coordinate 150,052,054 of NC_071389.1, forward strand.
ATGGCAGAGATTGGTCCTTCTAGATGTCTAGCTACTTAGTTTAGACCTTTCAAATCTTCTGGAAAGATCAATTGAAATACAGGGTGCATACATTCTCTTGACAGGCCAGTCTGTGCTCTGCTGGCTGCTCACAGGACTTAAGAGTTCTAGAAAGTTAATAGATGACAGTGAAGAAAAACTCAGATGACCAACAACACAGCACAATGTCTAGTAAGACTCACAGCTTTATTTCTGCTAGAAAAAAAGGAAGGGAAAACAGTCTCTCTTTTTTTTATATATAAAAAGTTTAAACAATTGCTTTGCTTTATCTAATAAAGTCCCTAGAAGAATGAGGCCACCCTGGGTTGGAGAGTAGGCTCTTTCCAACCACCCTACATTCCCAAAAGTTCATTCAGTTATAAAGTCCTTCTGAACAATCGCAGGGGCTCTTGGTTCATGGGAACCATATTCCCCAAAAGCATAAAGAGCCAATTCCTCAAAAATAACTGGCTTGTTTTAGAATGATGAAAAAATCTAAAAATATTAATTTGCATAGCCATTCAAATTATTGCTGATTTTTATAAAATCATTGCAGGTAATTCTGCACTAACTTCCACCTTTTTTCTCATCCCAAACTCAAGATTCCTAGCAAAATTAGGATCTACTTTCCAAAAGAAACTTTAAGGAGGTTTTGCAAGCACATATATGGAATCTAAGGAATGTGCATAAAAGGAAGGGGAAAATAAATTAAATAAATAATATCTAATAAATAACTCAGACAATATTCATTATCTACAAACTTAAACACCAGAAAATGCTAGCTTCAAGGATAGATACCCCCAACCTCCTCTCACAAAGGAAAGTGTCAGCACAGACTCAAAATACATAGGATGGCTTTGGATGCTTCCCAGCAGGTTACCAACCAAGGGTAAAAAATCTAGCAGGGTTGGTGCTGCAAGTAAAATGGAAAGAAAATAACTTAGATTTCAAGGAGGTAATAAATAAGAGGGTAAAAAAAAGGCAAGATGCACAGATAGTTTGGCGGGTTCTAGGCGATAACTGAGCTGTAGAAAATGACATACTCATCTAACTGCCTTACCACTGTTATTCATTGGTCCTATTTGTGTACCGTGCATCATAAACTTATCCTCTCTGGCAGGAGCAGGATGTGATCCACTATCACATAAACCATTTAGGCTTTTAGTTTGTTTTAAATAATTGTCCTGGCAGATTGACCAGGACAGTAACATTTCTCAGATTACATTTCTCTGGAAAAAGATATATTTGACAAAACTAGTGCTGCTATTAAGGAAAGAGGAGTTACAAGATGAAAAATAAACATCCTGTGAATCAAGATAAACTTGTGATGAAGACAGAGACTGATAAAAGCATTCACTGACCCTGGATTTGATGTCTGCATTGCTGTCTGGTTACTCAAAATATTATCTACAATATATAATAATAAAGTATATTTTACAAGTGAGAAAGAAGTAACAATTAGTGGAGGAGGAGACACAGAATTGTATATACATTGGAAAAATTAAATTTGATCAATAAATCGATTGGCGCTTGTGCTTCTAGAAAATATGATATTGGTGTGGACAGAGATCAGCGATTTTAAACATGTTTTCTTTAACAAAAAAAAATTCATCTTTCCAAAGAAAATCTAGTGATTTACCTATGGGCAGGTGTGAGCTAGAGGGAGTCCCCAAACTATGATATAGCCATAGTTAATATAGACAACAGCCATTTTATTGCATTGCTCTTGAATGTGACCTGGGTTGTTTGCTGATTCCAATAATAGCACCTGAGCTTCATCAGAATTTCCAGAGCCCTCTGGTTATGGAGGCCATGAAATGGTCTAGATGATTCTCTAAGTCCCATTGGGCACAGGAGTCTGAGGTTTCAGTGACTTGATTACCCCATCTCTAGTCCTAATAAAAGTGCTTTTGAAATGTTATGAAGAATCAAGTTGGTATGAGATATCTATTATTGTTGTCAAATTACTAAGGAAATTATGTTCAGCTTTCAGCCCAACGAGAAATAGTTCTTTTAATCTCTTAAAGAACATGTTTTGTTATTCACAGCGACAACCAACTTAGGATTTTAGCCTCTGGAGGCTATTTTTAGATAGATGTAAAAATAGTCCAAACATTTGGTCCCCAAGAGTCACACACCTGGTGCGCCTTTGGCGAGTCCATCTGACCATCGACACATAGTGTCCATCTCCTGCTAGTCCTCCATCCTTTCAGTTTCAAGAGGTTTATAGAGCAGTCACCAAAGTTACAGAATATCAGAACTGTGAGGGACTTTAGAAATCATCTAGACTTAGAACAATTGCTTGATTTTACCAGTAAGTAAACAGAGGCCAGAAGTGAAAAATTAATTGGCGTAGATCATTCAATAAGTTATTGGCAACACCAGAATAGGACCTAGGGCTTCTCTTCTATTTCCACATGATTGTAAACATCAAATAACTTCACATGAAGACCCTAAAAGGAATCAATACAATTTGACAAGTTGATGAGAAAAGAGAGTGACAGGTGTAAGAGGGCCTAAATGTACTGGGACTAATGTATTTGATATACATCTATGGGGTTCCGTGAAGGTCATTGAATCTTCAGCTCAACCACTTGAATTATGGAAAGCATCTCCACATCATCCTCTGAAATGCTGATCTTACTGCTCTAATCAGTGAAGATTGTATTGAGTTGAGCCCCAATGCCATGGTGGGGGTAGGAATCATAGGACATATCTATGGGAACATCATAGCGAGGGGTACCAGCCTGAAAGGGAGTTGAGTGCACATGCCCTGAGCTTAGACTTGCAGAGGGGTAATGTGGCATGAAGCTATAGGACTTATCCAGGTCAGGAGAGCCATCTTGCTTCAAGGAGAAGTTCCCACTGATGCTCAGGGGTGGAGTAAGAGGGCCCTCATAAGGTGGTGTAGTGCAGTCAGGTGGATGATTCCCAAAGGATGATTCTCCCAAAGTCTTGAATATTGGGGGTTTCAGATTAATAAGGTGTGTTTCCATATGGCCATAAGGAGGGCTGGGGAGCCCAGGAGACTGATAGCTGAAGTTGTGGACAGAGATGGCAGAGTCACAAACGGCAGACTTCTCCTCATGTTTCTCCAGGAGGGCAGACTGTGGGCCCAGTTGGAGGCATCCAGCCACCAAATTGCTGGTGGGCTGAGAGAGCCCTTTACAGAGCATCTCTACAAAACCCTTCCCTTCAGGTGTCTGGCCAGTTTCCAGGACTTCAGACAAAGCCCAAATATAGTTCCTGGCCAGTCTAAGAGTCTCTATCTTGGAGAGCTTTTGGGTTTTAGAGTAACAGGGCATGACTCTCCTCAGGTTGTCCAGGGCATCATTCAGGCCATGCATCCGGGTCCGTTCTCTAGCATTGGCCTTGACTCTTCGAGCCCTGAACCTCTCCAGGCGAGCTTTTGTCATCTTCTTTTTCTTGGGACCCCTTCTCTTAGGTTTCTCCCCATCCTCTTCCTCCTCTTCTTCTTCCTCAATGCTGTCATGCTCTTCAGCTAAGCTGCCAAGCACCCCATAAGCAGTTGGTTTTCTCTCCTCCTCCTTCATCTCATTCTGGGAACCCAGACTTTTGTCCATCCAGGAGGGTATGTTGACCAACTCTGTCATCTCCTTGGGTTTCACATAAGTTTTCGCCATTTCTAGGTTCTGGAAAAGGAAACAGCAACATTTAGCACCTCTGAATATTTTATTTGACTTGAAGCTAAACTTTTTTTATACCTTGGATATAAAGTACAGTATTTGTACTTTAATTGCTTAATTGTTAAGTTGGGATTCAACTTAACAATTATCTAGTGCAAGGCTTCCATTCTAAATAATTAATATAAGACTCAAATAAATTCCTAAGACACTCATTTTGCTACAACACGTTATAAGAAAATAAATTATAGAAAAAGAAAATTGACTTGATTATTCATTACAGTGTAAATGCCTAACTGTTTTTATGCTCAGGTTTTTATTCATGGGTATCCTAGTGCAAAAATAACTGATAAACCAGTCAAAATATATTTTCTTTTTTTCCAGAATTCTGACCATAAAGGGAAATAGATATATTGGGTATATAAATTATTGTCCAAATAGAGAAACTTCTGTAAGTGAAAAAGGATGCTAAAGTAATTATGATTATAAAATGTCTATAATAATTATAATTGTTACAAAATTTAAAAGCATATCAAACAATAAAGTAAACCGTTGTATTTTAACAGTTGCGTATTTACTGTTGCATATTAGCTGTTGCATATTTACACCATAAAATAAATGAAAAAGTGTAGTGAGATTATTCAGACTACTTTGTCTGTACTCTACAAGGAACTGCCCCACCTCTATTTAGAGACATAGCACATGTATCTAACCTGCAACATCCCACACTTCCCACTGACTCTGCCAGCTGTTGACTTCAAGCATCTCTTAGGCAAGACCCAAGCCACAACTCGCTGGTACACCGCATAGCCATGAAATATGTCTCTCGCCATCACCAGAAGAGCATTTTGTTGTTCAGCAAGCATTTTGTGGTCTGTCTAGTGTTAGTGGGGTTAGAGGTGTCAGTGGCATGGTGTCAAAAAGGTTTAGGAAAAGAGAGGAGGATTAGCACTGATCATCTTTCAAATTTGCTCACAGGTTAAAGTGAGAACACTTTCCATTGTGCATTCATCTCACATCATCAGAAAAGAATATAGCAGCCTCTAGAATTACAAGCCAGGGGTCTACCAAACCTATTTAAGATTATTTTAATGCAACTATTATAGTGATACTTTATTAAAAATGAAAAGTCTGGACCAAATGCTAAACTTAACAGAACATAGTTACTGCAAACATCAGCGTGGGCTGTTTCAGACAAACACTGAAATAACCTGACTGCTTTAATTCACTTAACTGATACTGTCTAATCAGAATTTTCTCTGAAAAATTTAAAAGTTGAAGACATTTGGAAACCAGAAGAGACCGTGTCTTACTAAACATTTTACATTCAGTCCTGGAAGAATATGAATTGTTTTGAGATTTGTTGAGCGATTTCTGGTTGTATAATTTACCAAATAAAAGTATCTGTTAAGCTCCATTGGGTCACCTCAGTTTACCAGCTAGTTTTTGAAATGTTAAACCCTGCATCACCTCCATATATCAGAAAAAGGAGAGCATAATAAATGTTTTTTTTTTATCTTGGAAGCTTGAGCCTCAAATCAATGAATGCAGGGATTAGGACATAGCTTTTAAAAATATAAATATATGATTTGATTTGTTTCTGGTAATCTGAGCTTGTTTTCCTTGTAACCTCATTTACCTCCTATAAATAATTAATGTTACTGCTTTGCAAAAACAACCTAGGTTTCATGTTAATCAGCACAGAAATCATGTCAGCTTGACTTACTCACTTAATAAGGCTTTCTGGGTAAGCAGCTTTATTGAAAACACACATTGGAACCTATTGGTCAACTGGATGCACAGGCCAAGTCAGAAAATCCCACTTTTAATATGGATGATAGAGCTTGTGTGCTGAGCTGCACTGCTAACTCAGGCAGCTACCCAGCGGGAGGGTGAAGGATCTAATTAACTTTCTGTAAAAGTAACACAGACCTTTCAATGGCAGGTGCACTCTGAGGTCAGTGAGGACGCAGTGGGCTTGGGAAACCTAATGTTCCACACGTAATTATAATTACATTTGCATAGCCTTATAGCAAACCTTTGAGGGGAATGGGGCTTGTTATGCTCATTTTACAGTCGATGTCACTGTGGGTAAGGAAGTTTCAGTGATGGATATGCGAAGACAGAGCTGGTAGAATAGGACGTAAAACCAGTTCTGATTCCAAATCCTAGGTTTTATGTCTGTTTCTTTCTTCTTCCATCACAGCTACAGGAGGAAAGAAAGGCACTGTGACTTCAGGAAATGTGGATCAGTAGAGCTAAGTCACCAAGAAGTAGTCACCAGCCAAAGGGAGGTTAGTTTAAGTGTTCTCTGCAGTGTTTCTTAGCTCTCGTATTCCAGGATTCCTTCCTCTTCCAAATTTTTTCCTTGTTACTTTCACCCATTTATTCCCCTTGCTCTCAGCCTCCTTTTCCTTTTCCTCTTCCTCCTCTTTCTCCCCTGTCCTCTTATCCTCATCATTATTACTGAGACATACTTTAATGCATGGACATGTGAGGAGGAAGGACAAGAAGGAAGATGCAAGGGAGGAGTCTATTGAACTGTTCCCAAAACTGAACCCCACCCTAGCCTCTGTGTTTGACCTTTTTACCATCCTCACCTCCCTACTTCTGGACTCCAGCCAAATTCTGTCAATCCTCACCCCCATCCAGGAGCAAGGCCAGGAGAAGGGAGTAGACTACCTTTTGCTTTTAACATAATTTGATGGTCTCCATAAGAGACAGAGAGCTACTTTGAAATCAGATTGTTGGCAGGTATGATGGAAAAGAACCAACTGACTTTGGCTGAAACAAGGAAAACAGCAACCAAGTGTCATCTTTGTTCCCTTAGTAACTATGGGGAGGATATAGAGGGCTCCAGTTTTACTTCATCTTTTCCCACACAAAGCTGAAATAACACATAGTCTTCCAATAACACAGACTCTTCTGAGAGTCCCAGCTCTTCTAATTCCTGCTTATTGATCTCAAACACATTACATAAGCTCTCTGATCTTCCATTTCCTCTTTGATAAAATGGGGATAAGGTATATTTAGGTGATTCTTGCAAAACAAATAAAATATGAAAAAGGATTTTGTAAGCTTTAAGTGCTATAAAAACATTTTCCATATCTTTAGCATGTTTATTCTTGGGTTTTCTAATTTAACCCAGTAACACATGTTTGCTTATTCAAAAATAAAAACTGTTTTTCACAGGTGAACAGTAAAAGTAGATTGTATTGACTATTGTGTCTCTTCTGATTGGCTCAAAAGATCATTGGCTAACTGCCCAGTATCCCACCCTTTTCCCAATGTGCCCCAACAGCACAGACTCTGGAGTCAGACGACCTGAGTTCAAATTTCAGCATAATTACTTACTAGATATGTGACCTTAGGCAAGTTTGATAACATCTCAGTCTCTTCTTTAAAATGGGAGTAATAATAGTCTTACCTCATAGGATTATTGTGAGTATAAAATGAACTATTACATGTAAAGACTTTGAACAGTGCCAGACATCATAAATGCCATGTGGTGGATGTTATTTTTCCTAAAGTTCACCATGAGTTTTTCTGGCCAGATGGAAAAAAATGGGTATAATTATGATCTGTGCCTAATATTAATTTTATGCCAACAAAACCCCACTTTACCTCAACTCCTACTTCAAAATAGTCCCTGATCTTCAACCTCAAGGAAACTAAGAATCAAAGCTCCTATTCTGTTGCACGGGGTGAGAAAACAGAGTTCTATCAACTGCCTCTACTGGACTGACTACAACTTTTCCACCTCATTCAGGAAAGAAGTTAGACTTTCATTCATGTTTATAATTGGGAAGCAACCGTTGTCCAGACACTCCTACTCAGTCCCATGACTTTTTAGGTTCATGACATTTCTGGTGGAATAACGACAATTACTGGCACTTTGACAGCTTTCCTTTTATCTTTGATTAAACAGTATTGGGGACCTGACTTCCCTACCAGAATCAATGTCAGAGCTCTGAAGAGAAAAGTGAAGTATCTCTCAAAAAGAAGTAAAAGCCAGGACATCTCAAAGATAAACAAAAAAAAAATTCCTTTGACCTTTTCCACCTAAATATCTTCAATACATCAAAAGATAAGCAAAAAGGAAAAAGAAAAATATCCAGTTTTAGATTTGAGTTGAAAATGTGTGTGACGCAGCTCTGAGTTTGATCAGGGAAACCACTTGGTTGTCTACAGAACAGGTACCTAACTCTACCGTGACCCTTAGCCTGTTGATAAGCCAGCTCAGAGATGTATTAAAGGAAGCATTAGGCTGAGACCTTCTTCCACCATTGATCAATTAAATGAGAACATAAAAATTATTTTAATTATTTTACCCTTAGGGCAAAGTGGAATAATATTTTTGTCATATCTCATTTAGAAGCTTTTATGAAAAGTAAGGAGATAATACAAGCACAAGTACTTTGTAAAATTATTGTGCAAATATAATGATTGGCAACTGATTTGTAGAAGCTGTATGAAAAATCTGTAGCACTATTTCACGACTATTGTGATACACCATTTTGGGTTTCCGTAATTCCTAGAAAACAAATTAGCTTTCAAATTATACCTGATGGCAATTCCAGTATGACAAAAAAAACAAATGAATCCTGGCTCTAGAGGCAGAATGCAGCCCCCGACCCTCCAAACACGTTCCAATCCTATAAAGCTCACTTTTGCCTTTGATCTCGAAATTTGGATTTCCTTATGCGTTTACACAATATAACAAAATCTTCCCCTTTCTTTAGGATTCTTCCATGAAACTTTAAGTTTAGCCAATTCTCGCATAGTAAAAATTTTCTCCCACTTTTTAACTGTTTTAACCTGTTCTAACAAAATGTTTGCTTAGGCAATGATTGTAACTACCCAGTATCTTCATTACCGGGGCTGAGGTCCTTGGTACATTACTATTGTGTGGAGCTCTCCTGGAATTTATCCTACACTTTTACTAATTTTTGATTTCTCATGAGAAGTTTTAGTTGATGAATAAGTGGGTAAGGAGCACTGGCATGAGTATCTGTGGTGATTAGACAGTGTTTTACCTCTTTTTATTAAATATTTCATTGTTGTTCTATTACAGTTATCCCAATTTCCCCCCTTGCCCTCCTCTGCCCATCCCACCCCCACTCCCATGGTCAATCCCTGCCCTGTTGTCCATGTCCATGGGTTAATAGTGTCTTACCTCTTAAAAGTTTATTGTATTCCCTTCACCTCCTGACCCTATAACTAAATCCTAAACATAACAGGAGTGGGAGTATTCTGTCAGTTTCTAGGGAATCTAAGGACCACAGAGACTAAATGACTTGTTCAGAGTTTGCACTGAAAAGACAGAATGGAGATTAGGTTGCTCGCAAATTACACTGCCTGAAAACAGCTGGTCGGCTGTTTGGTGCTTTCCTATGAACCTTTCATATTCTACCACTCTCCCTCTTGATTAATGCCTGCACATACACATGCACACACTCACACGCACGCACGAGCTTGCACGCACATCTTGTTCAGCATAGCCATGCCATACTTCACTTTTCATAACCTTAGATCCTAATGGTGAACTTTGGAAACAGAAGTTACTCAGTCCTTCAGGTTTCCCTCCATGTTCTCCAGCATTTCAATTCTGGTCCCTCTGTCAAAAAATGAGGGAAGCAATTTACACTTATTAGAATTTTCTGAATACATATTTGGGGTGGGTAAATGGTGTGTGAGAGGTGATAGAGGTTGGTAGAAGGCACGAATATGTGTAGACAATCTTCCCCTTCTGATTCCCCATCTGGAAGAACTGAGGGAAGGGAAGTTCTCCCCACTCTATTCCAACTAAGGGTTTTTAGCAGACCAAAGGGGGCGATGGTAAGAATACCCTAGTGGCTTTCCAACATTTTTTCTCACTCCCTATTCTATTTCTTTTTCCCTTCCCCTTCCTCCCCCTCAACTCTTTGCAGAGCCCTAAAATGCTATGAGCAGAGTGGTGGATAGGGGCAATTCTTCAAACCTACTTGCTGAACTACCTTGAAAAAGCAATTAACTTTTTAGACATTTTTTCTGCATTTATAAAATGGGAGGGTGGGCTTGACGGGAGTGGGGGACAGATGATTTGTAAACTCTACTGTCAAAAAATGATTGAAAATATCTGAGTTTCACTTTGGGTGACAGGTACTATTGGAATTAGTGAAGTTATTGAAATTTTAATATCTGTCCCTAAGTATCTGACTCTCTTTGCTTCTCTATTTGTTTCCTAAATCCCTGTCCCTCCTCCCGTAGCCCAGAAGAGACTTACCTCACCACAGCTGCTCCTCTAGGTCTGCAGAAACGTCCCACAGAAACTTCTGTAGTCCCTGTCCTACCCCAGCCGCTGGCTCACCTCTGGCAGTGGCAGTCGCTGGCGTGAACTCTGCGAATCTGTGTCCTGGAGGAGACCTAGAGAAGCCAAGTTTCCCTGACCATCCAGGTCATAGGAAAAGGAGGTGCTTTTAGCGATCCATGTTAAATCCAGCCACTGCCCCTTAGAAATGCCACCAGGTCTGGTTTCTCTGGCTGCTACTTATTTTACTCCTTCCTTGGAGCTCTGTGTGCTCCTCCAGGAAGGCTCTGGGCTGATGCTCTCTTTGCAGCTGGTTTAGTAGGTGTTCAGTACCTCCTATCCCTGGTTAGTTCCCAGAGTGGAGCTTTCAGGACCACAGCCTCTGGGCAGCTCCTGGGCTCTGGCCGTAGTCTCCAATTACAGCAGTTTTGATTGCTTTCCCAGCTGACCAGGGAGGGGTGATTCAGCCCACAAGCTAACTCCTCCCCTTCTCCATCCAAAAGACACACCTACTTCAAAGGAATCCTTTGGCTAGGTCCAGCTTAGCTGTTAGTTTGTTTGTTCGTTCGTTTGGTTAAATGCGAGGAGAGTTGCTGAAGTTGAGAGGTAAAGAAAAAGAGGACTGGAAATCTTTGTGGTTAAAAAGGTAAGAAATGGGAGTGGAGCAATGTAGGCAGACCGGGGAAAGAGAATTGGAGAGACAGCTATGAAGGGCAAATAAAAATGCTGACCCACTTATCAAAAAGTGAAAAAGATTCATGCCCAGAACACAGCATCATTCACCTTACACGTGAGGATTGGTTTCTTTGGGAATAAAACTTTAGACTTCTAAAAGTAGAAGGAAGAAGTAACTTCCTCTCTCTTCAACATCAAATTATTCCCATTTAAAACCCTTTCATTTTATTTAGTGAATATAGACAAAGCCACATCTATATTTGTTGAACCATTCTTTCAACTTTTGTTTGTTCAAAATTTATAAAAACAAAAGGCAAATGAACACAACTTTTCATTTTAAGAATGCCTAGCTGCTCAAATTACAAACTGGCATCCACTGGCATATTGTCTTCCCAAATATATCATTAAGCATTCAGGCAGAAAAAGTCCACTTAAGTGGTAAGGAAGTTGAAATTAAAAAAGGGTTACATAATTCCTAAAATGCCTGTTATATTATTTGCTAGAAAAGAGAAAGAAAATTACAAAATATAAAGAAAATACATGGGTGTGTTTACGACAGAGAGCTGTGGACTAAGCTACCAAGTCAAAGTGTGGCATCTTTGTTTTAGAGATTGTCAAGTTTGGACTACCACCTTATGTAAAATTTGACCAAGATCAAATGATTAATTGTGAGTTCATTTTTACATGTAAAGGAATTTGTTATCGTTTAATGATTCCAATGAAGAAGGGAAAAGGGAAAATATGCTTGGATTAAGCATTTGGCTGAGTGATCTTCAGTAAATCACTTCCGGCATCAGTTTTCACATCTATATAATAACCTGATCACTTAAGATTTTCCCATCTGTAGCAAGGTAGAATTCTGAGTCCAAATTCAACCTCTTTTTTTTTAAATTGACTTGAAGGAAATTTCCCAGGCTTTTTGGAAATTTCCTTCACATGTGTCTAAAGGAGATGAAAAGTTGTGAATATTTTTGTGTATAAAGAAAGGTATAGAAGGTTAAAACAAAAAAAAGTTGTTTTATTGCCAATGAAACTAAAAGAAATATCTTAAGTTTGAAATAGTTAAGTATTTTAAAATTCTGGCATAGGTGTCATATGACTCTTGTCCTTCACAGAAAACAAGAAAATAAAAATTGACACTTTTTTTTACAGTCTTCACAGGGAGGTGTTCATCTTGAGCAAATCTTTAAACTTTTACTAACCTTGTTTTGTATCCCTATTCAGGAAATATACGCTCATCAATATAAACTTTATGTTCAGAGTAATTAAGTAACACATGCTAAGAATGGTGGATTTCTGAAAACCAAATTGGAATTCACTCTTCAGCCATAGGAAATTTATCTGTGGAGTAATTGATGTTTAGGATAGAGCTGCAATGAGCACATATAGAATGGACTGGTCCCCTGCTCTGTGTCTTCAAAGTCACCTCCACGGATGTTTGAGGATTGATGACACTGGTGGTGTTGGTATTCTGTCTGTGAAAGGTTCAGAGGGCCAGAAGGAATGGTGGATTGGCAGAAAGATGAACACATTGGGGCAGAGATAAGGGTGGGGACAGGATATTCTGTGGGGCTCCTTGCTTTCTCTGAAAATATAAGGGACTGGACATATTAGGATTAGCTCTCAAAACACATCCAATTGTGTGTGTGTGCCTGCATGTGCAACCTTGGGAAGGAGTTGAAAAGGACACTGACTTTTCTTGAAGAGCTGCCTTTTGAAGAGAGAGGGATGTAACCTATTTCATCAGAATCACTCTCATCACAGTTCCTCGCCTTACACACTCAGCTATTCAACTCTGAGAGCAGGAAAGTGCAGGAGCAGTGTGTGCAGTCTGCAGAGGAAAGGGGGCGGAGACTGAACGCAGGTTATTTGCATTCATTCTCCTCCCCACACATGGCTCCTGGGCCAGAGGGCCAATCTCCAGCCCTGCCTTCTTTCTCTGCTGCTTTTTGTAAAGGTCTGAGCTAACCTGTTAGAACCATCTGCTGGGTGGGGAAAATGTAACCAGTGCTCAGTTACCGGCCCATAGCCCGGGAGCCATTGAAGCAGAGAGAAGGGAGGCAACAGGCAGATTTATGGGCAGCAATCTGTTCCCCACACCCCCAGGCCCCTCTGCCAGGAGACAGCTTGATAATCCATCAACCCCACTAATGAATTAATTAGTATTCCCAGTAATCCAGACCCCCAAAGGAGACCGGCCTGTGGGCCCCTAAGGGGGCTAGAAACTGCCTTCTTCACCAGACACTGAAAACCGGGACCAATGCCTGACATTAGGCCCCAGGGTGCTAAGCTGCAAGCCACAGACCCTGTTGTTAACGATCCCCAGATGTCCCTCCTCACCTTCCCTCAGGAGACAGCTAGCTTTTGCTGAATTAAAACCAATACCACCAACAAATGAAGTCCAGAGCCATAAATTGGGGACTACAGAGGGAGGGCTGTGAACTTACAGAAAGTGAGGATTAGAACCATCCACATTCAAGATAGACTTGATCAGATCCTAGAGTTGCTCTCCAAGAGTGAGCACAAAGTTGGGTTAGGGTAGGGATGGGGGCAGAAGGTAAAAGATGCATAGTCCATGACCTCCAGAATCTCAGCATTCCAGTAGCGAAATGATGCAGGGTCAAAAATAATTGTGAAACGAAGTGATTTGTGACATGAATCTCTCCAATATAAAGACTGGAATAATAGAGTTGTCAGCTGAGTTTTTGAATAGTCTGGAAGCTGGCCTGTGGGAAGTTCAATAACCCTCCCTTACAACTACTGTCTCCATTGTTTTACAAGACTATGAGATGCAGCTGGGAGAGAAAGTGCTTAGGAGTAAGTGAACCTGTATTTCACCTCTAGTCTGCCTCTGACTGTGTGGCCATGATGAGTGATCTAAGCTGTTTCACATCACCAGTCAGTAATCAGGGTAGATTATGATCTCTCCAGTTCCTTCTGGCTCTAACACTCAGTTATGATGGCATAGTTCAATGTCACAATCCCCCTTTGAGACTAACACTAGCCCATTCAGAAGTCTGTGGTCTGAGTGCCCAGATTTGAATAAGGAAATGAACAAGGTCAGTGACAAAAGTGTGTCTAGAAATCAGATCATAGACTTGGGTGCCTTCTCTCCCCCCAGATTTCTGGTCTCTTTTGGGAAGGACAGTTGTCTCAACCTTCTTCCGCCCCATTTATTAAAGGCCTTGGCATTTGGGCATTCACAAGGCATACAGAGTGACTCACTTCAGTTGCAAAAGCTACCTGCATTTGTGAAAAATCTGTTGAGAAACTTAACCTTTGAAAACTCTGTGCCATATGCCTCCCGCATCCTTCTCTGTACTTGGTATCCCCAATTCCTAACAGCAAAGTTCTCCAGGATTCAATTAAATCCTAACATTGCCATTAACTAGCCATGCGACTTCAGACAAGTTTATTTCTCTGTGCCTTAGTTTCTTCATCTGCAAATTGACAGCAATAAACTTGCTCTGAGGAGTATATATCTCATTAAATATGAGATGATGTATATAAAGTACCTACTATAGAATCTGGCTCTTAGCAAATGCTCAATGAATGGTACTTGTCACTGGTATCTTGTCTTAAACATTTAAGTCTGATTTTTCATCCTTTGGAAATGAAGAATAAAACTGTAAGGATTTCCTTATAGAGGTTCTGTCTGTATGCCTCAATACAAGTATGTCTTTTTTATAGTAATGACCATACTATATTCGTTTACCCAACAAATGTGTTTTATGCACATATACAGCCCTAGGCACTGCAAGATTCTGGGAATGCCGGGCTCATTTAGATTTCTCACTCCTACCCAACTTTCAATATAGAGGCAAAGGCAGAAAACCAAATTATATAAATGTGTAATTTGAAAACTCCACTTCTCTGTGTCTTTCTAACATAGTTACATGTGCTCAAGGAGCCACGTATGAAGCAGAGATGTTCACTGTAGTATTGTTTTTAATAGTGAAAAAGTACATTATATTATACATTAAGTAGCCAATGGTTTAGCAAAAAAATAGAATACTATTTAATTTGCAGTGAGTTGGTATTTATATATACTAACAAGAAATATACTTTAGGTATCAACATATTGTAGGGAGAAGTGTAAAACAATTTTCAGGAATATAAGTTCAATATGATACACTTAATTTAAAAAATGTAAATATTAAATGATAGGTATATTATTCACACACATATAAACTGATAACAGCGAGTCTTTTTCTCAGGATATCTCAGTACTGAGATTAAGTAGATTGAGATTTGTGTAGCTTTCAAAGGAGATTGCTTTCTTTTATATATGTTACAAAGGTAATATTGATATTAAAATATGCTCTTTTAAAAATTGCATTCCCCACTCACAGCCATACTTATTTTCAGGAAGCATCTGATAGCCCCCAACTCCAAACACTGAGCTTGACAATGTAACTCTTCCAAAAAAAGATCAGCACACCAGCTCTGCCCTCATACACGCAGTCCCAGAGCATTTGCTGGGTCTTCGGAGCCAACTTTGTTGAATTTAAGAAGCTTCAATCATGTGATTCTCAGGCCGTGAGAAATATCTGGTGGAGGACAAAGGGAATTTCCTAAGAATCTAGCCATGATTTATATCACTGGAAGAAAATTAAAATAAAGAAATGAATAAAACCAAGTCTTCTGAAAGGACCAAGTGGAGCCCCGTGTCTGGCACTGTCAGGTCACAGCTGAAGCTCAATTCTCCAAAGGGATGCTGCACCATTGGGGAGGCAGTCCCCTGGTGTCCAGGGTAGCTTTCCGCCTCCACCGTCTGCTCTGTCAGGCCAGCGCTCCAATCACATCACCTCTCCTAAATGTTTAGAGTGAGGTAGAAGCTGGTGAGAAGGCACTGATTACTAACTGTAATAATTAGGGCTAATCTTTATAGAGCACTTACCATAAGTTAATTCTGGTTTAACTGCTTTGCATGTATTAATTATTTCATCATCACAGCAGCTGTATGAGGTAGGTGTTGTTGTTGTTGTTATTATTATGTGTTTTACAAATAAATTGGCCAAATACAGAGAGGTGAAATCACTTGCTCAAGGCCACACAGAAAGGGATGGTGCTGGATTTGGATGCAAATAGTCCAGCTCCACTGCTCAATATTCCTGAAGTGGGAAAATGACAGTTTATACATCCAACTCTATTCCCAGGATGCTCCAGGAGGGTCCCTGAAAGTATAATGACCAGCAGTCATTTCTGGTGTCTCAGCCTGAAGCAGCTGGCAGCATGACGTCCTCATTTGGCTCCCCATTGTCCAAGATATCTTCAAAAGAATCGTGTTTTGCTCACAATATACTTGCCTGAGATGCACTTACAAGAGAGGCTTTTACCACTACAACTGATAATGCGATGTGAGGAGATGTAGCATCTTGGTCCCAGAAGCTCCTTCAATAGGAGAGATAATCCCCACTCACCTGGCCTTCCCTGAACCCCATTCTACCCCAAACCTCATGCTTTAAGACAGTATGTCATGAATTCAGAAAAGAAAGAATAACCCTCCTTCTGAAAATAAAACATAAAATCTTTTAGGATGTGAGGCAAGCAGAGTGCTGAAATGTCTTCTTTGTGGGAGCCGCTGTTCTCCAGCCAGAGATGTATCTTCCAGGTGAGGTTTTCTCTTTCTGTCACTGATTTTAATGGAACACAAATACCAAAAGAATACAAAAATCATCCATATAACCCAGTTCACAAACTCTAGTGTTCTGCTTCTAGAACAAATGATTTCTCAACCTCAAGGGGCTGGTTGAACTCTCAGACATTTTCCCCTTCTCCTTGCTCTCCCATCCTCTCAGCTAGATAGATACTTTAACTCCTGGTATGAGCTAGGAAGGCAGGGTATCAGGCAACACAGAGAATGCTAAGCTACACTGGCCCTTTGGGGTTCGAAGGTGAGTATTTTAAGGTACGAGAATCACCTTGTGGGGAAAGGATGAGATAGCAGAGGAAATTGACATCGGCAAAGTGTCCGTACCACATAGTTGCACATCTATACCACACATCAGTAGTCTGCATAAATCATCTCCTTTAGAAACACAGCCAGCATTTTCCGAATTTTTGTATTGAATTGAGAGCTTTGCCCACATTGCTTCATTTCATTGCCTCAACAACTCTTTGGGATGGGTGCCATTATTATCACTTTTTTTTAATAGATGAGGAGAATAAGGTCCATACATGCAATAAATAGTTGACCTCTTCCTATGTGCAATAGGAACTGGGGATATATCAGAGAGCAAATCAGAAAGGACACGTAACTTGCCCAAGATCACACAGCCAGGAAATTAATGCTGTACTTCGAAAGCCTGCTTCTTGTTATGTCTCTTTTACTTATTTGGATGATTATTCTATTCTTTTCATCCTTCTGCACTTGAAGGATAAATTTGAATAAAAATGAAAGAAATTAATGTCCCACCTCCTCCAAGAAATCACAGTGGTGAAATAGGAACAAGTGATGGTCCTAATTAGTCACCATAAAGATGGATTTTGGTTGCAAATTGAAGTCTCCACATCCCACCCCTACTCTCCTCCCAAAGAAACAAGTGGGTATACACACACTCTCACAGAGACAATACACAACTATAGGTTGTATGCCTATTTACTCATATCCAAGGTGACCCTAAGTTCTGGTTTGCTTAACACAGTCACAGTTTGTACATGTTGTAAATCAATTAATGCCTGCTGATTATTTTGAGAACCCCTTTCACTGTAAAAATGTCTGACTTAATGCACATGGTATGGTCACCCCACTCACTCAGTGAAGTTCCAAACTTGCCCATTCTGGGACTCTGGGACCTGAGCTCTTTCACGTGCACACTAGTTCACTCCACTACTGAAGTGGAAAAGGCTGCCACACCTCCCTCAGGCCAAAAAAGGTCGTGATGAAGGGAGCTGGAGAGATTCGGAGATATTGTGAGGCAGGGCTTTATAAATAAAAGATGATTAAATGGGAATTGGGAAATGTAAGGTGAGGGAGGAGAGGTTGAAAGGCAGAAACACAGAACCTCTCTCCACCCCTTCCTGAGACCCTGTGAAAAATTATCCCTGCACTCAGCCTCCTGACGTTAGGCCCCCAGTCCTTCCACCCTCCCCCAGCTGAACCCAGGAGGTAGAAACACAAATCCAGCTTTAAGGGTGGGAGCTATTTATTCCCCCAGGCTAGAAGGGATTTAATGTCTTTAAAGGCTAAATTAAGGCTCTGAATATTTTCTGTGGGTACCAGCTGAGGCCAGGCTAAAACCACTGCGTTATCCTCTAGGACCTTCTACAGTAATCTGTGGGGAGATTTGCCACCTATTGTTAAGAGTTCTGGTGAAGTCTTTTCCCACATATTGGTGTTTTTTGTTTCTCCCCACAGACAGGTACTTATTTGTGGTGTGGAGAATTTAGTCTTGCCTAGATTTGAGAATGATTGAAATGCCTATCGAAGTTCCCTGAGGCCTTGGGATATTATGACTCTCTGACCCTCTCGGTCCGTATCGGTGCCCTTACTCCCTAACTGTTCCAGAAAAAAAAGGAAAATACCCACTGCCCAAGAGGTGGCTTCCTTTTCCTTTTTCTCTCCCTAACTCCCTGTGGTCTCTCTTCTTCAGGCTCAAAGGGGGTCTCCATCTCCCTCTCTCAGCCCCCTCCCAACTTCCCCTCCCATTTTCCCCTTCTTTAGTGCACATGTTCCTCAATTTGATTTACTTCTGTACATTGTGTAGCTTTGCAACGGCTGGTCCTTAGAGAGCCCTCAAAGGGAGCACTCCATCTGTCAGCCTTTCACCCTCCCTCTGCGGCCTCCAGCCATCGCCCCTCCCCTTGCACTTACTTCCCTGGGCAGTTACTGAAGGAGCTGTGAAAGATTTAGGCAAACTCTCTTTACCCTTTTTCTTCCCACCTCAACCCTCCCTTGAGGATTTTCTTTTCCCTGCTTTCCCCACTCTCACTCGATTCCTGCTGCCCCCTCAAGGAGAGGTTTTGAGGTCACGGAAGTGAATGAGAGTATACAGTCCAGTGGAGCCTCTGTGTGCCCTCTCTCCTATGGGGATGCCCAGTGCTATATAATTAACACTTGCTGAACTAACAGTATATTGGGTTATCGGTAAATTCAGGATTAGACACACTTACAATAAGGAGTAATTGTGCAGAAAATCGCAAACTGCAGATAATCCAAAATTAGACCCCATTCAACAGATACCTATTTGTTCAGATCCTATGAGGCGCTGGAGACACAAACATAAATAAAATAGGAAGCCCTCCAGGGATTCCAGGGACTCAAAGTCTAACGGAGGCTATTCACAGATATGAACGACTTTAACCAGGAAATCAGTGGCGAGTGCAAACTGTGTTCCAGGGCTCCAGGAGAAGGTGTCTCCTTGCTAGGGAATAGTTCCAGTAGGAGGTGAAATTTGAGCTGTGCCTCGAGACAAACGTGGCTTTTCAGTGTGTTCCTATTAACTCAGCACCAAATGGAAACTGGGCATGTACGTGCATTTTTCTCTCAAGCTTCACAGTACTCCATTTTATATTCTGTGTGTACGTGAACTCACAGGGGTTTGTGTTGAAGGTGAAAAGCCTAGGGTGTTCTGTTTCTTTGTGAGGGCTAAGGAGAATCAGCAGATTTACTCATCTTACCATCTTTAGACTGCGGTTAGTTCAGTAACTAGTTTTCAGGAGGTGTGTTGCATGACAGTGCTAGCTTTTAAGATTCTGACAGTTTGGAGCCATCGAGGATAGGAAGCCCATATTTTCAGTGCTCTAAAAATCTGCCTTATTTTTCTTCCCTTGGACAGAAAGCCTGAATTATTTTGTACATGGAAAAAAAAGAAAAAGAAAATACTCAAAGGGAGAGTGGTTTGAATGAGGCTACCCACTGAGACGGCTTGACTTAGTGACTGGAGCTCATCCGGAAACAACCAAAATGAAGCCAAAAAGCACTTACGGCCACTTCAGTGTTAAGATGTAACTTCAATCCTTTGATCACATAATTTCACATCAAATGATCTATCTAAAGGGAATCAAGTCAAATTCATCCTTTCGTTATCTATATAATAGGTAAATATTGTTAAAATAGTAAATAACTGAAATGGGCTCTAGAATAATTAATTCGATTTAGGTGAGCTCTTGAGATTCAAACTTTGCAGCTTTTACATTTACAGCAGATTTCTAAGATATAAAAAAATGACATAAAGTAAATTTTAAAAACAAAATATACAAAATTTTGTATATATCATGATCTCAATTACCTACAATGTGTACTAAGAACTGAAGTTTTTCTACGCCGATACAGTTTACTGTCCATGCTAACCCGCCTTCCCTACTCAGGAAGCTCTTGCCCAGGAGCTTTTAAATAACATTACTGTTTATTTCAGGAATTTTGCTTAAAAAATAAAAATAATTTTAAAAACAGAGTCTTGGATGTACTGTTGACCACCCAAGAATCTTTAAAATCCTCACCTCATAACCATTGCCTTGCTTTGTTTCCCAGTCCTAAATTATTATACCATTGTTTTTACCCATTCCTCCTCACTCTTCACATTGAAAGGTCCTTCTTACACTATACCTGCTCTTTATAATATCCCAACCCCATCCCTCCAAAAAAGAAAAAAAAACACTCTTACAACTGTGGCAAGACAGTGATCTTTCTTGCCGTGGAAAACAAGAAACTAAGCTCTGTCTTATAAAGAGGTTATTTGAGTAGAAGTCTTTAGGAATCCAGCATTTTCAAATATTCAAGGAAAAAAGGCAGTTAAGAAATACAACAGACTTTTTTACTGGATTTATTGAGGTGACATTGGTTAATAAAATTATATAGATTTCAGGTGTACAATTCTATAATACGTCATCTGTACACTGTATTGTGTGTTCACTACCCCAAGTCAAGTCTCCTTCATCACCATTTATCTTCCTACACCCTCTTTTACCTCCCTCGTCCTCTTTGCCCCTCTGGTTAATCACCATGCTATCGTCTATGCCTATGAGTTTGTTTAGTTTTAGTTTTTGTTTTTGTTTTTTGTTCAATCCCTTCTAATGGTTGTCACTTAGGCAGGAAGCTATGCTTGATTTTTTATTTTCTTAATTTTTATAGTAAAAAAATATGTTTTACCAGTTTAAAATAAGTCAGTAGTCAAATGTATAGTTATAAAGAAGTCCCTGTGGGTTTCTTAATATGCATTCACACCATTAGAGTACCATAATACAAAATCATTTTGGGTTTTTTGTTGTTGTTTAAATTATTTTGAAAGCAGTCCAATAAGGTGGCTCAGAGAACAGATTTTGAAATCCCAATGCTTTCTATCTTTCTTTTGTAATTCTGTAATTATTTTTCTGACTCTATACTAGCTCTTCTAATACTAACCTTCTGCATCTAACTTTATATGATTATACTCTAAAGCCACCTTTGGAAAAAGTGATGATGCCTAAACATGTATTTATTATCATATGCTACATTATCATAATTTGTTGTTTGTTCATTTCTCTAATATAACACCTACTCTCCTCATGTGAAAAATTGTCTTACTTTTCAGTGTCATCTCCGCAACACAAAACATAGGACACTGATTACTTTTGTTGAACAGAAGTGGAAGAGGTTAGCTCAAGAATCATGCAATATGGACAGAACAACCCGATGTCACTGCATAAATTTCCACTGCACACCTGTGTCTGCCAGGTACTGGTCCGGGCACAAGGGATCCAGTGGAGAATTAGAGTGACAAGTCTCTTTTCCTTTACATGATAGTATTTGTTTTTAAATACAGACCAGAAAATGTAACTTCACAAGTCTTCTCAGGAATAATCTCCTGATGTTTAAAGGCAGGATGCTCTACCTGTTTTCAACCATCCTAGAGTCCTCCAGCTATGAGAGAAATCTTATTTCACTTTTCCAATGAGTAGTCCTTGTTGAAAATTCTCTACTCAAAACAAATATCTTGTTCCAGACTTCTAGGACCTTATGAGTATAAAATGCTTAAAACACTGTATAAGTGATTGGACCAAATGTGTTGTAAAGTGTACACATACATGGCAAGAGGAAATAGTGAAGTGAGACGTTAAAGAATCCACCCAAGGAGTTAGTTTTGAACGTAAAAAGGAAAAGGCAGAATGGCTTAAATACGGAAGAAAGATGTAAAAGAGGAGGTGAAGTGAACCTTTCCCCCTCTGCCCTTATCCAGAATCACTCCATCCAGTCTTCCTTGCTTTCCTAGATGTTTTCTTCTCTGAATCAAATTAGTCCAAGATATGGGTAGCTCTCCGGTACCCAAGGCGCGCTCCACAACAGGATTGTGCGTATGTGCAGAATATGTGTGGGGTAAGGGGGAGAGAAAAAGAATGACAATGTGTGTGTACAGAAGAACTTTGTCCCGAAAGAGTTCCTATTCCTATTCACTAAGGTCATGGTGATTGGAACACCTTAGATATAAATTTATAAAAGGAAAACAGAACTTCAGTAATATAAACTCATTCACCAGTATTTATCTGGATCACATCCTGGCTTAATTACTGGCAATGCCTCCTTTCCATTCTCAAAAGTGTCTCAGTTTGGACAATACGTATATAATTACCCTACTTTTTGTGAGGAGCACTTGAGGAACAGCAGGAGAAGAACAGAGAGAGGCAATGTTTGTTTTCAAAGGATTCCCAATTTGATAGGAGAAAGAACCAAGCAAACATAAGCAAAACAACATCAACAAAGTTGAAGTGTTTTTAAAAAATGCACTAACTGGAAGTCAAAAAGCTTAGGTTTTAGGTCTGAATTTGTCAGTAACTCACCCTGTGACCTCTCTGAGCCTCAACTATGAATTAAGGGCCATAAACTAGATGATCACTATTCTCCCATATCAAATTTTACTTTCTAAGATCACATTATGAGGACACTGAATAAAGATATTTTTTAAATATAAGTTGTGTTACGAAGGCAGGCTTCGCCATCAAGGTAATGCAGCAGGTCTAACAGGAAGGTGGCGTGGGACCAGGCCAGGATGAGACTCACATTCTATATTGCTGTTTCCCTCCACACCTTGCTCTGGGGTAACTCATTCTTTGGCCGGGGGGAGAGATACAAAGGACCACTGACAAAGGAACATGTCTAGTAAACCACGGAGGTCTGCAGCATTTTCAAAGTCAGGAAGAAACAAATTCTGTGTTCCTCTCTCATATTCTGAAGGCAGTGCCGTTAACTGAACACTTAATAGATTGTATGGTTTTGCAATTTTTTCCCAATGTTGCTAAGTAGCTGTAATATTCATTAGCACTTTGTAAGACATCTTCTTGTGGAAATATATTTAAATTGCTTTTAGCCTATCTGCGAGCACACTGCTGCATGCCTGATCTGACTCAGGTCCCAGGAAAAGAAATAGTTACAAAGAACTCTTATGCATCATCTTGGCTCTAAAAGAAATGAGAAAGAAAACTGGCATGTCCCTCATTTTCTAATTTAACATTTGTGATGGTTAATTTTACGTGTCAACCTGACTGGGCTAAGGGATGCCCAGGTAGCCTGTAAAACATTAGTTTGGGGTGTGACTGTGAGGATGTTTCTGGAAAAGATTAGCCTTTGAATCAGTAGACTGAGTGAAGAAGACAGCCCTCACCAGTGCAGCTGGGCATCACCCAGTCTGTTGAGCATCTGAATAGAACAAAGAGGTATAGGAAGGGCAAATGTGCTCTCTCTACCTGAGCTGGGATATCCACCTCCTTCTGCCCTCAAATACCAGCTCCTGGTTCTTGAGTCTTTGGAATTGGACTCAGACTTAGCTCATCAGCTCCCCTTGTTCTCAGGCCTTTGGACTTAGACTGAATTACACCATCGGTTTTCCTGGTTCTCCAGCTTGCAGATGGTAGAACTTCTCAACTTCCATAATCATGTAAGCCAATTCCTATAATAGATGATAGATAGATGATAGGTAAATAGATAGGCAGATAGATAGATGATAGATAGATACATAGATAGATACATAAATACATAGATAGACAACATATTGGCTTTGTTTCTCTGGAGAACCTTGACTGGTACAATATTCAAAAAATTGTGAAGAAACATTATTTTGTCTTTTGCAGATAAGGACTGAGGAGTGAAGAGGACAGTATATAACCAAATGATGTGCATGTCTGTTAAATGCCATGTACTCTAATCCACACTTACCTCACTGCAAAGTTCATAATCTTTTGATTACTTAACTGAATAGAGAGACACAAAAGAGAGACTTTTGATTACTCGGAGTGTTTGGGGGATAGATAAGGCCCACATGTGAGGGAAAGTAAGAAAGGCAGCATATAAAACATGAATAAGTCCATACAAGGTACATGTTGAGAAAGTGGCAGAATCCTCAAGGACTGTGAAATTTCTGGCCCAGATCTGATAGGCAATTGCTTATTCTGAAGGTGGGTCTTAAAAACAAGTGTTTGTTTGGCTATCCTTTTCTGAGAATAGTAGTTTATTATTTCTAGTTTTATAATTCAGGCTATATCTAGAAATTGAAACCCAACACTGAGGCCAGTTGGGTCAAGGATCAGAGGCAGACCTTGTGCAGGTTATATGTGAAGGAAACCACTTCATTTCATTGTTGGTGAGGAGACGTAAGCAGATCCTCTCTCAGGAAGTGTAAACTTAGGTACACATAGAAGATGAGTTAGTGGGGTTCAGTTTGCTTCCTTATCTTCTTCTCCTTCTCTGTGCATAACTGTCCTGGCATTTCTGGGACTCAGAATAATTGGATGG
The DNA here is from genome assembly GCF_022682495.2 of Desmodus rotundus. Lineage (NCBI taxonomy): Eukaryota > Metazoa > Chordata > Mammalia > Chiroptera > Phyllostomidae > Desmodus > Desmodus rotundus. The sequence continues at coordinate 150,076,385 of NC_071389.1, forward strand.
CTGATGCTCTGTGCTTTCATGCTACTTTACTTCCCACATAGCCTTACAGTATGGGTTACTAAAGAAGATGTCTGTGAGTGCTTCTTTACACCTCCATGAAACAACTTTAAGGATAGCTAAGCAGAGGGGAGAGAAGTGGGAATGAGGATGGGTAAATTATATGAGCTTAGGCACATTACCTTGCCAACACAACCTGCTAAAAGCTTTGATGCTCTAAATGTACTTTTCTACCTATTCATTCAGCCCATCTAAATTCAGCACGCACACCGTGTCAGCTGTTGTGCAGAGACCTGAGACCATAAAGATGTGTAAGACAGAGGCCTTTTCCTTTGGGATTGATATTTCATAGGGAGGTCCAGAAGTGATGTTCATGCCAGCTCCAGGAGGGCAGGAGGGCCATTGCAGCCACTCCGCAAGAGCCATCGACCACTTCCCTTTTCCCATGTCACACTTACCAACAACTCAGGCCCCCATATTTCTGCAGTCAGAGGAGTACGTCACCAGTCTAAAGCTAAGCACACAGCATCTTGTGACACCAGGATAAACTTTGCACACCTTACTGCCTGTCACTCTGTGACCCAAGCGTACCTCCCATGCCCATCATTCGCTATTTTATTTCTGAATATTCTTTTCTATAGCTGCGGGAAATTCAGCACACATACCCTTTCCATATCTTCACGCCTCTTTCAATATTATTTCTTCTCAAGAACATCTTCCCCTAAATGACTTTTTCAGTTAATTCTTGTTTGATTTTCTGGAATCAAATCTTAGGAAGAGTTAGGTACCTGATACAAGTTGAATTGTGTCCCCTCCAAATAAGATGCATTTTCATAAGCCCTAGTACCTAGAATATGATCCTATGGGAAATAGGGTTATTGACAATGTAATTAGCTAAGTTAAAATGAGGTCATACTGGAGGGGGGCTGGGCCCATATCCGATATGACCGGTGTCCTTATAGGAGGGCAACTATAGGAGGACTGACACACAGGGAGAATGCCATGTGAACAGAGAGGATTGGAGTAATGCTGGTGCGGGCCCAGGAATGCCAAAGATGCTGGCAAACTACTGCTGGAAGGTCAGAAGAGGAAACGAAGGGTTCTCCTGTTGGCCTCAGGAGAACATGACCTAGCTGCCTTCTTGATTTGGACTTCCAGCTTCCACAACTGTGAGACAATAAATTTCTGTTATACTAATGCACCCAGTTTTCCATATTTTGTTACAGCTGCCCAAGGAAACCAATACAGTGCTCCTCTGTGCTCTCGTGTGCCATCTTTTCAATAATCTATGTATTAGTCTATTCTCCTCTAGACTGAATTCCTCAAAGGGAAGGACTCTCTTATTCATTTAGGCTGGATTATCTCTAGATATTGAAAAGGGCCTGAAAAAAATATGTGCTGGGCTAACAAATAATGAATGAGGAAGTAGAAGAGATTGGTGACTATATGGGAAAATATTCAAGATCAAGTCAGATGTTTTTGTTTTGCCTTATTTTTGTTTAATTTTATTTTTAGCAATTCTACTGCCAGAATATTTCCCTTAAATTCTTTAAAATATTAGTTTCCTGTGTAAATGAACCTCCAAAGGAAATAGTAACATAAGAAAAGGACAATTATTTGTGGAATTATTGCAAGCAAATTTAAGGAGGAAAGTGGATAGCAAAGGAAAGAGCCCTAACTGGGGTAATTTGGGTCTTCGAGAAGCAGAGTTGTTCTCCCTGAGCTAGGAAGACATGATTTAGGGCCCAGAAATATCCAGAAATAAAGCAATTCCCTGATGTCAAGACTCATCCTTCCAGCTACATCTTTTGCCTTACCCTTATGCTTGGCGGTCATGAGATTACTGTGCCTTCCTTGCCTCCCTATCTCTGCTCTCTCTTCCCAGAGTTCCTATCCTAACTTTAACGTTTTTCTGAACAATTTTTCAAAACTTCACTCACCTCTTCAATGATGCCTTTTCTGAGTCCTACTCTCAACCTCTGGTGCCAGCACCATATTCTGCATAGATGTCTTGAAGGACCAATCTGCACATCTGTACATACAGGGTCTGGCACAAATAATGCCCCTTTTTATTACACACTTTTTTATTACAAAATCATAAGCATGTAATTCTGTAACATAACAATATCACACTCAAGCACACCATTTGGCATTTCAGGTGAAATGTTCAAATTAAAACTATACATTATTACACCCATATTATTACCCTGCCATCCACACTCATGCAGACATCACTTCTGCCAGAGCCTCTATGTAGACCAGTCATGAGGCCCTGATCTTTCTGAGAGCAGGAATTATATACCCTTACATTCTTTAACATCCATCTCACTGTGAGGCATACAGTAAGTGCACAATAAATGTTAGTGAAATAAAGAAACTAAAGACTGGCAAACTTTGTTTCTAGGCAAATTGAAAGATTTACTATGTTTCAATCATGAATAACACAAAAGTGGGAATATAGCCTTTGAAACAGTGTTATTTATGTAAGGGGAGTACCATTCTTTTTCACATGAGTCAGAAGTTAAAGAATTCAGCAACAATCATTGCAGGACAAGTGGCAATTAATATTTGGAGGAAATACTTTGGAGTTGGGAAGAGTGGACAGACCCTCAAAGGTAGTAGAATCCCATTCCTGAGGAAGAGCCCCATGTTGTTCTGTATTTCTTGGCCTGAGGACGGTGACCAGGCACAGCTAAGCTAGCCGGCAGGAGAACGGGTGGGATTTAGGAAGGTCCTTTGAGTGAAACTCTCTTCTCTCATTCTAGTCTAATCTAATTCAAGAGGCCCAAATTTACTGGGTTGGACAATACCACCCAGGCAAGAAGAGTCAAATACCCTCTGCAAATATTGGCCATGCTCATTTACTCTGCATTGGCCCAGTACCTCAAAGGTGGGGGAAGAGAATTCCAGGCCAGAAAATATAATTAGTCAGCCTGCTGGTTTGGGCTCTAATTTAATCTGGGCAGCTGTGCCAGGAGCCTGTATTAGCATGACACTGGGAGGCGGAGAATACAATTACGGAGCAATGAAGAAGGGGAGGAGAAGTGGGATGGTGACTGGTTTGTGCCTGTGTTGGAGGTTGGGGTATGGGGGAGGCTGATGTCAATGGACATCGAGATTCCCCTGGGAGAAGAGAATAAGAAAAAGGCTTCTGTCAGTGGATGGAAGGTGACTTTAATTTGGCTTTTGAGAAATTATGTGTGTGATGTGCAGAGTGGGTTTGTGCGTGTTATGTTGATGTGTTTGGGGAGAGAGGGCTTTGTGGCTAGGGGCTAGTCCACTCTGCATGACAAAGGTGAGCTTGCGAGTTGATGGATGGGCCTTGTTGGTTACTGTGGAAGGAAGGGTGAGGGGGTGTTGGGGCAGGTTAGAGCTGAATTCTGGACAAATATTCCTAGATACTTGTTTAGTGGGTCTGTCTAAAAGGGGAAAGCAGAATAAGATTTTTTAATTTGCACAGTCATTCTCTCCTTTTTGTCATAGCAAAGAAATATGATTAAGGGGATACTTCCTTCATTTATACTCGAAAGCCACCAGTTACTAATTTTACTTCCAGGGTGCTTACTCTGTGCTAGGCTCTGTGTTAAGTAGCTTATACTTTGTTGTTTTAAGTACTCCTTATGAATTCCTTAACAAGTGAGGAAACTGAGGCTCATAGAGATTAAATATGATGTCCACAGTCATATAGCTAGTAAGTGTTGAAGGTATGATTCAGATCAGGCCTGTCTGATTCTAAACACTATGCTATTATCCAGCAACCCAAAATAGGCATTATCCTCTCCATTCACATACAGGGGAAACTGAGGCTCTGAGTAGTGACATACTTGCATTAGCTCAAAATGTGAGTAAATATCACAACTGGAAATAGAACTTGGATCTCACACAATACTGCCTATCTGCATAGAGAGCATGTAAGGGAAAGAAGAAAATTTATTTGCCAGAATAAAAACTGGATATCTTGAAAGAAACAGGAATAAAAACCAGTTTTCCTCTCACTCAACCCAGTGCTCTTTTCACTATAAGAAGCATGATGAGAATAAAGGTATTTTTGCTCACTTACTATGTTCTAGGTGACACAGCCTTACCCACACTCCCACGACAACATCTTGAGATGGGCACTATTACTGTCCCCTGTCAGGTGAGAAGAATGAGACGACAGGGCTATACAGTTTTCCCAAACTCAAACACCTGGTTAAAGACAGAGCAGGGATTCTGATCCTGGCAGCCCATCTCTTAATCCCTGTCTACCTGTGAAGCACGCTGCTCCTTCAGGTAGCACGGCACCCTTCCTGCCGGGTCCAAGATGGATCTGTGAGTTTTATCCACCCCATGAAGTGACATAAAACTTAAAGAGCCACAGAAATCTTTCTTTCAAGCCAAAGCCAGTCTACCTCAAATTTCAGCTTGTCAATTGGGATATTGGAAGATATATAACTATATACTGGGGATCGTGTCCTTTACCCTCAGAGTCACCTTTCCTTGTGGCTTTTAACCTTTCCCCTCCCTTGCAAAATTATTTGTTCTCTGTCCTATCCCAGGGGCTTCTTGTCTTAAAAGAAAGACAGAGAACAAGCCTGGTTCTTCCTCTTCTTTTGTACTATGAGGTTTTGTTACTTCTTCAGCTCTCTTTTTCTCAGGCAAAGTCCTCCCTCTGGAACCTGGAGAGCCACTGTGAATAAGAAGAGAGGGAAGCCAACTTTCTCCTCCGAGAGGAATTTGAGAGAGAGAGACTATGCTCACAGGGCCTCTGGAAAATCAAGTGAGCTGGAGGAGCTGGCCCTCCCTGCCTGCCTAGCCCTGATTACTCAGCTGGTCAGCATATGGCTATACCCACAAGTGGGTATTCTCTAGGGCCTCTACCAATCTCAGGCCCTGGCCAAAGGAGCCAAAAAGAGCACAGATGTGCCCTGCATCCTGGAGCCTGCAGACACCACTGAGTGGCTCCACAGCCAGGGCCAGGAAGCCAGAAGAGGTGCCTTGATTTCACAGGTTCCCTACCTCTAACCTCCTCCAGCCCTATAGCCTATTCCTTATGTCTTCTCCCTCACTCCCCCAAATCCTCCCCTCTCTCCTCAGGATAGTGTGCATGCTATAATTGAAAGAGCTTTTGATTGGAAACCCAGAAGTTTGGTTTTGCCACTAGCTATGTGAGCAATATCTTCATCTACAAAGTGAGACAATTTCTGCTCTATATTTCTAACAAAGTTGTGAGAATTAGAGGAAAATGTATATCAAGAATCTGGTAATGTCATTCACTGAGGCAATGACAAGGCTTGCTCTCAGTACTGTCAACACAGTGAATGGAGCTAGAAAGTAGCAGACGAGATACAGGTTTCAGAATCGGAATCAGACAGATCGGGGTGAAAGCTTGGCCTTCTGCTGAGACTGCTGGAACTCGTTTTCCTCATCTGTATATTGGGAATACTGAGGCCTGCCTGGAAGGGTTGCTGTAGATTTAAGGGAGGGGATGTATAGTGAAATACCTGAAAAGGATGTAGGTGGGTAATGAGAACTTCTCCTTCTCAAACTATTTTATAAAACTCAAGAGGAGGGAAGTCTCCCAAACTCACTTTATGAGGCCAGCATTATCCTAATTCCAAAACCAGATAAAGACAATGCAAAGAAAGAAAATTATAGGTCTCATACCCCAGATGAATAAATGCTAAAGTCCTCAACAAAATATTAGCAAACCCAAAAAAGTAATGCATCAAAAAGATCATACACCATGATCAAATGGGATTTATTTTGGAAATGCAAGGTTGGTACAACATTTGCAAATCAATAAATGTAATTCACCACATAAACAAAATGAAGGATAAAAAACCACATGATCATATCAATAGATGCAGAAAAAGCATTAGATAATAGCCAACACCCATTTTTGACAAAAACTCTCAGCAAAGTGGGAATAGAGGAAACATACCTAAACATAATAAAGGTCATATATGACAAACCCACTGCCAGCAACATAGTCAACAGGCAAAAACTACAAGCGCTCCCCTTAAGATCAAGAACAAGACAGGGATGTCTGCTTTCACTCTCTTATTCAGCATAATAGTGGAAGTCCTAGCAGCAGCAATCAGACAACAAGAAGAAATAAAAGACATGCAAATTGGAAAGGAAGAAGTAAAACTGACTTTGTTTGCAGATGACATGATACTGTACATAGAAGACCCCAAAGATTCCACCAAGAAACTGCTAGAACTGATATATGAATCCTGCTTTCAGCAAAGAAACAGGATACAAAATTAGTATCCAGAAATCAGTATCATTTTTATATGTCAATAATGAACTAACATAAATGGAAATTAAGAAAATAATCCCATTCACAAATGCTACAAAAAGAATAAAATACCTAGGAATAAAGCTACCAAGGATATAAAAGACCTGTACTTTGAAAATTATAAGACAGTGAAGAAAAAAATTAAAGAAGATACAAATAAGTGGAAGTACACACCATGTTCATGGATAGGAAGAATTAACATCATTAAAATGTCCATATTACCCAAATCAATCTACAGATTCAATGCAATTCCTATCAAGATTCTAGTGATGTATTTCACAGAACCAGAACAAATATTTCAAAAGTTTATATGGAACCACAACAAGTCCCACATAGCAACAGCGACTCAGTATATGGCTATACTGAGAAAGAAGAACAAAGTTGGAGGAATCACGCTACCTCGTATCAAACTATACTACAAGTCCATAGTAATCAAAACAGCCTGGTACTGGCATAAAAACAGACACATTGGTCAATGGAACAGAATAGAGAGCCCATAAATAAATTTTCACCTTCATAGTCAATTAATATATGACAGAGGAAGTAAGCACATACAGTGGGCTGAAGGTAGTTTATTCAATAAATGGTGTTGGGAAAATTAGATGGATACATACAGAAAAATCAAACTAGACCACCTTCTTACAACACACACAAGAATAAATCCAAAATGGATCAAAACTTAAATGCTAGACCTGAAACCATAAAAATCCTAGAAGAAAGCATAGGCAGCAAAACCTCAGACACTTCTCTTAGAAATTTTTTATTGGATATATCTCCCCAGGCAAGGGATACAAAAGAAAAAATAAACAAATGGGACTACATCAAACTAAAAAATTTTTGCACAGTAGAGAAAATCATCAACAAAATAAAAGACAACCCACAGAATGGGAGAACATTTTTGCCAATACATATGATAAATATACAAAATTTATAAAGAACTTACAAAACTCGACACCAAAAATAAAAACAACATAATTTTAAAAATGGGCAAAGGACCTGAATAGACACTTCTCCAAAGAGGACATACAGATGGCCAATAGACATATGAAAAGATGCTCAACATCACTAATCATCAGAGAGATGCAAATTAAAACCACAATGAGATATCATCTCACATCTGTCAAAATGGCTATCATCATTAAATAGACAAACAAGTGCTGGGAAGGGTGTAGAGAAAGGGGAACCCTTTTGCACTGTTGGTGGGATTGCAGGCTGGTGCAGCCACAGTGGAAAGCAGTGTGGAGATACTTCAAAAAATTATAAATGGATCTGCCTTTCGACCCAACGATCCCAATTCTGGGAACATATCTGAAGGAACCCAAAACACTAATTCAAAAGAACATAAGCACCCCTATGTTCATTGCAGCTTTATTTTCAATCGCCAACATATAGAAGCAGACCAAGTGTCCATCAATAGATAAGTGAATAAAACAACTATGTGACATTTACACAATGGAATTCTACTCGGCCGTAGAAAAAGAAGAAAATTTTATCCTTTGCAACAGTATGGATGGATCTGGAGAACATTATGCTAAGTGAAATAAGCCAGTCAGAGAAAGACAAGTACCATGTGATTTCACTCACATGTGGAATCTAATGAACAAACTGAAGTAACAAGGAAAATGGGGACAGCCTAGTGGGGAGGAAGTTAGGGGTTAGAGGGATTGAGGATAAAGGAAAAAGGACTCATGGACACGAACAACAGTGTGGTGATGGCTGGGGGGAGGATTGCTGAGGGGACTAAATGGTAATGGAAAAAATACAATGAAGATTAAATTTAAAGAAATAAAAGAAAAAATGATAAATTTACAGTAAAAAAAGAACACCACCTTATGTAACTCATGGTGGGGAAAGCTGACACCATGTGCTGCCTGATGTGACGCACTAGGGTGAGTACAGTGCCCCATTTACCAGCTTGAAAACATCGCCTAACCCAGACTTAGTCACATGGAACTGCCAACAAACCACCCTGAGGGACATTTCACAGAAGAGAAGGACTGTGGTCTTCAAAACTGTCAATCTCGCCCAGCCAGGTGGTTCAGGTGGTTGAAGCGCCCTCTCCTACACCCAAGGTTTGTGGGCTTGATACCTGGTCAGCCACGTCCGGGATCAACCGATCAATCTCACGTTGCTGTTTCCTTCTCTCCCTTCCTTCCTCTCTGTCCAAAATCAATAAGCATATCCTTGGGTGAGGAATTTTTTTAAATGTCAATCTGAAAAGAGAATGAAAATCTGAGTAGCATTTCCAGATTGAAGGAGACAAGAGACATGAAATCCATGTGTAGAGTATGATTCTGTGCATTAATGGGAAAATAATGAGATTTTAATAAGGTCTGTAGATTAGATAACAATACTGTATCAACATCAATTTTTCTGATTTTTATGATCGCACTGTAACTGTAAAAATGATTGCCCTTGTTTTTCAGTGAAGGGTTCAGAAAGAAAAAGACAGTGTCATAAAACAAAATATTAACAGTTGTAAGTCAGAGTGACAGGTGTACCAGAGTTCTCTTTATTCTTCTTACAATTCTTTCATAAGTATGGAATTACTTCAAAACAAGAATTTACAAACTAAAAAAAGTTCAAACCCTGAAATGTGACATTCAAGGATTTCTTAGATCAAACTGTGTTAACAATCCTCTGTTCCACTTATTCTTTATCATAAAACTCACACGAGAGCCACATTGAGCTCCTTGGCTTTTCTCAAACATCCACATACCCACTCTCTCTTCCCCCACGGTGTTTGTGCTCACTCAGAACTCCTTGGCCAGGACAGCCTTCGTTTTATTCCTTAACCTTTGAAATCCCTTTCAACCCTGGCCATCCTTAATAAAAATTCAACCAATCCAAGGAAGAAACCCTCATTTACTCAGTCCCTAAACCCATCCAGGCTTTTATTCATCAATTTGGGTTAGGTCAGCCTTCTGACCTGGGCTTTTCAGATTTTGCCTAACAAGCAGACTGAGAATGGGTGTAAACTGCCACCTGGTGGTCTTCAGGAATATATTCATTTGAAGAGCATCTGTGAGCACAGGGGTTTGCAGAATGAAAAAAGGACACACAGATTCTGCTCAAAGTCTCAATCAATTCATCTGTAGGTTATAATATCCATTAAAGAAAAGGTTTTGAGGACTAGAGTTCAGATATATTATTGTTTTTACAGAATGTTCACTCAATAAATGGTAGCTAGTATTGTTAGAAACATGAAATACTATCCTGGAAAGAACCTTACAGACCAGTTATTTTCATTTTGTCATTTTATAGTTAAGGAACCTGACATCCAAGAGACACATAAAGCAAGATCTAAAGGACAGGCTTTTTGACTCCTCATTCCTTTACCGAATGTATGTCAGAAGAAAAAAGTTCGTTATGAGTATGACAAAAATAATAGTGTGTAATCATAAAACACATATGTCTCACCCATACCCACCCTCCCATTTACTGCTCCTGTCTCAGGCAGCCCCGGCAAGCCACCAGTTCCAAATAGGTAAGGGCAGGAGGGGACTCCAGAGGGGAGAATATTCCCTCAGTGAAGGGGGCGGCGGGGGGGTGGCCATGGCAGGAACAGGTGTCTGCAAAAAATGAGATGTTTCCTCCGTGAGGGAGACCGATTTGCCTTTCATAGTTTGGGTGGTTACACTCTAGTTTCACTTTTTCTTGCGTATAAATCACTTCCTTTCAGCTTCTCTCTCTGCGTTGCTCTAATCCAGTCTCTCTTCTTTCTTCTCTTCCATTTCTTCCTCCTTCTGATGCTCTAAACCTAGCAAAGAGAACTCCCCTTGGATCCGGGTCTCCTGTGCAGACCAAGCGCTGGGCTGACACACGTACCATCTTCCCCTGCTGCCACGCTTCCTCCGATCTGCTCAGAAGGTGACAGTTACCCCACTTCCTCGGTTTAACTGACACAACACTGATGAAACGTTTTATAGCTTTCCAGAAATCCTGGTTTGTTGTTCCCCAGTTCATCACTGGGTTCTGCCCCACACCATCTTCTGTCCCTGTGTTCACTCTGCCAGCCAGGAACTCCAGTTCACCCTGGCTGGGGAATGCAGTCTGGTGGGAAGGCCTAAGAGCTTCAAGGCTCCCCTTTTGTAGAAATAAGAGAGGGACAAAGGCTTAGAAAAGAGCCATCCCTTCCTCCAATCTGTTACCTCCTGCCCTTTCTCACTGCAACCCATGTTCTCATGCTCTGCCTCCAAACCCTCACCCCACACTCACCCTGTATTTTCCCCCTTACGCCAAATCCACATCAGCTTCCAAATTCTGCCTACTGTTATGCTTATAATGCCTGCCCTTTTAAGACTTTAGAGTGCTGGACCTACCTAAAGACCCCACTTTTAAACTGTTTCCAAATTCATGAGGTCACTCACCCCTGGCACCTGCTATATAGTTTCTCCAGGTTCAACCCACTTTAAATGCTCTTTCCTCCAAAAACTTGTATTGCTTTCCTGTCATCCCCCTTGTTCTTTCCCACCACCAGTTATACCACTGCTGAGTGTCTGCTTTGTACCAGGTGCCTACTACAAAGAGGAGCCCTACCTGAAGCCCTCTTATCTCCTAGATATGATGACTAAGCTAAAAATTGTTCCATATTTCATGTTCCCCAAGTCCATGGGGTTGTCCTAGATCAAGTCCATAGGGCTGTCCTTGCCCCACCCTACTAAATCCCCAGATCCCTCCTCCTGCACTGCACTTACCCTCAAATCCTCTGGGGCCCTGGTTCTGTCCACTCCGGTGGTGGTATAAAACCCTGAGCACTCACTTTGAGACCCCAAAAAGGTACTGTGTTTCTAAATTAAACAGGCTTCATCAGAAGAAAGAACATAGGCTCAGCAGTCAAAAATTTCTGTGTTCAAACCATCTGAGAATGCTGACAGAAAAGCCATTATTTAACATAGAAAAGACAGAACTGAAGTGGCTGTAGTGTGAGACATTTTCCCAAAAGTAATTTCCTCAAGATGCACCTCAGAAAAATAACTAATAAATTTGTGGAATAAAAACTCTCTCCTTCTAGAAGAGTGATGATTCACATCAGTTTATTAAAAGTTTCAAGAAGTTGTGCCTTAAAGAATCAGGTGTGTCTTCTTATTAGAATGGCTGTTATCAACAAGACAAGTAATAACAAGTGTTGGAGAGGTTGTGGAGGAAAAGGAACCCTCATTCACTGCTGGTGGGAGTGCAGACTGGTGCAGCCACTGTGGAAAACAGTATGGAGTTTCCTCAAAAGATTAATAATAGGGTTACTGTATGACCTAGCAATCTCTCTTCTAGGTATGTACCCAAAAAATTTGAAAACATTTATTTGCAAAGATATATGCACCCCTATGTTCATTGCAGCATTTTCATTGTGGCCAAGACATGAAAACAATTGAAGTGTCCTTCAATAGATGATTGAGTAAAGAAGACGCGGTACAGACATACAATGGAATATTACTCAGCCATAAGAAAAGATAAAATAGTGCCACTTGTGACAACATGGATGGACCTTGAGACTATCATGCCAAGTGAGATAAGTCAGATGGAAAATTACAGGAACCATATAATTTCAGTCCTGTGTACAATATAAAACTGAAAGCAACAAAAAAACAAACCAACAAAAACCCATGGGCCCAGACAACCATATGGTGGTTACCAAAGGGAAGGGAGTGAGCGGTAGTGAAGGGCAGGGGGTCAAATATGCAGTGACAGAGATGATTCGACTTTGGGTGGTGAGCACACAATGCAACATACAGATCACGTATCGTAGAAATAAACACTTATTAATCAATGTCACCCCAATAAATTTAATTTAAAAAAGAAAACAGACGTTTGGAAACAAATGGTGGGTAAGCAAACATGGGGAATAAAGTTGGTGAAATAGGGAAAAGAAAGAATCAGGTGTGTCTTTTGTTAACCATGAATTTACCAAAACTGTACGATCACACTAAAAGTAAGCCCTCTAAAATCACTTTATATTGTTTCTGTTCATATCCCTTGGATCTAGCTTATCTCTGGCACTTAGGCAGTACCCAATAAAATACTACTTGAATAGAACTATAGTTTCAGACCTCTAAAGGGATACCCTCGGCAGAGGCCTGTGACAGACTGTTTTTCAGTTCTGCTGGGCTTGCAAATAAGGAAGATACAGCAAAACCGAACGAAGAACTTCCCAGCAATTGCGTTGAGTGATTCAAGAGAATGGGAGTGTTAGAAAACTTAGCAAATCCTATTTCTTGGAATTATTTACTTCCAGAACAATAAGCAGAGAGAACAGGGTGATCTTGGTGGATGATTCTCTGTCAAGAAAGTTGAGAAAACCTTTGATTAATTAAACCACCACTGAACTCTTCCCTAGGATTCCATCCATTCTCTGTCCCCACATTTGAGCCTTTGAGACAGGAAGGAAACAAACTCCCTTGAACTTTCCCAGCAGCAATTTGAAGGAACGGACTCAATGAAAAATGGGGGTTTGCAAACCCAGGGTCTGTGAAAGGAGAAAGCTGAGAACAGAAATGGAAGTAGATCACTTGTGTCTAGACCTGGACAGACGGGCCCAGCTGCTCAGCTCAGAGCGGAGGCTGTGAGCAGCTACTTCTCCATCGTGGGACAGCCCCTCTGGGCAGCTGTCCTGGCTCTGCCCCAGCTGCGCTGGGCAACCTGCCAGCTCAGCTCTTAGTTCTGCCGCTTCAGAACACATGCCCAACCCAGCTCATCTGTTTGATGGACACATCTATGTTCAGAAACTCTTCTTATCAGTGTTATCAGGTTACTCATCTGCAGGATAATATCATTCAAACGTAATTTTATTTGACTTTTTAAAGGACAAGAGTTTTTTCCTAATGCATTCTTTATTACCTTTATCATGATTCCTTACCAAACATGTCACTTGATATTTTCATTTTCCATAATAAAATGCACATAGTTACATAAGAGAAGAGAAAAATAGTGTCTCTACATGTTATAGACTTCTAGAAGCAAGAGACTCTCAGAAAATATTTCTCTGTCAGAACAGGAAACTGATAGCCAGTGTGATATTAAGTACCATACATGGAGTGTTAAGGTCACAGGCTCAGTGGTTTTTAAGTTCTATAAAGCATGGGAGGGCCCCCTAGAATGATAAACTGGTCATGTGATGAGGCACTAAGCTGCTGAATCATATAGGCAGGAGAGAGGCAACTCACCGTCTCATTTAGCATCATGATTTTTATTTTTAACTGGGGGGGATGGGTATTAAAGTCTCATGAAAACCTTTTGAAATTCTGAACTGCATTTGCACAACAAGGGCAATTGGTTAAGTTTTCAGGATGCATGTAGAATATATGATCAGAGAATTTTACCATATCAGCAATATAGAGGCACCTAATATTTTCCAAGGGTAAAAGAAGGGTAGATGGAAGAGAGGGATGGAGGGAAGGAGAGAGAGAGAGATACTTTACAACCGAGGAAGAAGCCAAAAAATCCCCTGGATTTCCTTCACCTCCTAGGAATCATTCATACAAAGTCTTCATCCTCGTCTTTCAGGAACTACTTATAAAAGAGAAAATATTTCATTTATTTTTAAAACATAAATCAAAACAGCAATTTTTTAATTAACAAAAAAATCTCTAGAAAGTTGCTTGTGAAGTGACTTCTTTATTGAATGAGGTCATGTTTGGTATATAGCATGCTAGAAAAAAATTGAAAGCATTGTATTAAAGAGCCTTAAACACAGCTGCAATTTGGTGTGCATTTGCCATGAGTTAGACCCTGGGTTAAAATTCCTTTAGAATATAGCTTTCAACCCTTCCTTTCATGTAGATTATCCCCATTCTGCAGACAAGGAGGTTAAGGCCTGGAGATGTTGATTAATGTGTCTAGGACTACAGAGCCACATAGCGCCAGCGTCTGACTTGGAAGTCTACTCCCCTAACCATGAACCTACCTGTGTTTATCAGAATGTTAGCATTTTGGCCAGAACAACCACTTCTTATGCTGAACAGTCCCGTGCAAAGACGTTCAGTATCTCTGGCCCTCAAGCACAAAATAGCAGGAGCAGCTTCCTACACTCTGAAAACTAAAATGCCCTCACATGTTGAGAAACTCCCTCTAGAGGTAGTACTCTCCCTATCCCCAACACACTGAAAATGACTTAAGAAAAATACTGAATTTCAAAAACTTAGGGTTTGAAAGAATTTTAAGCATTCCATTCATTTAGTGTTTGCAATTAACTTGTACAGAAAAGAATAGTAATGAAGACATGAAGACACCAAGAAAGGAGTAGGTTTTGTTTTTTACTTGTTGACGTTCAGGTAATTCTCCCTCAAAAAGCATAGATTTAGCACCTACTGTATACTGGAAAATATGTTAGACATTTTCATCTCTACACGTAAATGAATGTGGTGTGTGTGTGTGTGTGTTAGAGAACAAGACAAAGAATGATTACTTTACTTATGTTATCCTTGAAGAAAATAATGTTTATAAAACTTACCTTGCCGTGCAGGAATTTTATTTAGGCTTCTTTCCACCATACCAGAGCTACAGTGTGGATCTCCAATGAAACTCTTCTATTAGCAGGTAGAAATGGAATTTGGGGACGTGGTAAAAAGAGATCCATCCAACTGTAGCTATAACCAATAAATTAGAAAGAAAAGAATAAACACGTGAAAATCAGCCACATTTAGCATACTGGAGGTGTGCCTTATACAATAATATTGTGATGAATACCTGTAAATAAATGGTACAGGGAAGGAAATAGAGCAGGATCGGGAAAGAGAGAGAGGAGATAGTTGGAATGGTGCCACTTCACACAAAGAAGAGATTGTATCGGTGGATATTGGAGAAGTGGGGAGTAAGATGGTCATTCCCGCTGGATTAGTCAGGGAGGAAGTGATCAAGGATTGGGGAAAATCTTTTGGAGTTTAATAAGGCTTCTTGGAACAGAAAGCCAATAAATTGAAGACATCTCCAGGGTGCGACGGATTTTTTTTCAACCAGCTTTAAAAGTTCCTTAAGAAGGGAATTGTTTATTTAAAAAGAGAAAAGAAAACGTTGAAGTGATTTGAACATAAAAACAAAGCTCTAAGAAGTCAATCCAGAAAAAAAAAAAGTGGCTTATGATGATTTGCAGTATTTGAAAACAAACTTCTGAGGAATGTACCAATGTGTGAAAGAGTTATGAAAATAGATGCATTTTGGCTCCAAGCCTCTCAAGTATGTGATAGGGCTGTAAGCATCTTCTCTGAGATAAATGTGAGATAATTTTCCAGAGAGTTTTATCATCATTTCGAGATATCTCTTCTCCTGGGGACAGGAAGCTGTATTTGCAGCCGTGGGACTTAGTTACCTGGCAAGAAGACTTTCCTTAATAGGAAAAGGTCTCTTGTTTTGGAAAGACCAAGGCAGCTCTCTGACGGGAAAGGCTCACTGGTGGTGAGCTCAGTTCTGTGTCAGATACTTTGTTCTTCCGTCAGCCTCCTGAGCTAGAGCAAAGGATGTGGCCGCGTTGGAGGCGGGGACTGTGCCTCTGTGTGTATGTGTGCGTGTGTGTGTTCTCATTTCCGCTTCCTCTTTCAAGCTGGCAACAGCAGTGTAATGAGGACAGAGAGAAAGGTGCAATATGCAATATGATACTTTCTCACCGCTCTCACTGCCTTCCCCCTACCTGGGAAAGGGATGGTCCAGCCGTGGTAACTGCTTTGCCTCAAACTCAGCTCTCCACCAGCAGACAGGTGAGTGCAACTTCCACTTCAATTTTAAGACTGTACATATTTAGGGGGGTTCTGGGAGACAAGAAGAAAAAGGTCAGAGAAAAATCAGGCTGTGAAGAAAAGGAAAAAGTCAAGAGAAAATCTCCCACACCCCTGACTTCAATCTTAGAAAATTCATCCTTGCGCCTCTCAGAAGAAAGGGGTCCCTTTACTTTCTTTTTTCCTTCCCGCCACCAGACAGGTACTCTTTCTGGGGTCACAAAACATGGGTTCCTTTGATGGCCTAAATTATCAGTTAGGAATTTTCTACCTTTCTCGCCTGAGTAGTTTATCTCCGTCTTGCTGAACTCACTTTTGCTGTAAATTCAATGTGACTCTAACTTTGAAAGATTCTTCAGGAGAAAAGTTTCTCAGCTTCGTTGCAGGTCCCATCTAGTGTCTGTAACTCTGATGATGGAGACTACCTGGCCTAAATCAATTTTGCTTTTTGTGGGTATGAACTTTCTTCAGAAGCCATGGAACAACGAGAGATTGTGGCTACATGTGAAGCCACACAATGGGACGACACCAGGCCAAATGAACTGGAAGGCTCAAGACAGATAACTGCCTGTCAGGGTTGGTTTTCAGCTGTGCATCTCAGAGATGGAGAAATGGAGAGAGGAAGAGATGAATGTGTTGGCTACCTAATGATCTACATAATTCTGGGGGGAGGGGGGATGGATTCTGTGCTTCTCCGACATCCTTATCTCAGCGGTAGCCAGGCTGAGCTTGTCACCACCTACATGAGTTTTGGGGAGGGTAGAGGAGTGGAAAGATCTACTATACTGGGGTTTTCCCGTGCCCCTACTCTGCTACCAAGCTTACCAATGGGTAGAGAAGAGGTGGGTCCCCAATGCAGAACAAGGACAAGGTAAAAGAGTCCCACATTAGTGGTTTGACAAGACCGTGAGGACTTGGAAGCGATGCCCAGAGAAGTAATAGTGACTCCATCTGCCACAGATGGCCCTGAGGAGAGGCGCAGGGGCTTTCTAGACAGTACGCAGCAGTGCCGAGGATAGGAGGTTGGAGGTTGGAAGCCAAGTTGGAGGCTTTCAACTTGTATGTTCAAGCTTCAGACTTAACAGTTGTTAGACTTGAGTGAGTAGAGATAAAGATCTGGTGTGATTTTCCTGTAATGTGAAGCATTATTAGGAGGACTAAGCCAGGGCCATTATCTATTTCCATGTATTATCCAAAATTACCAGCTGAAGATATAACAAAGGGGCAGGAAGAGCTCTAACAAAGGATTTCTTATTCTCTGGCACCCCAGGGAGTTTACAAATTCTTTACGATCACACTAAGAACATTTTCTCAGAACTCTGTTGGTTCTCTGAAAGTTAAATGGAATCCAGTGATGATGCATTATGTAGTGGCCATAGAGAACCAACACAGCCGTTTTTAATTCAAGGTTCAGGATTAGCATTCTAACAGAGAATGGAGAGAAAGTTTGGTCCCAGCTTGTATCATGATTCACAGGGTCCACTCTGGGCTGCAGCAAGGGGAAAAGCTCAGACATTTATTTCCATTTTACAGCTGACAACTTCTGTTTTTCACCTAAAGGACGAGAACAAAGTGGGCATCCCAATACCCCATGTACTCTGTACCCTGCACAAGCCCAGGCCTAATGCAAAAAGCTTAAATACAGAGTCTGAGGACAAGATTCAGATATCGTGAAAGAAAACAAAGGAAGAATAAAAATTAGTACACGAGGGAAAGTGCTTCATTACCAAGAAAATAGAAATGAAGAATTCAAGATATGAATTCATAGAACTAAATGATTATGAAATCTGCTCAGTCTCCCACATCTTAGGCTAAGGTATCTGTAAACCAGTCCAGATGAACTGATGCTTCCTCCTTTAAGTATTTGTGTTTATTTATTAAATTTATTGGAGTGACATTGGCTAATGAGATTATATAGGTTTCAAGTGTTCATTTCTGATACATGATCTGTATATCGCATTGTGCTCTCACCACCCAAAGTCAAATCATCTTCTGTCATCATATATTTGACCCCCTTTACTCTGTATGGCTCCCCACCTCTGGTAACCATCATGCTGTTCTCTGTGTCTGTGTTTGTTTGTTTTTCTTATTTGTTCTTTTGTTACTTTCAGTTTTTTATTTCAGACATGAGTGAAATCATATAGTTCTTAACTTTTAGTGTCTGACTTATTTCTTTTACCATAATATTCTCAAGGTCCATCCATGTTGTCACAAATGGCATCATTTCCTCTTTTCTTAGAGCTGAGTATTATTCCATGGTATGTCTGTACCGCTTCTTCTTTATTCAATCATGTATTGAAGGGCACTTCAGTTGTTTCCGTGTCTTGGTCCTTGTGAATAATGAATGCTGCAATGAATGCAGGGCTGCATATATTTTTGGAAATAAATGTTTTCAGATTTTGTGGATAGATACACAGAGAAGAGGTTGCCGAGTCATATGGTAACTCTATTCATAATTTTTGGGGAACCTCCCTCCATACTGCTTTCCATAGAGACTGTGCCAGTTTACATTCCCACCAGCAGTGAATGTGGGTTCCTTTCTCTCCACAGCCTCTCCAACACTCGATTGCTTATTTTTGATGTCTTTTGAGCCTACCCAGATGAATAAAATGTAGTGTCTCCCAACACTCAGAGCACAGGATCGCTTTTTTGCAAATGTACAACTTTAATATTTTCTGTAGCAATTCACAAGCCTTTCTTAAAACTCATTTACATCCTGGAAGTAGAAGTAAGAAAGAAAGGGAAGGAGAGAAAAAGAGGTCTTAGACAGTCTTCTCTTAGTCTTTATTCAGCTAAACTTATTTTAGGAGGGAGAGGATGAAAAGGGATGGAAAAAGTTATATTGATGAATTGGCATTTTTCTTGGTATTATCAAATAACATCTTCCTTTTTCCCTGAAATGGATTGAATTGCTGTCTTAGACCATCAAAGTCTCAGAATGCTCAAATGCTATTCTCAGAGTAATTTTTGTTCTGATGATTTCACAAACTGCAGTGGTGTAGAAGAGAATTCGATATTGGAAGGCTGTATGAGAGGGCATCGCAGTTGGGGTATGTAGAATGGGGGCGGGGGTCAATCTAGCTTGAGGTGGAGTTTGTCCCATCACAAACAAATGTTGGCTGTACTGGGATTTCCTACAGCCCGTTGCAATGGTGGTGATGTGTGTTTTGGTTGTAAATACAGATAAGATGTGGAAGGTCTTATGGACCCCAATATGGAAACTCTGTTTCCTTTCTCTCTCCTCCCACACTTGTTTTCACTCTCAGTCCCAATTCGCAGACACTGCTTGGGGTGTAGGAACAATACAGAGAGTGGAGAAGAGAGATCTGTCCGATACATGCCCGTGGGAGGAGGCCCAGAGTGTTAAACAAAAACCTGGGGCAGAGTCTTGGAAACCAAGAGTGGCAGGAGGAAGGCTATCTGACACAGAGGAAGAAGGCATATACCGGGGACTCAGAACTTGTGTGAGTTCCATTAATAACCATTAATATTCTACATGACTTCAGATAAGCCTCTCTCTTTTAATATTTCTATCTCTATCTCTTTTCTTGTTCTTTTAGTTTCCTCCACTGCAAAATAAGTGATGAGAATTCGATGATCTCTCAGATCCCTTTGGACATTAGTAAGAATGAAGGACGCAGTCACTGCATACTTCTCATCTGTGCTTAACAGTAGCACCCCCTTCTTACCATCTGGATTTCACACACACTACTGTACACCGCTGCCCACGCTTTCCTTCTTTCCTTATGCCTGAAAACGTTCCAGCTTAGTAAGAGTGGTTTATATGGAGAGAAGATTACCACAAATAATAGCTATCATTTATCAAGCACATCCTTTATACATCAGGGACTTAATATACAGGGTAGGGCAAAAGTGGGTTTACAGTTGTGAATGTATGAAACACAGAATGTATTCTTTTATTATTATTTATTAATTCTTGTATTTTTTCCATAAGAACAACCAAAAACTTACTTTTGCCCCATTCTGTATATTATACAATATTAACCCCCAATAACCCAACACGTTTGGTATCTTATCTGATATATATATGAAGAAACCTAGGTTTAGAGGGAGTAAGTAATTTTACTAAAGACACATGCAGTAAGGAGATGGAACTGTGATTCCAAACAAAGCTGATTCTGATTCCATGGCCCATGCTCTCTCCACAGTTTTTCTTCTCAAGGGCTGACCATCCTTCCTAAGCCTCTTAGGAATATTCCCACGGTGAGATATCTAAGCAGTGCTGATCTTTGGCAGGTACAAATTGGTAGGCCCATATTAGTTGTTAAATATTGAAATATGTCCACACCAAATTATGATAAATACCCATTGTTCCAAGCCCTCTGAGTGCCCATGACCAACCCTGCTTCCCACAAGGTTCCCAAGACTGGCACCAAAAACTCAGTGCCACACCAGCCATGTACTGCTGGGGCTCAGCCACACGGCTGTGGCTGGTGCCAACCCTGATTGGTCTGTGCCATCCTATCAGCATTGTTAAATGTTCTGAATGTCTCAACAATCTACAAGTCAAGTAAATTTCCAAACAGACTTTCCCTCTCAACTAGATCCTGGTTGGGCCCTTGCTGCTAATCCACTCCGTAAGGCTGAGGAAGGGAGGTCATTTGTGGAAAAGTTTTAGGAATAAATATAGGGTAGTCAATACATATTATGATGTATTATGAGTTATTATGAGTTCCTATTGCTTTGACTTGCCCATGTTAATATATAAGGAAGCTCTAACTATATCCCTTAGAAAACAGAGACTGGAAGTATATACTGTTCTCAATGTAGTAATAATAACATACCCACAAAGGTTTTCTTTGCTACTAAAGTTACTACTTCTGGTGATGATTTTTGTTCAAAACTTTTCATTTCAAAGCTTTTAAACCATGCCCTAATATTAAATCGCTAGAAGTGATTTCTCTTTTCTAACCCTGTCTGCTGCAATTTCTGCTTTTAACTATCACATCCTCAGAACAGAGAATTCTCTCCTACTCTACTCGGTCGGGGTTAGATTTCAGAGCACTTGACAGATTGTGGAGAAATATTTAGAGAGTGAGTCTTTTGAGAAATGTAGAGAAGAAGAAAGGGCTGGTAATGATAGCAGAGGGAAAAATTAAGACTTTGGGGTGATTGAGGCAATTAGCTGTAGATCCATTGTAGAGTGTTTTGTTGTTTTGTGAAGGGGGTGGTTAGTGGGAATGTCATAGAAAAGATACAAGCAGGCTTCAGATTTCCATCCTCATAGGAGACAGATTAAATATAATATTATAACATATACATTGAGAAAGATGGTACTCAGATTTCAGAAAGAACTTTTGACTAAGGAATGAAAACTTTGAATGGAATTCTAGGAAATTTTTTAAGATAGGAGTATTTAATAGTTTAAGCTTATAAATGTAGTCAAAGTATTGTGACCTTATATTATATCAGCAGAGGATTGGCATGACTATGCCCCAAGCCTTTTTCCCCTTCACTACAAGGTATACAAAATATATCTATTTGGAGTTGAGACCACTTTTCCATAGGGAAAGTCAGGAGCACCTGTCTTGTGACATTTAAGGATAATTTTTCAGCACCAGTGTTATTCTTGCTCCTCTGCAGGTACAGTAGTTATTGAGCACTTTTGTGTTGCAAGGTACTTGCTATGCCCTAAAATAAGATTTAGGGGACAAGCTACAAGAAGTGGTGGATAATGAAGAGAGAGGTAACCACTTATCTCTTGTTGAATATGTTATAACATGTGTGCTAGTTGTTAGAGGTAAGTAATAGAAAGCAGAAGACTTATGTAAGCCTTCAAAGGGTAAACAGAATTTCTTTGGATAGAGAAGAAGGTGGATGAATCTGTATAAACTAAACCAAAACAAAAAAAGACAAATTCAAGTGCTGGAGGTCAGTGAGCAACACCTGACTGAATCACATACATTTGGGTTCCTTCTCAGCCTCCCTCATTCAGGCTCCCTACTTTCCTGGGTCAGTGAAAGTTGGAAGTCCAGAAACCCAATAAGTCAGTGTTAATTTGAAAGGGAATTTGCTAAATAGGAACTAACTTCAGAGGCTAATGGACCATTTTCTAATTCTTATGGAGAAAACTATACAAATGCATTTTACAGGTATTATTCCTACAAATATTTCAAAGTTAACAATTTATGAATTTATGCTTAAATTCATAAACATTTAAGCATTGGTATTGGCAGCAAACTTAAACATTGAGTCCCATCAATTCATTTTTTTTTTTTAAGATTTTACTTATTTATTTTAGAGAGAGGGAGGGAGGGAGAAAAAGAGGGAAAGAAACATCGATATGCGAGAGAAACATCAACTGGTTGCCTCTTGCACACTCCCAACTGGGGACCTAGCCTGCAACCCAAGCATGTGCCTAGACTTGGAATTGAACCAGCAACCTTTTGGTTCATAGGCTGACGTTCAATCCACTGAACCACACCAGCCAGGGCCATCAATTCATATTTAAGAGGATAAAACCAATGCCCAAACAGAAAACCTAGAGTAACTCAGCGATCTCATCTGGAGCCACGTTTTTTGTGGGGGCAGTGCACCAACCACAAGAAATGACATTTCATGGACAAGCTAAGTTGGCATTCAAGCATAAGCCTCCTGGCTTCAAGTTCAAGATAGAGTAGGAAGATCCTGAGCTCACCTCCTCTCGTTGACACCAAAACTACAACTACATACATAACAACTATCTCTGAGAACAACCTGAAGACTAGCAGAATAGAGTTTCTAAAACTACAGATATAAATAAAAAGCCACATTGATATGGGTAGGAGGGAAAGAGACTAAGTCTCATCAGGACCCACCCAACCCTCCCACCCCCAGTATGGTGACTGACAAGTGGGAGGAATATCATAACTGCAGAAGTCATCCTTAAAGAGTGAGAGATTTGAACCCTGGCCTAAGGGACCTGCACCAGGGAGAGAAACCCCATAACATCTGGCTTTGAAAACCAGTGAGGCTTACATCTGGGAAAGCCAAAGGACTGTTCTTTCTGAGTCCCAGCACAGAGGCAGCAGTTTGAAAAGCACCTAGGTCACACATGAAGGTGATACTTTGACTAATTTTAGAGCATATGCTGGAGGGACAGGGACCTGTTGGAACTTTCTCCCGAGTCAGAAGTGCTGGTGGGCACCATTTTTCTTTCCCCTTCCTCTACTCTCCTTCCGCCTATCTGGTCTGATGCTGGCAGGAGCCATTTCTGACACTCTCCATTAACCTTGCTAACACTATGCACCCCACTCTGGCATTTCCCTGAGGACTCATCCAGGCTGTCACCTTTCCAATTAGCTCCTGCCTTGCTACACCCCACAGGCGGCCTCAGCCAGCACCAGTGTGTCTGCAACAGCAGTGTGTCTGCAACAGTATGGCTGAGCCCCACTGAAGGCCTGTCCCACATACCAGTATGCCCGCAACAGTTATGGCCAGGCCTCACAGCCAGCTGCACCAGTGACCAGCCTCGCCTGCCAGTGTGCCCATAGAAGCTGAGGTACAACCACAGCAGGAGGCAACACTAGTCCACCCAGAGAACACCTCTGGAGCACTGACTTTGATGACAAGGGGGATTTCACCATTGGGCCCCACAGGACACCTTCTACATAAGGCCACTTTTTCAAGACCAGGAGACATAGCTGACCTACCTAATACATAGAAACAAACAGGTAAAATGAGAAGAGAAAAGACTATGTTAAAAAAAAAAAAAGACAAAATCCCATAAAAAGAAAAATAATTAAATGAAACTGAGGTAAGCTGTCTACTACATAAAGAGTTCAAAGTAATAGACATAAAGATACCCATCAGCCCTGGACAGAATGGCTCAGTTGGTTGGAGTGTCATCCTGTAACTGAAAGATCGCAGGTTTGATTCCCAGTCAGGACACATACATAGGTAGAGCATTCCATCCCTGGTCCGACCACTGGCTCAGTCGTGGGTGTGTGCAGTTCCTTGTCTGGGCACATGCAATCCCCAGCCTGGGCACGTACAAGAGACAACCAATTAATGCTTCTCTCTCGCACTGATGTTTCTCCCTCTCACTTTCTCTCTCTCTAAAGGCAAGGAAAAAAATGTCCTCAAGTAAAGACTAACTTTTAAAAAAATTCTCATCAAACTCTGCATACAAGTGGATAAACTCAATGAAAACTTCAATAAAGAGATAAAAATTATTTTAAAAGGACCTATCAGAAGTGAAGAATGTAACAACTGGAATGAAAAATACACTGGAGGAAAACAACAGCAGTATAGATGATACAGAGGAATAGATCAGCAATTAGGAAGAGAGGATTGTGGAAATAACCCAACTGAAAAATCAAAAAGAAAAAATAATTTGTAAGAATGAGGATAGCATAAGGGAACTCTGGATCAACATCAAGTATACCAACATTCAAATCATAGAGATCCTAGCCCTGACCAATGTGGTCCAATTGTTTGGGTATTGTCTCACAAAGTGAAAGGTCACTATACTAGTTCAATTCCTGGTCAGGGCACATGCTTGGGTTGCAGGTTCAGTCCCCAGTTGGGGTGTGTTTGAGAAGCAACTGATCAATGTTTCTCTCTCACATGGTGTTCCTCTGCCTCTCTTTCTCCCTCCTTTTCCCTCTCTCTAAAAATAAATAAATAATTTTTAAAAAAAGCATAGGGGTCCTAGAAGAACAAGAAAGAGAGAAAGGGACAAAAACCTCTTTGAAGAAATAATGGCTGAAAACTCCCCTAACCTGGTTGGGAAACAGACATCCAAGTCCATAAAGCACAAGGAGTCCCAAACAAGATGAACCCAGAGACCCACACCAAGAAACATTGTAATTAAATTGTTAAAAGTTAAAGATAAAGAGAGAATCTTAAAAGCAGCAAGAGAAAAACAACTAGTTACATACATGGGAATGCCCACAAGACTATAGGTTGACTTTTCAATAGAAACCTCGCAGGCCAGAGGAGGTGGCATGACATATTCAATGACCAACAGCCAAGAATACTTTACCCTGCAAGGTTATCATTCAGAATTAAGGAGAGATTAAGATTTTGCCGGACAAGCAAAGGCTAAAGGAGTTTATCATCATTAAACAAGATTACAAGAAATGTTAAAGGGAATTCTTTAATTGGAAAAGAGAAGGCCAAAACTACAAATAAGAAAATATATGGAAAAAAGTAACCTCCCTAGTAAAGGCAAACTTTTACTAGTAGAAGGTAGAAGACCAACCACTTATAAATCTAATATGAAAATAATGAACATTGCAATAAGTACATACCTATCAATAATTAAATGTAAATGGACCAAGTGATCCATTCAGAAGCCGTAGGGTGACTGAGTGGATAAAAAAACAAGAGCCTTGCATGTGCTGCCTATGACACTCACACTGGGTCAGGAGACACACAGAGACTGAAAGGAGAGGCATGGAAAAAGATATTTCATGAAAATGGAAATGAAAAACAAAAGGCTAGAATAATAATACTAATATCAGATAAAATAACTTTAAAACAAAGGCTATAACAAAAGACAAAGAAGGACCCAGCAATTTCATTTCTGAGCATTTATCTGAAGAAAAATGAAACACTAATTTGAAAATATATATGCACCCCTATGTTCACTGCAGCATTATTTACAATAGCCATGATATGGAAGCAGCCTAGGGGCTCATCAGTAGATGGATGTATAAAGAATTGGATGTGTGTGTGTGCAAGAATATTACACAGCCATGAAAAGGAATGAAATCTTACCATTGCAACAACATGGATAGACCTAGAAGATACTATGTTATGTGATATGTCATTTGACTTATATGTGGAATCTAAAAAACTAAAATAACCAAACAAAACAAACAGAATAACAGATACAGAAAAACTGATAGTTGCAAGTGGGGTAGGGGTTGGGCAAAAAGGTAAAGGGGTTTAAGAGGTAAAAATGTATGTTTATATCACAAATAAGTCACAGGGATGTAAAGCACAGCAGAGGGAATACCATCAACATCACTGTAACTTGGTGACAGATGGATACTGGACTTGTCATGGTGATCACTTTTAAGGTACATAAATGTCAAATTACTGTTATACACCTGAAACTAATATAATATTATATGTCAACTATACTATAACTAAAAGGAGCTTTACATTCAAGAAAGAAAGAAAGAAAGAAAGAAAGAAAGAAAGAAAGAAAGAAAAAGAAAGAAAGAAAAGAAGGAAGAGAGGAAGAGAGAGAGGGGAAAGAAGGAAGGGAGGGAGGGGGAGAGAGAGAGAGAAGAGAAAGAAAGAAAGAAGAAAGAAAGAAAGAAAGAAAGAAAGAAAGAAAGAAAGAAAGAAAGAAAGAAAGAAAGAAAGAAAGGGAGGGAGGGAGGGGAGGGAGGGAGGGAGGGAGGAAGGAAGGAAGGAAGGAAGGAAGGAAGGAAGGAAGGAAGGAAGGAAGGAAGAAAGAAAGAAAGAAAGAAAGAAAGAAAGAAAGAAAGAAAGAAAGAAAGAAAGAAAGAAAGAAAGAAAGGAAGAAAGAAAGGAAGGAAGAAAGGAAGGAAGGAAGGAAGAAAAAATCTAATTGACGTGCCAGAACTCAATTAATTGGACACAAAGGTTGGAAGGATGCCCACCTTTCCTGATTCCCAGTCAGTGCTCTCTTCACTGCATCAAATTCCACTGTGCGTATAGGTGTATGTTTCATATGGTTTACTTGGAGAAAATATCTCCTTGCCCTTCTCTCTATTACAAGAGGTGCCAATGCCTTCAAAGGTGCCATCTGGACAGCTGTGTGCACCCCCATCCTTCAATTCTTTCTAACACTCTCACCGCTGATGTGCTTGCCTGATAATCATTTGCCATTTCCTCTAGATTTCCACAAAGAATACCCACTTTCTTATCTCCCAGTAGCACAGCTTCCTCCTGTTACCATTAGCTAGTCAATTCTATTTCTCCCTGCCTCATAAGATCACTGTACTTATAATACCCCATGAATAGGTCTCTACAACCCAAGTGTGGCAGAAATTGAGGAAAATTAGCTTATTCAATTCCCTGATCCCAAGTCCAGTTTGCCACAGTTGAAAAGATTAGTTTAGATATCTCTTGCATCTTTCATTGCAGACTTGAGACCATTGTTACTTTTTCAAGAAAAGGAATTATTCAATGTTCACCTAAATTGCTTAGAAAAAGACTTCTATTCTCAATAGGCAGTAGAGTCCTTAACTTGTCCAGCCTTATTGTTGTCATAACTATAATAATCACTTATTTGTAAGGTTTTCTTTAGAACTCTTAAGCATTGAGAACTCTCAAGCATTCTCTTTCCATAGGAATTTTCCTTTAAATATTTACATTAAGTAAAACTTTTCCTCATAGGGCAGAACAACAAATAGAAATAGTTAAGAAAAAATACAACTCCTGCCTACAATTATAGGAACTCCAAGATTATAAACAAGTCATAGAATAACCCTCAAATTCATCTCTTTTCTCCAACTTCCGGCCCAAAACATTTTTGCATGCTTAGCAAACACATAATTATAAGCTTATTGTCACAGTTTTGAAGCCAATCTCCCTACATGTGTCTATGATGACTGTAAGACACTGACCCCCACTGGGGAATAGTCACCTACTAATTATCCATTCATGCAGAGAATGAGCATTTATTAAGCAACTGTGATGAGTTAAGTTCTGCATTAGACATTAGGGACACAACACTGAACAAACCAGGCAAAAATCTCGGTCCTCGTGGAGCTTATATTCTAAACAGAAGAGGAAACAATAAACTAGATTAATAAATAAAATATAAAGTATTTTAGCAGTAACAATGAAGAAGAAAATTAAGCAGGAAATAAACTCAGTGAAAAGTGACTATTGTGGGCTATAGAAGTCAGGCCGGGTTTCACGGTGAATATTGGTTACAAGCTGAGCTTTGCAGGTTAAATTGTGCCAAAGGCTGAGGGACAGAAAGGGAAATGAGTGAAGAACATGAGAAAAACCTAGGATTAATAAAAAACATAAGCATTTTCAGGGGGCAGAGGAAAAATTAGCCTATATGAGTATGATGTACTTTCAAATGTGTGGGAAGAACATCGAATAGATTCATATCACAGAGTATGTTGAAACTCAAGTAGAGGCCTCCATTTGCCATCTCAATGAGTGAAACTCTGGCACTATGCTAAGCTAGAGTGTCCTTATTGAGAAAATGAGACTAGAAAGAGGGCTTGAATTTTCCAACCTATACCAATAACAAGTGGCAGAATCAAGAGTGGGAGTCAAGTATTCCTCCCTCCCTCTCCCCTCTCTCTTTCTGCCTGCCTGCCTGCTTTCTTCCTTTTTCTTTCTTTCTTTCTTTCTTTCTTTCTTTCTTTCTTTCTTTCTTTCTTTCTTTCTCTCTCTCTCTTTCTTCTTCCTTCCTTCCTTCCTTCCTTCCTTCCTTCCTTTCTTTCCTTCTTTCTCTCTTTCTCTCTTCCTGCCCTGCTGTCTTTCTGCCTTCCTTTTAAATTCTCCAAATCACCAAAAACATTTTTCTTATGAAAAGAAGAATTCAAAAGATTTAGGTGAAAGTCCATTTGCTCTGGGAATTAAAGACAACAGGCATGTCAGTGTCTGACATTTTCTTTTCTGGGCTCACTGACGCCAACCTATTAAATATTTTGGAGGTGCAGAACTAATGAGGTAAATAAATTCTGATCAAGGCTTTTTAGATTCTTTTCCTAAAATCTTTCTAGTTACAATTTTATCCTCTTTTTATCACTTCACAACAACTCTGACCAAAGGACAAATTATCTCTGCTACCCCTTTTTGTGGCTTCCCTATGTCACAAGCTTAATTCAACCATTTAATTTCCCCTAAAAGGCACAGGCAGTGGACAAAAGGTCAGGCGCCCAGAGTTAACAAAGTTTCATCACGCCAACTGTTGTCGCTCCTTGGAGAAAAATATTCTTCGGTTAGACCCGAAGTAAAAAATTTAGATCAGACCACAGTAATCGTGCATTATTTTTCTCCAGATAAGTTTTTCTGTAGCAAGCAGAGGTATTCAAAACAATTTTATTGTCGTAGGAATGTGTTTTATGTTCAGTTTGTTCTCTTCAAAAATAGCTATTTTAGTGCCTAAATTGTTGAATGACTCACAAGTGATTTTGTTTTTAAATGTTTGAGGAACAGAAGTCTCTGGAAACTGGCATTCTCCTTATTGTTCTTTCCCTTTATTCTAACAGTTAAAAGTGTAGCTAAGATGATGAGGCTGGTATGGCAGCTCCAGGGCATAGAGGGACAAGACAGTAGAGAACATGGCCCCACCTCCACTGACTCACTGCTGTGAGTGCGGCATGTGAGGAGGAGGCAATAGAACAGAGCATAAACCAATAAATGTTCACTCGCCTTGAGTCTTTTAAAGCTCTGTTTGGACAATTAAATGATCTTCCTCTTTGAATAAATGGCTAGTGCCATCAGGATGAACCTCTTGGAAGAATACAAAGGTGTTGATTAGGCAGTGCTAAAAGAAATACAAACACATGGATGAGCCAGGGAATGAACTCATAGCTAAGGAGAAAGCCACGGTCACAACGTGGAAAATGGTGATCCTTAAGGCGGTGGCTGCAATTGCTTAAGGCAAGGTCTCCTTGTTGTTTTTATTGTGAGGTTCCCCCACCCCCCAAAAAATCCCATGTGGACCCCTAGTACATAAAAGAGGAAACTAAACAAACTCATAATGACTGCAGTTAAAATTAATTCCTGTTTGTGGACCTTAGAAAAGTTGTTCAACATTTGAGATCTGAGACTTCTTCATATGCCTTTATGAGAATCAAACAAAGTGGACTTTATAAATTGCAAATTTACAGATATTTCGATGTCAGTGGAAGATTCTGAGACAAAATCCTTAAGGATTAAAGAAAAACGTTTTCTAATACGCCACTTCCATAATCATGAGAAGTAGCTCCTCTTTAACTAGGAAGAGCTCTTCCAATTGAGCTCCTTAAACCTTGTGATGTTTGAAGTTTCCAGACTTACTGACTTGAAAGCCTTGCCCTGGTGTTTGGATTCTTCAGAGCATTCTTTTTTCTTTAAGATGGAGGAAGGACTAAACATGTCTGTCCTCCCCCCACCTCCAAAAACGGGCACAGGAGTCATGCTCCTTTGTGGGGATCCGGGAAGAGGGGGAGTCAGGGGCACCCCAGGAGTGTCCGAATAGAGGATGAGTATCACTGTGCTTCAATTCTCAGGGCAGCACCACTGTCGCAGGAGACCTTGAAGTCTGAACCAGGGCCATGGAGGGCTCTGTGCTGAGCCCCACGTCCTGGGAGAAGCGACGGGCCTGGATCCGTCAGAGCCGTCACTGGCAGACCCAGGCCCTGGAAGAGGAGGCTGCAGCTGCCCTGCAGGATGTCCCAGATCCTGAGCCAGCCAGCCTGGATGACGTGTTCCAGGAAGGTAAGAGGAAGTTAGACACCAAACAGACTTCCACGTCATCTTTGGTGGGGAAAACGGGGCAGCAGGCACAAACCTGCTCCGTGTGGGCAGTAGGTCCCTTGTCTAGGCTAGGCCCTCAGGGAGGCTCATTTTGACTGGTTTAAATTGATGGGGACACCGGTCACCGGTCCACAGTGTCCACGGCATTATGGCTGAGACGAGACAAATTCACACGGACTACCGAGTCCTGTGGAGGAAAAGGGATGGCGCCAAGGGGAGAGTGCCCTAACCTTAGCCTTGACAGGCTTTTATTGCTTTCCTGGGCAAACTACATTGAGGATGGTCCTCATTTATTATGCACAGGTTTAGGTGGTTACAGAAAACAAAGGAGAGGAAGTTGCTAATTACATCAAAAAGGAAGGATATTTGCAACTGTAAAGGGAAAAGTGGTTGAACTGGTTGCACTTGTCCTTGGAAGGTTTAGCATAGATTTTAGGAAGTTACTTTAAAGATATGCAGTAAATGTTTGCTGCCTCAATTCAGGGTGAGTTTTTGCAAAAGCAAGTCTCAAAGTGGCCTAGGTACAATGAGGGCCTGATTCCCCACCGGAGAACCTATCCGTGGGCCTAGGTCCTGTGGGACCCGAGGGCGTGGGACCTCGCTCCCCACTGGCTTTTCCAAGTGGGATCTGGGTCCATGCCACGCAGAACGGTCTCCTGCATTAAATGAGTTTAAGGGAAGAAGGATAAAGTAATACAAAATATGAACTATGTGAGAAAAAGACAGGCATAAGATTGGGAAACAGAAAGAGGCGTATTTTTGTGTCATCCTGAGAAGCTGTCTGTAGGGCGTGGGGTCAGAGTGCCCTGTGAATGTGTTGGGATGTTTCAATTTTGTCTGTGTAACGAGATCACAACCCAAATGCCTGGACTCTGGCCTCAGCTCTGTCACTAACAGGCTATGTATCCTTTGGCAAGTCACTCACCTCTCAGAGACATATTTGTCTCATTTAAATTGTATAATAGTAGTACTTTTTCTATAGGCCTCTCAGAACTTCTTTGAGGTTCAAATGGGACTCCAGCCATAAGGGGTGGAGAGAAATCTCGTATAAATAAACACATTTTTGCTTATTTAATAGTAAACAAAAATCACAAATGCAATACTGTGCTTTTCTAGTTTTATTTTGGGTTTGTTCCCTTCTTTTTTTGTAAGGGAAAGGATCCACTCCTTTTCCCAAACTGTGAGGGAAAGAGAGCAGTGGGCTTAACATCCTAGGCATTTTCCAGGTGCCTCAGAAGAAAGGGACAGGGGGAAAGGAGAGAAGAAATATCCATTATTTGTGTACATGGGTATACTCCTCTTGTATCTTAAAGAAAAGTTTTATGGGGGGAGGGAAGGATTCATAAGGACATGTATAAGGATATGCTTGGAAATGGGGTGAGCTGCAGGGAGGGAGTCTGACTTCCTTCAGCGCTCACAGCGATCTGGTGTCCGACTTTCCTAGGGAATCCGATCACCAAGATTGAAGACTGGCTGCAGGACTGTGGGTAAGTGCTGGGGGGCAGCGGGACTACGCGTCGATGGTGGGATATGCTAACAGGCCCTGACTCATGGGAACTCAGAAGCAAGGAAATGGGTTTGAACTGGGCCTAAGGATTAGAAGTGGGGTTGAAATGGGGAGGGGAGGGAAGAGTTGGGATGAGTGTGGGCATGGTGACTGCGAATCAAGGGCAACTCTGGGATGGGACTAATTTAGTGTGGAGGCCTGGAAATACAGGCAGGAGCTAGTCTGAAGCCAAGAATGATGGAAATCTGCGGCTCTGGGAATGGCTGGGCTGAGATCCAGATCCCTACTCTACTGCCTTTCCCTTCGGGCTAGAGCCTAACGCTATGTCACAAAAGAGGTCAGAAACCTAATTGTTCTAATGATCAGGGTAATTCGTCACTGTGTTGTTTACTTCTACTGCAGAACACAGGACAAGGGGCTAAGGATTTACTCCAGTCATTCCAAGTAGTGAAGAATTTCAGCAGCTACTTCAAGGCAAAATGTAGTGTCTTTCCTCAGAAACGTTTTAAAATATGAGACCATACACGCCACAGCTTGTACCATTTTAGAGCCAGTCTACCCAGACACAGAGGGAGCGCTCCTGTGACCTATTTAAGCCTGATCGTTTGTGTGATAATGAATTCTCAGAAGCTATAACTCCTGCCTGCTCTTCATTTCCCCTCCAGGAATGGTTCAAGCTTTATATAGCCTTTAATCTAAACTCATCTATTAACATATATATAAACCCACCCTCGCTTATTTGGTGGGAAATAAATAGCACTGAATAATCCAATGTTGTTTTAGTTCAACTATGATCCAGAAGGTAACGCCAGGAGGAATTTATTTTGTGTTTCTGTTGTTTACAAAACATACTATCCTTATAGTCCTAATCCGGTTCACAACTCAATGACTTCAAAGTCAATTAAGGGTAATCAAAATATAAAGAAGTAAAGGAATGTAGGGAAAGGAACATTTGCAAGTTTTGGTGTGTGAAAACTGCCCTGAAATTTTAAACCCTTCACCATTGCCAGAGGAAAGGGGGGTTGGGAGGAGGGAGAAGAGGTACAGGGGAGATAAATGGTAATAGAAGGAGACTTGACTTGGGGTGGTGAACACACAATATAATATACAGATGATGTTTTATAGAATTGTATGCCTAAAATCTATATAATTTTATTAACCAATGTCACACCAATAAATTCAGTAAAAGATAAAAATTAAAAAATTATAAAAATAAAATAAAATGTTTCACCAGATTTGTACAAGAGAACAAGCTGTCTCAGTTAATGTCTTTATCTCATTAACTACTCTTGAGTCTTATCAATTTACATCAACAATTGCTAACTGTGCATTTGCTAACTGTCTGATTGTCTAAGTGGTCTAGAGAGGTGCTAAATAGTTTAAAATGTGCTCCTGGGCTTTAAACATACTACATTCTGGTTGAAAAGAATAAATTCACTATAAGATTGCAAACTTCAGAAATCACCTTTCCCCACCTGTATTCCACAAAGATAATCCCTGATATAAAATATACATTGAAAATGAAGCTCAGTAAGTGAAAAAACTCCAAGAGTTGAGCTTAATTCTTTTGCTATCTATCTGTATAAACTGTAAGTAAACAACTGAAATTCTATCTCAAATTTCTCACCTATAAAATGGAGAACTAGAATAATAGTTTCAAAAGTGTCCAAAGTTTTCAAAGAATTAAATGCTATGATGTATGTACAAGCGCCGTAACACTCTGTAGGTTTATAAAGTAGGGGCTTTATGCTACTTTAAAATTTCACAAAACAAGTCTATCATCTCTCAATCTCTCTGCCTGTCTATCTACCACTTTATCAAAAAATATGTCAGGTAGTGATGCACACCACCTCCAGGACGGTATTTATCTCTGGGAAGAAAGAAAGGAGGAAGAATGGGAGTAAAATGAGACTTCGGTTATATCTTTAATGTTTCATTCATTTTTATTTTTATCTGAAGCAAAAATGACAAAATATTTACATGTGGGAAAATAGGGTGACAGGTGCAAGAGTATCTGTCATAAATGTTTTACTTTTCTGTGTGTTGAAAAAAATTCAATATTTAAACTTCAAAAAGGCCACAAGGAAATCTATTAGCATACTTACATTTGTCTTTGGAAGAGGAATTAGTAAGTTCATAAAATATTTCCAATTTTCTCTATTTTCTAATCCTCCCAAATAAGTATGTAATATTTTTAACTGTATGGGAAAAATCATAATAATTAAAAAATGATGATTGATGGTAGTGAAAAAATACTTGATTTTGATAATACACAATGAAGTAGATTTAGAGGAACTGTACTCCAAATATGACCTTCTGAGTTACCATCGTCTTTGATTCTTAAGCTGCAAAGACCACAGAGGAAAGAAGATGGGCAAGAAACCCACATTCACTGGTTGTCGGTCCACTCTGTTGGCAGGTGCCCTGGGAGGCACCTTTCAAATTTCATTTCAAGACCATATAGTTTCCATTTTCTTTCCAATGCCAAACACCCTTTGGTAGCAAATGGGCTTTGTTTCATGACAAGCTTTCCAGGAAAGTTCACCAGCTTCCTTGGTAATTTAGTGTCAGTGTTTCTCGGGTAACTGAATCTAGTAGCAGACCCTTTTGCTACAGATTTAGATCGTGTACACCTTTACAAACTATACCTCTCCTCTCTCTTTCCCTTCTTAAGCCCTCAGAGGATTTTCTGAGGCATGAATATGTTACTTGTGAATCATCAGAGGTGGTGCTGGGAACCCAAAAGCCATCTGTGTGGACTTCAGTTTAAAATCCCTTTAAACAGAGACTATGGAAGTTGCTGGAAGTAGCTAAAATAGTCACATGCTTCTTCTCATAATCCAGTCCGCCTCCCTACTCTTTCTTTTTGAATTGGGTGTACTGGAGAATGGCACCTTGGCTCTTGTACTTCAGACTTGAAATGATGCTAAGGGACCTTTCAATGAAAAGGTGGAGAGAGGTGCAGCTATGGATCCAGCCCTCAGTCGTTGACATTATGTCTTCAGCGATAACCCATGAAAGGCCTGGGACTTGGGTGGTAGACATGAAGTTTCAAATCAACTTGCTCAATAAAAAGGCACCGGTAAATCCAGGCCCACATCCATACTACTGTGGAAGATCCCACATGCACAGAGAGAAGTCTACTGCCCCAAGGGACTTCCTGGGCTGGTCCTCATACAGAGAATATAGACATGCCTGCCAGGGCACAACTAGAGAGAGAAATACAGGATGAACACCCAACGAAAACTTGTGTCTAATGAATAACAGCAAGTTTGCCTTTGGCAAGACTAGCAATTTCATCAGTGGTATTTTTAATGTAAATTTTATTGAAGTAGAGCATAAATATTAGTAGCATTGCTTTTTTTAACCTAAATTGTGGGAGAAGTCAGTGGGTGTACATTTTGGTTATGCTAGATAAGTTCTGGACATCTACTGTACAGCAGAGTGCTTATGGTTAACAATGTGGCCTTGTGCACTTTGAAATTTGTTCAAAGGGTAGATCTCAGGTTAAGTGTCCTTACTTCAAAAACACACAGAGGGACAAAAGGAAACTGGGAGTTGTTGGGTGTGTGTGTTACTTTGATTGGTAACAGTGTCAGGGGTGTCTGTATATGTCCAAACTCATCACATTGTATATGTGAAATGTGTGCAGTTCTTTGTATTGAGCTGGCCAAAAAGTCCATTTGGGTTTTTGTATAAGATGGCGCTAGTAGCACTTAGTTGTCTTTAATTTCATTTGAAACTGTTTTATTAGACTGTATTGTGACAGCTGTCATATCAGCGTGCATTTTTAAAAAACATCAAAATTGGTGAATATTTGTGTAGCCATTTTAACATTGAAGATGGAAGAAAATATGCAACATTTCTGCATATTATGCTTTATTATTTCAAGAAAGGTAAAAATACAACTGAAATGCAAAAAAAGATTTTTGCAGTGTATGGAGAAGGTGCTGTGACTGATTGAAGATGTCCGAAGTGGTTTGTGAAGTTTCGTGCTGGAGATTTCTCACTGGATGATGCTCCACAGTTGGGTAGACCAGTTGAAGTTGATAGCAATCAAACTGAGAGATTAATTGAGAACATACTCAAAATATCCAAATCAATAGTTATTGGTGAAAATGAAAAATGTGTATTTTATTTTACAGAAAAGACCATGTGGACATTTTGGCTAACCCACTATATCAATCATACCTCAATAAAACTGCTAAAATAACAATAATATAAATTGTATGGTATAAAGTATTTACTGAAAAATTAAAAAGTACTAAATACATACCTCAAGGAATTTTCTCAGAGGTCACACACCTATAAAACCTGCAGGCAGGTTACTCACACTCCAGCAGCTCCTGTCTCTCCCCTTCCATTCATTACCCAGCTCCCAAGGTAACCAGCAACCTGACTTACAACATCATAGATGAGTTTTGCAGTTTTCTAACTTTATATAGATAGAATCATACAACATGACAGTTTTATGTGTTTCTTTTGTTCAGCCCTGTGTTTGTGATGTTCATGTTTTACAAGCAGCAATAGTTATACGTTTTATTGTGTAGCATTAAATTGTAGGTTCACCCTACAATTTATCCATTTTACAATAATTTGGGTCTTACAACTGTGAGTTATTATGAAAATCACTTCTTTTGGTGAAAATACACAGGCGTTTCCATTGAACCCGCACCCAGAAGTGCAGTAGTAGTGTGTTTTTATTGTAGTCACGATAATAGCTGGCTTCAGTAGCTGCAGCACAACCATGGAATGCAGTAGTAAATGTCAGTATTCTAGTAGCTGATTACATCAGTTACCAGTGTTTTAATAGTAATAGTAAGTATTAATTTATACTAATATTTGTAACATTATATATTCTAACATATCTATAGGATATTAAAATGTATTTGTGTCATAATGTTATATGTACAATAAAATAATGTTTTAGGTATAATATTATATACTAGAAAGAAAAGTATATATTTGTAGTTCAAGTTGTAGTATTAGAGTTACTGGTCTTAATTAGCTTGGGTATACCATTTCACATGTTTTAACTTTATTGGAGTGGCATTGGTTAATAGAATTATATAGGCTGCAAGTGTACATTTCTATGAGACAAGATCTATATATTGCACTGTGTGCCCACTACCCAAAGTCAAGCCATTTTCTGTCACCACATATTAGGCCCCTGCCACCCATCAACCCCCGACTCCCTCCCCTCTGGTAACCACCACACTGCTGTCTGTGTCCATGAGTTTCAGTTTTATTGTATACCCCACATGTGAGTGAAATCATGGTTGTTAGCTTTTTCTGACTGACTTATTTCACTGAGCATAATATTCTCAAGGTCCCTCTGTGTTGTCACAGATGGCAGCTTTTTGTCTTTTCTTATGGCTGAGGAGCATTCCATGGTACATATGCACCACATCTTCTTTATCCAGTCCTCTACCGAAGGACACTTCGGTTTTCTCCATGTCTTGGCCACCATGAATAGTGCTGCAATGAACATAGGGGGTGCATATGTCTTTGCGAATACATGTTTTCAAGTTTTTCAAGCAGGTACCTAGGAGAGGGATTGTTGGGTCACGTGGTAACTCCATTCTTAACTTTTCGAGGGACTGCCAGACTGTTTTCCATAGTGGCTGTCCCAGTCCATCTTCCCACCAGCAGTGAATGAGGGTTCCCTTTTCTGCACAACCTCTCCTATACTTGCCATTACTTGTCTTGTTTGATTTCACATTTTATATCACACCTCAATGTCTACTTTTTTTCATAAGGACATATAAAAATACAGAATTTGGAAAACAGGGATTTTTTTTACTATTAAAAGCAAAGTACCAGTAAAAGATGTCTGTATACGATATATAAGAATTTATTTTGTAAAATTTAAACATAACTAATCTACAGATGTTCAATTAGTAAACCCATTGCCATTATTAAACATTTCATGGAACAATGCTCCAATAGCCTGAGATTTATTTGCATCTCTGGAGACTGAAAAAGGAGGAGGCTGGATTAGGATCACTGCAGTGACACACTCAGGTCCCTCTCCCTGATAACTCACTTAACAAGTCTCTGCTCCAGCCTCCACAAGAGACTACATTCAAAGCATCATGTGCAACTTCCATTTTTCAAACTCTCAGAGAAGCAAACTTTGTGAAACTCACAACACATCAGTGTTTGAAGTAGACTTAACCAATAATAATATCTAGTCATCCGATCCTCTATGTCATATAGCAGCACCAAGGAGCCAGGACTAGAATCCAGGAGCTCTGGTCCCAGTCAAAGCTTTTTCACAGATGATTTCACTCCTCTGTTTTAGAGAATCTCTTCCTTGTTTATAAAACTGGGTTGTTTCTCACTACCAATTATGCTGGTTTCCATCTGTTTTTCTTCTGGAGATGGTAAATGTTTGATAAGCCCATATCTCAAAATGTAAAAATATAATCTCTAACCAAGATGCAGTTTCTGCTGCTTCCCGAGAGACATGATGTTCTGCAAAACTATGGCTCAGAGACAAGGAGAGGGGTATGGGTAGATAAGATGGCCTACTAAAGGGTTTTTTTTTTAATTTCTATATTTGCTTTTGTAATGTGAAAATTATACACCCGAAGCCCTGCTTCTGTAAATGCATTTCTCTCCTGTTTTGTTCCTATAGTCTTTATTTTCTATTTTACCTAGGAACTCACCTGGAGAATTATTGCCTAGCTAACTTTAGACGATGTGGTCAGTGCAATGACGGCCCTCTAATCCCAGCTCCCCCTGACTACCTCCATGAGCTTGTCAGTCAGATAACCACCCTGACTGACAAGGTGGTTATCACCCTGTCTTGCTTTCTTTGGCATAACATCAGCTTAAATACTGATGACTCTCATTGGAAAGTTATATGAACCTGTGGGACATATTTGAGGAAAGCCCCTTGGAAAATGTGGTGATTTGGACCTATAAGGTTGTGTTTGGTTTTTAGATACTCTGAAGAAGGGTTTTTTGAGGAAGCGGGACAGTCGATCTATAATGGTGAGTATATGCTCTGTTCTTCCTTCTACTGTTCATCTACCTGGACGGCGACGTGGCTGTGTGTGTGAGTGTGTGTGTATATGCACAAGCATGTGCATCCACCAGAAGAACAACTCTCTCGTAACTGCCTGCAGAACACCTATTAGTGGTCACAGGCGGTTGGAAAGGCCCAGAAGATAGAGTAAGCATTAGCATAGAGCCCACAGGCTCAACAGTACTCAAAGGCTGTCTTCCATTAGTGGTTACTCAGCTAACAAGCATTGCTACAGGAAAAGAGCTTTATAAAATGTGTGTTTATGTGTGTGTGTGTGCACACCCCCATGTGCTATTTGGCAGAGGATTGTGTGCATGACTGTGTGATGTAGGGGACAGGTTTCAATTATAGATGAGTGTGCATGTGATTCTTTCTGAGTCAAAATACGAGTTTGATTTCTGAGGTAGTATATGTATGTACAGCTGGGGGTAGGTTTGCAAACATGTGGATATCTGCTGTGACTGTGTGGTTGTGTGTGTGTGTGTGTGTGTGTGTCCAAGCCTGATTTTCTGTGACCTTTGCCTTATCATTTGACAGGGTGTCCCAGCCATGGAACCAGCTTTGAAGATGACTTGACCCTTGGAGCAGAGGGTAAGTGGCACAGCTTTGTGAGGTTGAGATCAAGTAAGAAACTATACATTGGATTAATTAGGGTAGAATGAAAGGGGATAACTGCAGAAAAAGGATCCCTGGGGTCTTATCCACAGGGAAAGAGCAGTCTTAATAGGATCTAATGTGAAACTCAGAAAGCAACATGTGCCCAGAAATACTTCTGCACCAGCCTGTCAGGATGTCTACTGGTCCACCAGTGGAGTCTTCCTTTGGACCCTGGGAACAGAACATATAAAACACAGCAACACTGGCTGCTTGGACATCTTTGGAATGGTTTTCTGTGTAGGAAACCCAATGCAGTCTCTCTCAGTAGTGGGCATGAGAGAGACTGCATTGCAGAAAGATAAGGGCTTGAGTAAAAGATGGAGGTATAACAACCTATTAGTGTCTCCTGGGACCTGTAGAGATTCATATGGTGGGAGAGGGAGTCTGGCCTGGAGGGCTGAATGACTCTGTCCATCTGAGGACAGAGGAATTCTTGCCTAGAAACCAGTCATGGTCCAGAAGTTCAGAGGCTTGGGGTCCATTGTTCTCCATATCTGTCCCCCTTCCAGGTCTGTGTTTGAGAACCTTTAGATACCCCCATGAACTTGGTTCAGTGATCCTGTAAGTAGTTGCAGAGAGGAACAGAGGGGGCTGAGTTCTAAGTTCAGAGGGGCAGGGCAGCTTAGGTGATTTTTATTTTCCCTTATAACTTTCTCTTTGCCTTTCTGTTCCTTGTCCAGCCACACTGTTGGCCGCCAATGGCAAACTCTTCTCCAGGTACGTGTAAGGTTCAGCTGGGCTAAGGGGTCTCTCCTTCAGGAGCTACAGAACTAGGGTAAGTGTCAAAGTCAAAGAAATGAAAAACAAAGAGCTGAAAATTCACAGGAGAATGAGATTTTCCCATCAGGAATGAAGTCATAGAATGAGTTTTCACAGTAAATGGTTCAAACATACCCATCAGGGAGTGACGATACCCAGCAGGCCAGTCTTGGAGCCAGGGTGCAGACTGCTTACAGGATTAGTATGACATCATCTCTGATCCCTGCAGGCGTTTCCTAGAGACAGCCCGGCCCTGCCAGCTACTAGATCTTGGCTGCAGTTTGGCTTCCAGCAGCATGACTGGTGGGACCAACAAGACTAGTTCAAGGTATGTACCAAGTGTGGCAGGGGTACAAGGATGGGGAAGATGAAGAGAATGGAACCGAGAACCCTGCCTAGTTTTCCTGGGATATCTTACTGAAGCTTTTATGCAGCCACATACTTGAAAACTATGACATATTTGCCTCAAGAATAGTGGGGAACACAGAGGACTACTGCTCAGAGCTGGATGCTATGTGTAAAATAACAGCTGTCTTTGCACTGAACTTTGTACCCCAGGAGGTACAGCACTGGTAACATCCCAACTCCTGGACTTGTATTGAGTGCTCAATAAGCAGCCCATACATGGATTGATTGATTAATTGATTGATTTGTTGGTTGAATGAAGCAATAAAATATTGATTCATTCAGGCAATTTGGAATTCCTGAGCGCAGGTCAGGCAGTGACTGTACAGAATTTTAAAAGATGAAGAAAATGAAGAGCTCACCCCAGGAGTTTAAGAACCCGACACGGTGAACAAAATAGCATGCAAATAACTTTAAAACAAGATGGAAAGCCATGAAAACTAGTGTGGTGTAATCAAAAGTACCTGGAATTTAGAGTCAAAGTTTGAATTTGAGACGTGCTTCTGAGACTTTTAGCCATATAACTACCTTTAGTGATGTGTCCTTACAGAGCCCCAGGCCTGGCCAATGCACTCCAATTAAACCAGCATCTCTTAAGACTCAGATGTCTGCATTTTGTAAATCCCACTCCCAAAGTGATTCTAACATGTGCCCATGATTGAGAACCAGTGATCCAGATTTAGACCCACAATTCATATAAGGAAACCTAGGACCATGGAAATACAATCAGCACTTAGGTAACAAACATAAAAATAGAGCCAGGGATTCCAGTTAATTATCCAGCTATTAATTAAACAAGATGGTGCCTATTTGGATCAAAAGCCTAGCATCTTTTCTAAAGAAAGTAACAGTGATTATTCAAATTCTCAAGTAATCCACAACTCCTTACCCCCATTGTTGTTTGGGATGCATAGTTATTGAGCTCTGTGTCTCCCAGCCTGGTGGAACACAGATTCATTTGTAGCTATGTGCTTCTGCCATAAAGAAAGAGGATTGACCTTCTCCAGTGCAGGGCTTCTGTACTGAAGATGGTGCTACAAATGGGTCTACCCCTCAAAATCAGGTTTTGGACACATCTACACATCAGATCCTCCAATAACGCTGTTCCATTCAATGCCATTTTGTTACAACATTGATGAGATGCCATAGGAACTTAACAGTTATTTATAACAATTAGCCTATGGTAAATCTGATTTCATTGTATATTGTTTTGCTTAAAGTCACAGAATCTATTAACAATGTTAAGTGAGGACCTACCATATTGCAATTTTTTTACCCTGAAAGTGAGAATAAAATGAGCTTTATGCTCCCTACACG
Source organism: Desmodus rotundus (assembly GCF_022682495.2). Classification (NCBI taxonomy): domain Eukaryota; kingdom Metazoa; phylum Chordata; class Mammalia; order Chiroptera; family Phyllostomidae; genus Desmodus; species Desmodus rotundus. Next base: position 150,118,459 of record NC_071389.1, read on the forward strand.
TGCATTCTTTGGTTGGCCCACACAACCCTAAAGGCAAACTGCACGGCAAGATGCACAGCACTTGGCAGAAGTCGGCCACGTCATAGTACATATGTGCATGTAGAACTGACTGGCTGATAATACAACTACAGGTTTATTTCCATCTGTACTGCTTTTGATTGTGCAAATCCTCTGATAGTAAAGTTCATTCGCCTGTAATCAGTTATTCAAAGTACTATGATAGAATCTCATTCAATTTTTAAACCAGAGCTACATTATAATTCCCATGTTTCAGGCAGAGAATTTAGGTTCAGAGAAATGAAAGCTTTTCTCAAAGTCAAGGGTTTGAGAAGGGTTACCCTGTGCCTCAAAATTGCCCCTTCTTACCCAAACCCCCTCTTTTTAGCATCTCTGAGATTCTGGACAAAGTGCAAGAAGATGCAGAAGATGTCCTCTTCAGCCTGGGCTTTGGCCAAGAGGACCACAAAGACACTTCTCGGATTCCTGCCCGATTTTTCACCAACCCCTCCCAGGCCAGAGGCATTGATTTCCAGATCTTCCTGAAGGCCCAGGTGCGGAGGATCGAGATGGAGGACCCTTGCCTCATGCTAGCCAGTGAGTGTTCCCACAGATCCGTGCTCTGCTTCTCCCCGAGGCTCCAGACAGGGATCAATGGATCCAAATCCTACTTTCTCTTGATTAGCTTCCCTTGATCCTTTGTCTCTTGTGGCTATTTTCTCTTACATTGTCTTCAGTGAAGATGAACTTTGACGTCTGTTTCTGTCTTTTAAATACTCTTCAAGAGATGTCATATCATCATTGCTTTTTATAGGTCATCTCAACGCAGAATAATATCATTAAATCTCATTCCCATTTTTTACTTCTCAGTTGGGATTATTGAATGCTCCTATTTACAGCCACTGCATTAAAATCATTTCCTTTTAAGACAGTGGTTCTCAAAGTTCAATATGTTAAATTGCTCAAGGAGTTTACAAAGCATTTGTATTTATAAGTTTTTCCTCCAGAGAAAGAGGGGCTCAAGGATATCAGTTTAAGTTTAAACAAACACACAGATGAGTCTTACGCATAATCCTTAGACCACATTTAGGGCAACAAAAATTTCAATTGTACTGATTTAATACTAAGGAAAAATATGAGAGGGCTTCTCTACCTTGATGAGGTATAAAAGACTCTATTTGATTCTATATGTTAGATACATTTCAAATTCTATTCTGCTACACCCAAAACATAATAGTGTTTCCAACAGTGTTGTTTCAGATTCTTTGTTAACAGATTCAGCTTAAAACCTTGGTAAAGCCAGCCTCCCAAGTGCCACCTGATGAAACAAGAATTTTGAGTTGGAGTATTTTCACCCCTTAGGTGCTTCTTAGTCACACTTGCTTGAGGATAATTTGTTGAATTTGTTGTATGTGCCAGCTACATCGTTAGCTGTTGAATTCTGTAATAACAATAGCTAGACAAGAGGAATGTGATTCTTGCCTTCAGGAAGGTTACAATTTAATAGATATATGGTTGATCACAGTGCTTTTCAAACAGGGACGTGCACATGAATTACCCAAGGATGTCGTTAAAACTGGGGTACAGTCTGAGATTCTGCATTCATAACAAGGTGCCGTGCTGGTGCTACCTCACTGCTGACCACACTTTAAGAAGCACAAGTCTCAGAGAAAGGATGGACTCCATCTAAATTTCTCTAATCCAGTCCATTGCCTAGTCTTCGCTATCCCTCAAACTTGTTGCTATCAGGAAGCCTTCTATAACCCTAAAGTTTTGTTACTAGGAAAATAATGTTGATTTTGTTGTTTTTTATCATGTTTGTCATCTAAAGCAAACACAGTGATGGAGGCCATTGTTTAGAATATACCGACAGCAAAGATATGCTAACTCAAGATAGAGAAATGTCTTAATCTGTACAGAATTAATTTCTGCACTTAAGTAAAATACCTACTTGGGATGGGGAGTCAAGAAATCAAGAAAGTGGAAAGACATTTAACTCTTGGTGGTGAACACACAGTGCAATATACAGATGGTATATTATAGAACCATATACCTGAAACCTACATAGTTTTATTAACCAATGTCACCCCAATAAATGTAATAAAAATAAAAAAATAAATCAAGAAAGTCAAGGAAGGGGATCCTGAGTGTCAGAAATCTAAGTGGGGAAACAGTAGTGGGGAAATTGGCCCCTTCCTTCTCAATTTTAAGTTGAGGAAGGCTGTTGACAGGAGAAATTCAAGGACTAATCTGCTGATAAGCCGCCAGACTCACCACCTTCAACCCTTGTACCCAGGCAGGTTTAAGCAGGTGCAAACACTGGCTGTCACCGCCGATGCCTTCTTCTGTCTCTACTCCTATGTGTCTAAGACACCTGTCCAGAAGTTCACACCATCCCACATGTTCTGGAATTGCAACCCAACTGATGTGCCGTCCATCAAGATTCTGGCCCCAGAATCTGAACCTCACTCACCCAGAGAGCGCCTGCGGAAAGCCATCTCCAAAATGTGCCTGTACACATGCCCCCGAGTTCGGCTACCACCACCCCACAATACCCCCATAAGGAACAGTCTGGACCAAGTGGTGTGGGAAGTGATGGACAGGGTGAGAGGAGACAAGCTGGGTCTCCAGCGAGACTCTGAGTTCGAGCCAGGCTCACAGGAAGGTCCTGCATCCCGCATCAATGGTACAATGCTGCCTACTTCTTCTTGTTTGTGTGCCCTCTGCCCTAAAGGGGAGACACAGCAGGGGATGTCCACAGTGTATGCACCATCACAAACTCTGCATTCTAACCCCAAGATGCCCTGTTACACACATTCGTTACCCAGAGCAGTTGTGCAGTGGAGCACGGACCCTGCACAGGTAAAGAGAGAGCTGTGGGGTCTGCAGGCCACCAATAAGGAAGCCCATCTGGCCAAGGACGAGACTTCCTGGGAAAGGAAGAGCAGAGCGAGAAAGAGCCTGTTTCAGAAGAATCCCACAGGCAGGAAGGTTAAATCACTGGACCTGTCCATCATCCAGCAGAAATGGAAGCAGAGCCAAGAGAGGCCAGAACTGCACCGGTCTCTATCCCAGCAGCTGTGGGACACTTTTGACTTCCAGGAGGTGAGTGGAGTGGAGGTGAGGGAGAGGCTGGCAGAGAAAGGTTCTAAATTTTTGTCCTTGGGTAAAGGGAATCCTAACTCTCTGTCCTCATCAGATGTACCGATTCTTGAATTATATTCAGAAACCTTTGGGAGTGGGTTAATATAAAAGGAGAAAAAGAAATAGGTCTGGTTTCTTAAAAGCATCTAGGTTTCCAAAACTGCTTTTCTAATTAATTCCTCATCTGATCTGATCTTCTTGAAGTTTCTCATCAAGCACACCTACCCCTATCATTTGTGGGATCCACATAAGAGTAGAGGTCAGCTATACAATAAGCTGAACACTATTATTATAAATAAAGTAGCTTCTGCTCTACCTTGACAAATACGTAACCATAAAGACCTGCAAGTCTAGGTTCAAATCTAGAAGACTCTTAGGACTTGTGTACTAGAACATGGCGGTGTAGGCAGAGCCACTCCCCAGCCCCTGGCCTGTCCCCTTCTCTTCTAGTACCGAGATCTATCCTGAACCATCAGGGATTTACTACACAAGTGCGTGAACAGCCCAGCCTGCATATCCAAATGCCTCATGCCCCCTACCACACAAATGGCCATTCATTGGTCCTCACTCAGGCCCGAGAGTGCACATACTAGTAGAGAAGATGGCCCTTGAGAGAACAGATACCAGGCAAAACCAGTGCAGTTCACTGAACCAGGCTTGGAGCCATATGAGCAGCATGTTTGGGGTCCTGGGTAACCAGAGCGTGGTCTAGAAGGGGCAACATAAGATCCAGGTGAGCACATCCCCTAGGTCCACTAACTCTTTATCCCACGGACTCTGAAAAACTCAGGACTCCTCTTGCCTGGGTCTATAGTACTGCCACCAAGTGCAAGGGTGACTTGGAAAAGCTCTCAAGTCTTTGCCACAAAGAGAAGCTGTTAGGATTCAAAGTATGATTTGCACGCGTGTCACCCGTCACTGAATGTAGAGCTGACCCTCAGTTCCTGCCCTCCCCACGGCTGGGTTCCTGCCACAGGAGAAGACCCTCACGTACACTCAGCCTCCCTCCCGCACAGCTGCCTGCCACCCTGCACCTTTCCCCACCGCTGGCTCTGACTGGTTCTGCTGGGGTCTTGGTTACAGGTGCAAAGCAACAGTGAGGAGGAGGAGGAGATCCACCAGGCCAGCAGACCCAGACTCCCTCACCTCTACCAGACTTCTGCTGACAAAGACTCAAGAAGTAAGTCTTGCTCTTGCTCTCGCTCTCGCTCTGGCAATGGTTCTCAAACCTGCCTGCACATTGTAATCACCTGGGAATTTTTTTTTAAATACTCACAATCAAGGGTCCCACATCCTAAAATTCTGATTTAATTGAGTTGGCATGAAAACCAGTGGCTGATATTTTGTTTTTAAGCTCCTAGGGTAACTCTGTTATGGCTGGATAAATACTTCTCTAAAGCAGTGGTTCTCAGATGTTGGCATCAGAATCATTTGGAGAACCTGTTAAACTATCAGATGGCTGGGCCCCAACTCTCAGAGTTTCTAATTAAATAGGTCTGGACACGGCCTGACAGTGTGAATTTCTAGTAAGTTCCCAGGTAATGCTGATGCTGCTGGTCTGATGCACAGTCTGAGAAGTGCCGTTCCAGGGGAAATTCTGTACAACCTTAACATGCAAAATGTACGCTGCAGGCCAGCAGCATTAACATCACTTGGGATTTTGTTAGAAATTTGGGACCCAAGCCCCTACCGCAGACCTGATGAATCACCATTGTATGGAGATTCTTAGTGATTCTTTTGCACATCGAAGTTTGAGAAGCATTGTTACAGAAGTTTTGTAACAGGTAGGCACCAACCATGGAGATTTATAGGCCAGCACTTACTTTTTTTGCTACTTTCTAATTGGCCCACGTCATAGGACTCAGGGAAGACTCCTCAGTGTATCTCACAGCTTTGTCTATTTAGGCTCTGAGTTCCTTTCTGCAACGAGGGTTTGATGTACGTAGCTCCCCTTCCTCTCCTCAAAAGACAATGAATCGTACGTGGGTAGTTAGTGCTGCTACACTGTCTTTCCTCTTGATGTGAGTTTTGCGTATTAACTCTTTCAAAAGTATCCCCTGTACCTTTGAACATTTTGACTAAAGATGTATTATTTAAACTAAGTGAAAATTAATCTCCTGTAGTTTTTATTACCTGTATCCTAGGACCACTGAGAAGATGGCACCAGGGATAATGATTTTTCCAAGATAGTAGAAATTGAAACCTTTCTTGAATTAAATAAATCAGTCAAGATTCATCTGGCTTAGAGTTCCCTTCATTTTGCATGTCTTAGTACTGGTCACTGCACCTCCTAACACAATAGATTTTTGGTTACTACTCCACAATTTCAGTGTTACTAGTCCAGAGTCACAACGATCTTTACAATTCTAACTCTTTTCATTCTAATTGTCTGGGTTTTAGAGCCCTAATGGCTCCGCTTTCTCTCTGACCCATTACCTCCACCTCCAAGTACACAGACTGTATGTGTACAATTACTCATGCACAATAGAGGCAGATATCAGAAGGCAGCATTATGTTACCTGCAGTGGAAAGGTTTAGGATACGGAGCCAAATGACCTACCTCATACTAGTTCTTGCAGAAATCACTTGAGTTTTGTCCCACAAAATGAAGATCAATACATACACACCCCCAGCGGAGACAGGCTACGTTCCAAGACCCGCGTGGGATGCCTGAACCCACAGCTGGTACCAAACCCTACATATACTATGCTTTTCCTGATAATACATACCTATGATAAAGTTTAACTTATAAATCAATCACAGTAAGAGATTAACCACAAAATAGATAATAAAATAGAACAATTATAACAATATACTGTAATGAAAGTTATGGGAATGTGGCATTTTTAAATAAGTAAGGGTGACCCAAAGACAAGCTCTGAGATTCCCTGACAGTCGCTCTGATAACTGAGACCATGACTAAGTAAGTGACTGAGGGGTGGGGACCGTTTAAAGCACGGAGATTCTGGTCTAAGGGATGATTCACACCCCGAGTGGGACGGGGAAGGACAGCGGGACAGTTCAGCATGCTATTCAGTTTAAAACTTATGGATTGTTTATTTCCTGAATTGTTCACTTAATATTTCGGACTGCTGTTACCGTGAGTAACTGAACTGGTAGAAAGCCAAACCACAGATAACACGGGACTACTGTACAAAGCTTTGCTCAAGTGTTATTTGTCCAGCAGATGTCAGTCTTGCACAAAAAATACCAAGATGCCCCGCCAAGCAGGCTGTGTACAGAAACTGTATGATGCTGGGGTGAGGGGTCGGGGGGAAGTATTTCTAGGAGTTATGTATTTCAAATAAGTTACTAGATTTCATTTTCTGCCATAGCAATGTGATTTCATTACAGCAAGAGAGATTGCAGTTAGAAATGCTGTATTTCACGTATTCTAAGGAATACGTTTTCCCACATTTTAATCTCTCAAATAGAATAAATCTTAATGTTTGGCATTGTCAGCCAACTTAAGTGTCTAATTTTTGGACCTCCTTAGTAGAATATGAAATAATTATGTCTTACAAATAATGGCTTATAAGATTCAATAAAACACTGTAACTTTAGACATTAAATGCACTTAGTCTCTCCAGTGATTTAGTAGATTTTCCTTTCATGCTTCTCAGAAGAATGAGAGATCTCCTCTTCACAGGCACAGTCTTTGGCTGAGACAGGGATCACAGCGGTTCCCAAGTCTTTCCAATTCTCTGAGTTTGTTTAATCATCTTCTCACAAAGCTAGGAATTATCTCAGTCCACTCCTTTGTCATCCTTTCAGAACTCATAAGAAGTGGGGAATAGCCATGAAAACAGCTGAGTACTACTGACATTAAAGACTGTGAGAAAAATGGGGAAGGGTGGGATTCACCTACCACCATCAAAGGCAGAGACAGGTGGGGCAGATCTACTGAAAAACAGCCCCAATCTGCCTTTTCCAGGGTCTGTAATTATCTCTGAAAGGTAAATTATCTCCCAGGATTTCTGTATCAAGTCCCAGAAGTCAACATCCTACTGATTATCAGGCACGGAGGGGTGTGAGCGCGGGTAAGAAGTGGCAGCAGCACCCAAGCAGCCACTGGGTCCAGCCTGCAGTCCTCACAATGCACAAAGACACCCCCTTAGAGAGGCAACCATGGGTTCAAATCCTGCTCTGTGGAGCTTACCACCAAAAATCTCAAGGGTCTTCATCTTCTCAGAGTTCCTTCTTTCCTTCTAATTCATCTTCATTAAGTGAGGGCTTTTCTGTAATCAGCACAAGGGCACCTTTTCTGTTAAAAGGGAATCTGGTTCCCAGCTAACAGCTTTCTTTTCTCCTACTCTATCATGTAGTCGCTACCAAAGAAGTCTTACTCTTCCCTCCAAGTTCTTGGGACAGGGTGACCCTCATTATCCCTCATCACGTGCACCATGCTCAAGAACTTCAAATTCACAGCCCTTTTATTGGTGCCCTATTGCTGGAATGTAAACCATTCGACCTTTACCACATTTATAAAAGGCGGGGCCAAGAAGGTTTTTAGTTTTTGTTGCTTGTTTCTTTCACCAGATCTGAGGTAGCAGGGGCCAACAGATATTCTGTTTGTGAAGTGATCATATATGAAGATGGAAGGTTTCATTTTATGGTCAGCTCTTTTGGTGGCAGTGAGAGAAGAGAGAGGAAGGGTTAGGTGGGGCAGCTGGTACAGAGCACAGGATAAAGGAAGAAACTAGTGTGACATAATCCCATAGGGGGTTACTCAAAGGGCGGTCTGCTTGCACCTGGTGGAGCCTCTGTGGGGCGGGTAGCTACAGGCTTGCTCTTTGATGTAAGGTTTTTCCATATGGTAATATTAACAATAACAAATACATACATACAGCGCTCACTACTATTCTTAGCACTTTATGGGAATTAAATCATTTACTCCAATGACGTATGTTTTTATCACTTCCCATTCTATACATGATGGCACCAGACAGTTATTTTTATACCAAAATAAATTCTGAAGAGGAACTGCTAGATAAAGGGAGAGGGGAAGGAGAGAGGACATTGTAAGAATGTGACCATTATTTTTCTGCCTCATTTATAATTCTTACTAGGGTTATTGTGTGCCTGCTGGGAAAATACACTTTAAAACAAAATCTTCTTCCACACCAGAAAACCTCTCCAAAAAGCTATAAGAGGAAGAAAACAGTTTTATTTTTAAATAAGCATTACACCAGAATACGATGTGCATCACAGGCAATCCAGGAACAAGCCTGGACACACAGAAAGAAGTCTCACCTCTTATACAGCCAGGCAAATACAACCCATTACATACGTGTCGGAGTGAGCAATAACCATCCCTCCAGTGAGAGGACTTGACAGCACCGTTTGCCACACATGGTTCATCCTAGGTTCACCTGGTTGTGGGGTGGCCGACTGTGTTAGCTAATTACCTTCATCCAAAGGAATAATAAAATTTACTCTGTCTTTACCGCAGAAGATAGTTTTGTAAGTTGGAGCCAGGCACCTAAGTCTGACTCCTGCCCTCAGATGATGAGTGGGAGGTAGGGGTGCTATGGGCCTTGATGATTACATTTCAAAGCTATAGCTTCCTTTGAGAAAGACACTTCTGGCTTATAAAGGTGGTGAGAGGCTCAGTGAGCCTTTTTAAAAGATTTACATACAAAAAAGAACTTGCAGGTTTTCTAAAGAAACGCACCTTAAGAAAAGGGTGGGGGAGGAGATGAAGCCTCTTTCACAACAGGGAAAATTAAGCTTAATTTGTATTTGTATTTGCTGGTTCACCTCTGTGTATCTTCTCACCCTGCCCCCCCCCCTTGGCCTTACCTTTATCTGTACAGTCCCATTCTTTATACTGTGGAAAGCAGAAGGATAATCTGCCTCTGCATCACATAATGCTTATTTTTTGAGTTATTGATTTCAAATGTTTCAATGGATTACCAAGGCCATACCCAAGGCTGTTGGCTGTCAGGCTACGCAACCGCAGGTCACCACTCATGTGGACGGCAATATAAACATTGCTGCTGGAGACATCCAGAGCAGAGGCCCCGCTCCATCCGCACTCCCTGCAGGTAGAAACTACCTCTAGTGAGTATACAGCACTTTCACAGATGTTACCCCGTGTTAAGTCTTATAATCATACAGACTATTTGAGAAGGAAAATGACTTAGTAAGATCATGTCACTAGTCAGTTAATCTCAAAATCAGAACCCATGCCCTTTTCATGAGGTCAGGCTTCCCCGAGTGTGCAGGAGCCCAGCCTGCGGCCAGGGGTCAGGGCGAGCCCCACTTTCTGTGCGCGGAGTTGCCCTGACTCCCTGAGCTCTGTCACCACTGAGTTTGCTTGCCTTCTTATGCACTCACGGGCAGAGGGTGTTACGCAGATTAAACAAGAACCCTCCCGCAACACTTGTAGCTCGTAGTTTAGTGAAAGACATGGCAGAAAATTCAACCATTACTTTGATTTAATTTCATTAGATGCCATGGGGACATAAAAATGAACTTCCCAGAGGATGGCATATCCAGGTGAATCTGGAGAGAAGAGTAAAGGTTGTGAAGGGAAATAGAAGAAGCAGGATGTTGATATCCTAGTTAGAGAAATAACATGTTCAAAGGCAGGGCGGAATGGGGATACCACAGTATCTTCAGAAACCATGCCTGTGCCTAGTGGGAGAAAGGGGATACATGAGAGAAGATCAAAATTAAGACTAGGAAAGATCAATAGAAATCAAATTATGAAACAAAGTTTTCTATGTTATTTTAAGTATTTTGATTTAGTCTATGAAGATAGCGAGCCACTTAAAATTTTACAAAGTAATGATCTGATTAGATTTATCTTTTAGATCCTCTGGCAGAGGTGTGAGAAACAGGCAGATTAGGGAGCCAGTGGAGGAGGGGGAATAATTCAGGAGTCTGTTACAGAAGGTTGAGAAGAAATGTGATCATCAGATGAGGGTACTAGGAATGGAGGGGAAGAAGAGTGGAATTTTTGAGATTTTTAATATATACAGTGGCTAAATCTAGAACCAACAGACTCATGTTTAGGAGGTGAGAGGTGAAGAAAAGAAAGAAAATTTCCAGGTTTTTTTCTTGGGTGACTAAGTGAATATTAATGTCCTTTTATAAGAACAGAATACAGTAGTAACAAGTTGGAAGGCAAACATTTTGAAGTACAGTTTTCAAACATCAAAATAATGACTCTCATGAAAATATAATATAAACAATGTTCAAAGAGTTTATTTATTAATGAATAAGGTTAATAGTAGTAATATGTTTGAACTGACCCAAAGAGTATTTGAGAAGCTAGTTATAAACAGACAAACTAATAAATTGCCCAGTTAGCTGCAAAACTGGTTCATTTCCAACAATACGATAACTTAATTTCTAGGAATGCTCATCACACTGGAAAGAAATTATTTGCATCTCTACCCAACATAAATTTTCAAGGTAACCCCTGACCCTACAGGGTAGCAAAATAGCCCTGTAAATAGAAACTCAAAACTAAGCCTGTGCCAAAAACATATATATCTGCTGATGGGAAAGAAACCATAGGGTGGGAGAGGCCGTGGTTCAGGAGGGAAGGGAGAATGATGAACTGAGGTTGCTGGAGAATTAGAATGAGTTGAGATCCAAAGCGCTGTGGGGTGAGTTAGCCGCGAACTAGAGCTGCAGACTTTTGTCCTGGATGAGAGGAAAGGAAAAAGGACAGGTGTGAATACAGTTGCATTGGTCATTTCAAGAGGAAGACAAGAAATCGCTGCCTATTTGGGTTCTCTCCTGTTCTGTTTGTGCCATCACTAAAAGTGTGGTGCAGGGGCTTTCAGGAAGATAGTAAAGACAGTCACTATGGAGAAAGGACAAGAGAAATATGTGTTAACAGAAACATGTGTTATGTGTCTATTATGAATAGTGTTGGAGCTCAGCGCAAGGTGCAGAACATGGGTTGGCGATGGTTTTGCAATTTTCCACAACAGTGCACAGCAATATATATCAAAAAATAAGAATATCCCTGGCCAGTGTAGCTCAGTAGATTGAGTGCGGGCTGCAAACCAAAGGGTCGCCGGTTCAATTCCCAGTCAGGGCACATGCCTGGGTTGCAGGCCAGGTCCCTAGTGGGGGCCACCACTTGAGAAGCAAGCACACATTGATGTTTCTCTCCCTCTTTCTCCCTCCCTTCCCCTCTCTCTAAAAATAAATAAATAATTTTTAAGAAAAGAATAAAGTATAGATGTACTTTTATAAGCATAAAAAATAAGATGTGAATGTTTCCAGAAATCTCACTTCCTGCTGAGAAGAGCCGAAAGCCTGTCATATGATGCTGGTGGTGGTGCTGCTGCTGCTGCTGCGAATAACTTTAAATATTTCTTACAGTAGTGAGAAACACTTCCACAGGTGGGGTGTGAAAGTTTCTACCAACGCCAATACCCAAAAATTGCCTCAAAAATGCATGACCCATTTCCTTTTCCTTCCCATGGCAGGCGTTCTCCACCACCGCCACAGCATGCGCTCAGACAGCAGTGGCTTCATAGAAGAGCCTAACTCCCTCCCCTTCTCTCAGGAGGCGGAACTGCCTCCAACATTCAGCCCTTCCTTGCAGGCCCTACATGCTCCTGAACTCAGTAGGAGGAAGGCAGTATGGTTCACGGGAAAGGCGACCCAGCTGAGAGACTTGGAATCTACATCCTGATGCTGTCACAAGCTGCATGCACAGGGAAAGACCTTCAGCGCATCCCTTCGTTTCTCTGAGCACTGAGTTTTCTACTATGTGGGTATCAGAATGCGTGCTACATAGACAGTGGTGAACTGGACAAAGACTTAATTTTCTTCCAAGCTCCAACACTGCCTAAGACACTCAGAGGATTTAAGGATGATGAAGTTTGAGAAACAAGGGGTGCTACTGGAATGCTCTCAAAGGGCTCAGGCAAAGTGAGGAACAACAAATCCCAAAGTGAGGCTGTGAAACCTCAGTGCAACCTGCAGTGGGATTCCCTCTGAGCCTCTACTCATCCGTATGTGCTCCCCATCAAAGTCCAGAATGCCTTCCATTCTGGAAGCCTCTCCCTTAAAACCAGTTTCTCCCTCTATCCAAAATTTTGTATCGTTATAGAAAAGGAGATGAGTGGGATTCAGGGTCCCTCTTCTTGGCCGTTGCCAAAAATTTATGATATTTTCTGCTGGCAGAAAACAATACAAATAAAAATATTTCAAACCCTTCCCATGTTTTTAGAGAACTAACAGTCATGGTTTGTGTTGAATGGAAAATGTTTTGTCAACAATTAGGGCTTGAATCTGAGATCATGACAAACCAGAGGTATATTAAAACTTTCAAAAAGCCAAACCCATCTTGACTTAGAATAGTCCTAATTTGCTTCAGGTAATCAACCTCTTCACCTTACCTGCCTAGCAGAGGAAAGGGGGATCACTCACATGAGGAAGATAACAAAATCTGGGGGCTCTATGTCTTGCATTCACAATTCCTGCCATCCAATAAAAAAAATAATTAATAGCAAAAGATGGGACTATAGGATGAAACTAACAGTAAAAAGGCATAATAGAAGCAGATACCCAGGTGACCATGAGTTTGGGATGAGCACACAAAAATGATGGTTAAAATGCACAAGAAAATGGAGAAAATAGAAAGTTGGACAATTTCATCAGAGAATTGAAAAGAACAGAAAATAATGAACATTTTAGAGCCAAAAAATATAATTTATTAAACTCAATGGAACTATTTAGCAAAAGATTGGGTTATCAACAAGATAAAATTAGTTAATTAGCAAGATAGAAGATTGACAAATCAACCAAAAAGATATTATCTGAAGTACAGCAACTTTAAAAGTGGAAAAATTTGAAAATTAGTGTGAGGGATATGCGCGACAGAGCCAGCAGGTGTAAATATATCTTGTACTGTGAGTCTTAGAAAGGGGGAGGGGAGAAAAAAAACAGTCAGGGTTTGAGCACCTGCAGCGCTCTGCGAGGCCGCCCGCGGAGCAGACACCTTATAGATACGTTGCTCCCCCGAAGAAATTTTAGTAGAGTGAGAGAGGGGCACCTCTCTCTCATGCACACGCGCACACACACACACACACACTTCCGGGAATGTATTACTTGGTTGCAGCACAGACTAGGAGAGAGGGATTGGAGGGAAATCATAACCATGATGAGTGTTAAATTTTAAAAAAAAACAAAAACAAAAACAAAAAAACCCAGATACCACGAACTGACAGAGGGTGATTTTATTCTGATACTATCATCAGCAATGAGGGAGAAAGCATAGACGAAACCTGGGTGGGAACAACAGGCTGCGGGTTTTTAAGAGCCGGGCTGGGGGAATCACAGACACCTGCGTTTGGTAACGGGCCTTACCCGAAAGAAAAAGTAAACTTTCTGGTATCCTCGGGAAAGGGGGCAGTTTTACAACTTGGAGCTAGGGTCTCCCCGACACCAGCACTGAAGTGAGGCTCCTGCCCCTCCGTAGAAACTGGCAGATAGGGCACTGTCCTCCTCGATGTTTACATTGCAGGACAGGGCTCTCGGGTCCAGCCAGAATGATGCAGGCGGGAGATTTACACCTCAAAGCAACAAAGAAAGGATTTATAATAAAATTCTCCAAAAAGAGGTCAGGGGCTAGCGTCTAGAAATAGCCTGTCCGAAATTTCGTCCTGCTGAGAGAACGTTAAGGCCACCTTGGTCATGAGAGGGAACAGAAGTACCCGCGACGTTTGTCGTTTAAAGAGCCCCAGAGACTCACAGCACATTTGCCCCCCCTGGTGGAGCAAACGGGCTGGGCTGCGGAATGAGGCAATCCCTACGTTCAGCTTCGCGGGGCACTGCTGTGAGATGCAGGGATGAAGGACTGGCGGCTCGTCTGGCGGGAGGTGGGAACTGCTTTCTGGGGGTGGGGTGTGGTCCGGATACCCCATTGCTCCCTTCTCCCGGCGCACAGCCCGAGAGGAGTGACTGATGGATTCGCCCGGGCTACACCAGGGCGGAGAAGAGGAGACTATGCCTTCGGCCTCCGCGGCCCCGCCCAGGCACCTTCTGAAGAACCCTGACGCTGAATCAGAATCATTTGCGGAAGGTTCTATTATTAGCCCTGGAACAAAAGCTTCCCAGCCCCGTTCTCCAACACGAGCGTGGGCTCGACCTCCTCCCTAGGAGAGCCAGGCTCCTCTGCCAGCCTCCAAGCCGCTGTCCCTGCCATGTCCGGGCCGTGTGAGACAGAGCTCCCCGGCAGGTCGCAGCGGGACCACAGATAACAGTCCCCAGGCGGCTGGGCAGTGGGTGGGGGAGGGGGATGGCAGAACGTGCAGCATTTAAGAAAAACAGATCAGATGCTTGGCAAGGCGGTGCTCATTAAGTGAAGCGCAGCGCAGCCACTGCGGTCCTCTTAAAGCTCCAAGATTCCGGGTCTTCTGTTCTTTGCAAGACAAACCGCCTCCCATCCGTACAACCGTGTTCCCTGTGAGCCCGGCAGGGAAGGGGTAAATCCCTTCATTCCTACTGAGAAAATCGAGGCCTGAAAATCCCAGAATATCACATCTTGAAAGGACTAGCCCAGTGGTCTGATTGTAAAGGGAAAAAAGGCCCAGAGAAAGGAAATGAACGTGACCAAAATCACATGCCAGCAGCCAGAGCTAGAGGTTAAGTCCCTGGACCTGAGTGGGGAATTTTTTCTACTAGATCCTTTCTCTTGTTGTCAAGCATTTCAACACTCAGTCCTCCTGCACCAACACCCTTTCAGTGCTGGTTTGTCTCTACCATGACTACTCCTACCTGCCCCATCACCCCCTTGCCATCCCGGGTTATTTGGGAAGCTAGCTCTACTTAAGAGAAGAGAAGCCAATTTGGGAGACAGGGCACCCACAGGAAACAGGCTGGAGCTCATACTTGTGGCCTCAGAGGGCAAAGTGGCAGGTGTCCGATATAAATCAGAGTTCCCAAGTGAATTCCAAGAGGCCAGGCAAAGGCAGGATCATTACAGGGAGCTGGTTCAAAGCAAAGCGATGTGGGTGGAGAAGGCTTTTCTGATCTACAGAAAGGCCTCAGGAGGCTGTTGTGGACAAGCGGAGTTGGGGGACTATTGGAACACGGATGAAAGGATTACAGGTTATTAGTTGACTGGGAGAGGGCTGGGCTTCCAGAGTTCAGTGGGACTTAGCCCTTCCGTGGTATCTGGTTCTAGTTATATTCACAGCTCATGAGTTCAGTGAGGATTGAACCCTAAACCTTGGGGCCCTAAATTCAACAAATATGTTCAGGAAACAAATATGTTTGCCTGACTCATTCACTAGCCAACTGTGTGGTTTAGGCAAGGTATTTAAGCTTCCTAAATTTTCAACCATAAAGTAAAGATATAAAAATACCTGTCCTGCCTAGTACATCGGGTTGGATCAAACAAAATAATGGCACAAAACTGCTTCTAACGCGTAATGTTTATGCAGGAATATTTCAGGCAGGCAGACAGACAGCCCTGACGGACAGCATCCGCTTGTCATTAAAGTGAGGAGGTAGGACTAGAATCCCACTCACTAACGTGTGATCTTCAGCATTTTGTTCAATTTTTCTGTGCCTCAGATGCTTAAGCAATAAACTGTGGATAATGTCAAAGTAAAAACTTGCACCAAAGTTAAGCAGACAAGAAAGACTTCATACATGGCTAATCCAATAGGGGAGAGAGGCCAGAATTAAGTCTGAAGTCACCTCTGCTGAAGCAGGGGGGGATAGAATTTTTAAGAGCTGGAGTGGAATCATGGAAAAGTACTGGAGGACCTTAGGAGAGGTCATAGGCCATACCTGTATTTGCTAATTGGCTTTATCCCAAGGGGAAATATCTCTCACATCTTTATTACAGGAGATAGTTTTATAACTTGGGAACTAGGCATGTTCAGATGTTAGGTTCCTAGCGATCCCAAAGAATTTGGCTAATCTTTGAGGGTTATGTTTCTTGATGGCTCTGTCCTTGAGAGAGAGATCCTAGAGTTGTAAAACTGGCAAGAGTCTGGGGGGAGATTTACATCTCAAGGGGGCAGAGGAAGAATGTACAATGGCAAGTTTTCTAAAGTAAATGCTCTATGAAAATGGAGCTCAAGGGGCTCGAGTCAGAAAGCAGCCTAACTAAAGTTAACTTGAAGAGGATATTATTGAACAAGAGGAAACTTGTTCAATAATAATATTCATTTCATGAGCTTGCTGTGAGCATTGAATGAATTCTTCTATTTAAAGAGCAGGAAAGAGCGCTTGCACTTAATAATCACTAGAGAAAGGTTTAAAGTTATGAATGTTACAAATGATGTCTCAGATTTCTTCCATTTCTGAGGTTCATTAATTCTTTAATGCAGGAAAACAATATTTTCTCGTGAAACTCTGATAACGGTCAATTACCTAGGCATCGGTTTGTATTTAGGCAGCTTTCCAAGGTGAACTTTCAATCTCCAGCCCCCTTCTTGCCCTTGCTCAGCACATATTCTGCTGACTGTTTGAAAACATGCAGGGGCCCGACGGTCTCAGGAAATATAAACTGACTTCATAGTCTTTATAAACCAAACCAAGCTAATTACATGAATCTTCCAGGGGTGAAGACTGTCATTGGGTGCTTGTTGAAATCTAATCCCAAATGACTTGTATCACCTGCTGATTGGCATGACTGGTTCCCCTAGACCCACCTCCTTGTTGGTATGAAGATGGGAATTAATAGCAGACAGGTGGCCAGGGAAGACACCTCTGCTTGATCCATCTTTCCTCAGTCCTGTCTGTCTCCAAGGGACATGTTTCTATGCAGGGCTCTTATTACAAGAGACCTGAGCTTGGATGGCAAAAGACTGCAAACGATTCCAATGAAACTTCTGTAACAATCTTCTGTCCTAAGAAAATTTCTCTCTCGGGTGCATGATAACATTACCATTCCCCAATACAACCTTTCCCTCCATACACTATGACTGTACTTTGTCACCAATCAATCATCATATGCAAGCAGGTGATTTCTGTGCATGAGAGCAAACAGGCAACATGGCTGCGTGAGTTAACAGCCTTAGGTACATAGTCTTGTGCACACATCCTACCTCAGCCACGGATTAGGGGAGAGTGACTTATTCCCAGCCACAGAGGCCATTCACTATTGTGAGAACTTTATCAGAATGAATTTTGTGAATAAAAAAAGGGGGTTCTATAGAAAGTAACCTCACAGAGTGATCTGATCATAAAGTCCTAACTGGGCAGGTCTTGCTGAGTTGTCTCACCCCAGGCATATAACTATTTTTCATACAAGCATATCTCTGCTTTAAGCAGAGCCCTGTGCATCTAGGTTAACACACCTTTGCAATGCCCCCTTTCAGGCCCCTTCTAAAGCTGACACCCTCAGGAGAGTAATAATCTTCACTGCGCTGTACTGCAACGTCACCCTGTTTTATCCTACCCTCGGGTAATTTTCCTTATTTCCTCCTTAATTTCAAATGCATAAAAGAAACTGTTATTCTCTGGAGCATTTGAGATCTTGCTCCTGGTATGTCATCAATTTGGCGCAAATAAAATCTTATAAAAATTCCCTACAGACTTGGACATTTCTTTCTTTGTGTAGGGAACCAAAGTTTTGCCACCCTGAAGCTGCTTTATAGGATGTTGCTTTTAAGTTGTTTATTAAGAAATGAGACTCAAAAAGAAATTTAGACCTACCTGCCTTTCCTGCCCAAGAGATTCAGAGAAATCTGCTTCAAGAAGGAAATCTTAGCATGTCACCTTAGCCTAATTTGAATTAAATATGGTAAATAGAGGGCTTCAGGCAGATGCCTGTTAGCTAGGTACCCCTGTGTCCCACTGTTTCTGAGTCACCCAGCAAGGATTTTCCTGCCAGGTGTGTTCACTCTTCCTCAACTACTTGTGAATTGCCCATTCTCACTTCTGAAAATGAATACTCCATTCCTCCATCCTTTCTGCTTTGTCCAAAAATGTCTTATATACACAATGTTGCCTCAGTGCTTTGGAATATTCATGCCTATGTGGATTCCCCATGCATATGTATTAAAACTGATTTCCTTCTGTTAATCTCTGTTAATTTGATTATTAACCCAGTCAGAAGAACTTGATGGGAGAATATGTGTATGTGTGTATGTTATATATGTGTTATATATAATATATATAGAAGTATATATAGAGAGAGAGTATAATATATAATGTATATAATATATATGGGAGTATATATATATATAGAGAGAGAGAGAGAGAGAGAGAGACCCCCACAGTAGACAATTTTATCACTTACTCTCTATGGGCCTCAGTTTCTTCATTTATTAAAAATGGGGATAATAATGTGAAAGAAAGTTGATTTTCAGATTGTCCTAAAAATCAGATAAAAGAATAGAAGTGCCTTGTGAATTATAAATCATATATATTATAAGCATTACATCACTTCTTTTTATAAGTTGCAGTTTAAGGCACAGCTATTTTCTTTACATATCCTACCACTCCTCAAATTTACCTGTAAATTTAATTTTATTCTATAATTAAAATCAAGCTAAATATATCAATATTTTAAGAAAAGTAAATTGTTCAGGGTTTTTTCCTGTTGACTCTCATCCTTGTAAGTCAGGATGCAGTGACCTTTGTAGGGTACTTCTAGCCTTGGGACATGCAGAAGGAAGAAAAGAAGGAACACAGGACAAAGGGGCCTTTGTTCTAACCTGTTGCCCAAGCCCAGACAAGTCTCAATCTCCCAGCCTCTGGGTCCTCATTCACTTTCTGTTACACTTTTAGCAGCCCCTGAAATTCCTATCTCCCTCTCCTGCTATAACTTCTTCTATAGAACTTATACTATTTAAAATTCTGTTTGCTTATGTAATTGGTTCGTTGACTCTTTTTGTCTGTTTTGCTTACAATGTACCCTCAAGGCTAGAGAAGTCTGTTATGAATAAGGAGGGTTCAGAGCAAGTCACTCCATGATGCGCCTCTGCGTTATGTGGATTTTATAGCTAAAGGCAACTTTAGCGCCAGGCTCAAGAGAAACTTCTGCCTCTCCCTTAACTACCCAGAACTTGAATTAGAGGCCTTGCTCATAATAAGATTCTCGGAGATAACTATTAATTGCTGATCATGTGCTCTCCCTGCAATAACCTTCTGAAGCCCCAAGACATCTTATCTCACCCCTAGCTCAGATGTCTTACATAGTCATGAGACATTCATCCTTTGGTTTCATCCCACTTTGTATCCTCCCCCCCAGTGAACTATAACAAATACTTCCATTATCTCATGAACTTGGCAATAGCATCAAAGATTCAGTTTAGATATAAAGCCTTTCTCATACAGTTAAAATAAAATTTATGTTAGCTCTTACACCTGAAATGGCTCCCAATTTATGCCATTTAAATAAAATTTATCTCCCAATGTATACTAAAACTACTAAAAGACAGGCACTGGGACCTTCTCTTTATCTATATACCCAAAGAAAGAAGGCAAATAATTTAAAAGTAGGGCTTTAGTGACTATCTGAAGAAGCAGTATGAGAGAAGCCTGGGACTCCTTCCCTCTCTTTGGGGATTCTGTTAGTGATGAACGGCACCAGAATGTTACCAGCAATTGGACCTCAGTTCAGCAACCTCAGTACTTGAGTTCTCGCCAAGAAAGAATTTAGAGTCAAGACTCAGATACAAGCAACAGTTTATTTAGAAAGTCACAGAGAAGTGAGCCATGGAAGAAGTGAGCCAGCTGGGCTGCATGGGCTCAGGAAACAAGTTACAGAGGTAAAAGAAAAACACTTGGAGTGTAAGAGAAAGAAAAGCAAAGGTAACATGCCTAGAGGAAGAAGAGGGGGGAGAGGCACAGGCAGGCTCAGAGAGAGAGAGAATGCATGCTGGGTCCTTTGTCTTGAGGGTTTTATCCCCTCTCTAAAGGTGGGGAGCTTAAGGTAGGTCCCAGGGGAGGCACTCAATATAATATTCATCAGCTTTTGCAGGTGTGTCCTTTCAGGGTTCTGGTCTCTACTGATTGGTTGGTGCTAGGGGAGGGTGTCATTAGTCATTGCAGCTGGTCCTGATGTCAGCCATGGCATCATTCCCTCTGGTTTGGCTGCTTTTCTGGGCCTGGAGATGAAACGCAACTGAGGCCTAGTTGTTATGTCTAGTTTGACCAAAACTCTGCCTGTGATCAACAGACCCAGAGATCAACAATGATCTTTGTTCCTAAGATTATTTGATTTGGGTCAGAGCCTTATTGTCTTGAGGGCTTAATGCTTAAAGGAGTGATTGTGCAAGGGCTTGTATGGGAGTCATATGAAGCTATTCTCTGGCCCCTTTGTTCCTCTTCTAAGGGGGTCTGCCACATGCTAGCAACATGCTAGGGGAGGAAAGGTCAGGGGAGGGTCCAAACTGCACGACAAGTGACATAAAAGGTCAGGGGGTCTAAACCACATGACCAGCAATGTGCTGAGGGAGGAACACTTACCCTGGGGTGAGGTCCTTGTTTCCCCAGTGTTGCCCATTGCTAGGCACCCAGGGCTTTCTGCCCTGGCGACCTTCTATGCCTGGTCTATTGCCCTTGCTCTGCTCATGCCTATCTTATGCCTACTACAATTCTAGTGCTTCAAAAGAAGAAAAAATATTGCTCTGCCTGGCAGGAAGTGATCCTACTTAGAATTAGAGCTTATTTTTTTTTAACTTCTCTGTTGCCAGAAGTACCTTAAAAATAGATTGGACAGTCTCAATCTGTCCAGTGGGCATTAGGATGATTCAGCTGAGGTAAAAGCAGACTGAGTGAGAATTGAGTCAGTGCTTACATTGTTACCTTCGGAGCATGGGCAAGAATTGTTCTTCGCTGATAAAGGATGGGAAGGAGAAATGAGCTAAGATTTCAGCAGAAGCAGTTATGACTAAACCCAAGGGGGTACTTAAACAAAGCAACATGGCAAAGATGACTGAACAAGAAGCTCCAAAAAAATTCTGCTTTGGAACCCTTGTAAACAAAAACAAGCAAAAATTCTCCATAGAACTCAAATCGCTGTGAGCTCAGAAAAACTTTAAAGTTTCATGGCAATTGAGAAATGCCATTAAAGATCATATATACAATGGTACCTCAGTACTCCTCGTTAATCGTATGGAACTAGTGCTGAGTGCCAAAACTGATGAGTACTGAACAATGCAGCATTTTTTCTTGCAAGGCAGCAGCGCGACTCATACAAGTTCTAGCAAATGCAACAAGTCTGGAGCAAGTGCAGAGTACTGAAACATTTTTTTCTCATCAAAATGCAATGAGTACAGGGTTTGACGAGTTCTGAAGTCGACAAGTACTGAGGTACGGCTGTACTGGTAGACAGGGAGAAGTATTGGGATTAGAAATGTGTGATTAAGCCCAGATGACCAATTTTCCCCAATGTGGCTGCACCCCTTTAGGGTTCCTACGAAGAAACCGAAATACGAGAGAAAGTTTTAAATGAGGAATAAGAGAAGCATAGGTTCTCTAAATGTAAAACGGAACAAGTTCAAGAGTCAGGGCTCTATTCATTTCCTATTAAGACATGAACTGTGCATTTGTAGGTGATGGAGATGATGATATAAGTCATCATTATTTTTATTGCTATATTTTACTTTGTTATTGTGGGGATGAAAAGAACTATTAATACCTTTCCTCCCACCTTCTAAGATCTTCCAGGCTTGAATAATAACCACATTAACACAGTTTAACAAGAGAAAAATCGAAGTTTAATACATGTGCATGGGGCATTCACATAATAAGCATGATAATTTCATGAAAATTCCAAAGACAGCAAGGCAACACTTGATATATAAGACAATTTTGAGCAGAGGAGGGAGGAGGGGAACAGGGCATTATATTTCAGAAGTGAGAATGGGCGATTTACAGGTAGTTGAGGAAGAGTGAACACACGTGACAGGAAAATATTGCCAGGCAACTCAGAAACAGTGAGACACAGAGGGTATCTAGCTAATGAGCATCTGTCTCAAGCCCTCTGGTTTGCTGTACTTAATGCAAATTAGCTGAGGTTCTCCATCCTAAAGTAGTTTCTGTCTCAGTCTCTTGGGGAGGAAAGTGGTGAAGGGTCGAAGCTTCTTTCTGAGTCCATACCACAAAAAGCAGCTTCGGGATGGCAGGATATCGGTTCCTTCATTATGTATAAAATAATTAACGATTACTATTAATACAAAAACATTTGTAAAACAAATGCACTTATCATGTTCCAGTCATTAATCTACATGCAGGTTAGTAATTCTTCAGATGTCTTATGTTTATACAGCATCGTATTGCCAGTGAAAATGGATCCTTGCAGTGATACAAGAAAGGAATTTCAAGGGGCACATATGTGGGAGAATTTTAAGCACCGTGGCAAGATTTATTGGCATGAAAGGAAATAATAAGCCCTTGAGGACATAGATGTGGGCAATTCTAGTAGCAACTGCTTCGAGGTCCTTGATAATCCTCCATATATTTTCTTGGTTTGGGGGAATGAGCAGGCTGTCAAACTATCCAACCTACTTCAGAGGTTTTTTTAGGCTTTCACTGGACCCTCCCCCTACCCAACCCCTTTCCTGCACCATTCAGAGTTCCATGCCCTTATCTAATCTGATTCTTTTCCCAAGCTAGGCTCCACTTCTTTATGTCACCATTTCGGCTCCTACTGCACCTGCCCCAAAGGTTTGCTGTGTCATCTGGTTTCTACTGCGTGTGCACTCACCTCCCCCTATGCCATCTTGGTTTCTACTGCACATGGGCCCAAAGGAATTTACCCCTGCACCCCCTCTCCCATGATCTTGGTACCAAGCCAGCTGTTTCCCAGGGAAATTCTTCCTGCCTTCCCTGGGATTGCTCAGGGATTAAGTCCAGAGGGCAGAGGATGCAGCTGTCCCCTGGGGAGACTGTGAATGTTATAGCTTCCTAGTAAATTAGCATTAATGCCCAATTCAGCTCCCTAGTTCATTAGGTTTAATATCTGATTCCATTTGCTCCCTTCCTTTATTAATACTAACTAGCTAGCTACACTAACAATTGTGCTAGCAGGAATGCTTTTAATTGTCAGGGGAGGAATTTCAAGCTGTCTAAAATAATAATGAAAACATTATCTCATATACCTGTGAAGTTCAAATATAGAGAGGTTTTTAGATGAGGCTTGAGCTTGTAGTTCAAATGATATTACCAAAGCAGTTTATTCTTCCATGTATTACCTTTGCTTCTTTAGTGATGGTTCTATATTCAGTAGCTTTCCCTTTCATAATCCAAAAATTACTGCCACTGGGCTAAATGCTTCCTTGAATACATATGACTTGAAGAGTGAATCCCTTCCTTCTCTGTCATACAAAAGCTTTGGACCTCAGTTTGATTTCTTCAACCTGGTCGCTTGCCACTCACTCATCCCTCCACTCCTGAACAATGAACTTTGACTGGGGATTTGAGATATGCTGATTTGTTTAGGCTTCAGCCACATGCTCCACACCCGAGAGTCCTGGGTAGCCTCAGTTTCCCCAGAAGCACAAGGAGCAGATGGATATTCAAATGTAAATCCAGATAGTTTTACCAAGAAAAGGGGGACTACATGCTACATAGCTACACTAGCAAATATTTTCCAAAGACATTTTGTGCATTTCAGAGTGTTTTCCATAAATTACATTTATGTAATGAGATTTTCCAAACAACATTGTGAGTTAGGCCTTATTAGTTTCACATTTTTTTCAAAACAAAGGAAAATGAAATTAGAAATATTATGTGACATGTCTGTGACCTCACAGGAGGATTCAAGGGCTCCCATCATCAACTAGCAATACCTATACCTGTGAGGGGCTTTCAGAACTAACCATCCAACATGAATTTTTCTTAGTAGAAGTATCTGGTGTTATTTTTTTCTGGTTTTATTGAGATATAATTAACATATTGCATTGTATAAGTTTAAGGTATACAACATGATTTGGTATGTGTATACATTGTGAAATGATTACAATAATTTTATTCAACCATCACCTCACATATATTTCTTTTTTTTCTCATGATGCAAACTTCTAAGATCTCTCTTAGCAACTTTTATAGAGTGTCATTAACCATAATCACCATGTTGTACATTACAACCCTAGAACTTACTTGTCTTACAACTGGAAGTTTTTACCTTTTACCCTTTTCACTCATTTCGCCCATTCGCCCACCCTCATCTCTTGGAACCACCAACCTGTTCTCTATTTTCAGTGCTGTTTCAATGGGTAGGGGTGGGGGACGGAAATGTCATCAATTGTGAGTCTCAGACACACAATTGGGAGAAAAGAAACAGCTTTGGGATTCCTAAATGTTTTAATAAAGCATGGTACCAATATTAATTTATTTCTTTGTAAATATCATTTCTTGTCTTCACAGGCATATACCTCAAATAACATTATAGCTGATCAGAAGCAGAAAAAATTAATATAAATGTATTTGTATAGAAAGGCTAATGTTTGCATAGATAATTAATTTTCCCAGAGATTTTCATATATAGTACTTCATAATGAAGTGATATGTGTGTGTAAATGATTATAAGAGTCACAGTTATTAAAAATATGCTGGTTCAGTAAAATCTGTGGCTTCGGGAATGAAGAAAGGGACCATGGTGTCAAGAAGCTGCCTCTAGAGCCAAGTATTTGCAGCAAGAGTAAAAAACATTCACTCTTCCTCCTTTAAGTTCTTCCTTTTACATATGGTAGTCCACAGCCAAAAGACTATATTCAGGTAACTAGGTTTCAACAAAGTTTTGCTATAGGAGGTATTGGTGCACCTGTAAAATGTTTTTGCCCATTCAGTAGACGTATTAGCTGGCAATGTGGATGCATTTCAGAAGATGTTACCTGCCATAAGGGGATCGTTTCCCAGTATCTTCTGCTCTTTTCCCGCACAGATTGTCTGCATTTCTCTGTGTGCCATCTGACTAGTTTTCATCAGTATTGTGTGAGTAGAAATGATGTATCCCCTCTGGACCAAGGTGAGTAAATGCCTTTTCTCCATACAGTCTCTCTTCTCGTGTCTTTTCACCAGAGACAGTGTCCAATATACAACTTTCCCCAGATAATCTTGAAGTAGCTGGATGAAAGGAGACTGTCTTCCTTGACAAATGCCCCATTTACATTCTTTCCTGACCTGTGATATAAGCGATATATGACACTTTTATTGTTAAGCTACTGAGATTTAAGCATTTACCTGTCACAACAGCTACAATTGTTTACCACAGCTAACACTGGTACCTGCTATCTTTCTTTTCTTTCTATTGTAGTTACTTTCACCATCTTTTTCCTTAATACAGTATAACATTTTATTCTTTTCTTTAAGCAGTAGAAGAATCAGTGAGTAGCAATATGTATTGCTCATAATATTTGTTCATTATACCTGAGCCTCCACCTGTTCAGTCCATATCTTCTAGGGACCCAGTCTACATTGATTCAATACTGAGAAGGACACAACAAAATCTCTTGGGACATGAAGCAGTAGACAGGTGGACAGAAGAGGATACCAAGTGCCATTCTCCTAAGACCACATACATTGACTTACTACTACCCTGCGTATCCCCGCCTTTTGACAACACCTGAAGCAGAGCAGATCAACACAGGTGTCGATGCCAATCAAAGTATGCAGAGGAGTGGAATATACAAACGAACTGTGGACTTGGGAATAAGGACAAAAATCGTACCAAGTGCCTTATTTATTTATTTTAATGAAATTGAAAGCATCAAATATAAATTATCAAGAATCTGGATGTGTAGAAGAGGAAAATTAAGACCCAGAATCTGCAACTGTAAGGAGGAACTGTACTAGGGGAATCAGCAAATGAAAAGATGTTCCAAGTTCAATGTGAGTCAGAAATGAAGAATAACAAGGAAAAGTTAAGGCATTTTCTAAACCGCAAGAAAAATCTATGCTCATCTAAAGAGAAGGGCAAGGTTCCAGTACTACCTCTCATAGGCCGTTTTAGGGGTTGTGGAGGGATAGTAAATACTACTGCATAAAAAGAACCCAAACATGAAGAGGTTATTAGTCCAAATTAAATATGCTCAATTTTTTATCGTCTCGCAGGACTCTTAGAGTAACAGCTATATGAGGATATAGTGTGTGTTTGGTTCCAAACCACCGCACTGAAGCAAACATTATGTCAAAGTGAGTCACACAAATGTTATGGTTTCCC
The DNA here is from genome assembly GCF_022682495.2 of Desmodus rotundus. NCBI lineage: Eukaryota > Metazoa > Chordata > Mammalia > Chiroptera > Phyllostomidae > Desmodus > Desmodus rotundus. The sequence continues at coordinate 150,144,704 of NC_071389.1, forward strand.
AGTGCACATACAACTTCTGTTTACAGTGTGCTATGGTCTGTTCAGTGTGCAATAGCCTCTTGTCATATATATACACATTGCTTAATTTTAAAATACTGCTAAAAATGCTTGCCATCATCTGAGCCTTCAGAAAGTCACAATCTTTTCGCTGGTGGAGGGTCTGGCCTCAGTGTTGACAGCTGCTGACTGATCAGGATAGCAATTACTGAAAACTGGGGTGGCTGTGCCAACTTCTTAAAATAAGACAGCAATGAAGTGTGCCAAATCAATTGGCTCGTCCTTTCACGAATGATTTCTCTGTTGCATGTGATGCTGTTTGATAGCATTCCACCCATAATAGAACATCTTTCAAAACTGAAGTCAATCCTTTCAAACCACAACTTTATCAATAAAGTTTATGTAATCTTCTAAATCCTTTGTTGCCATTTCAACAGTCTTCATAGCATCTTCACCAGGAATAGATTCCATTTCAAGAAACCACTTTCTTTGTTCATTGATAAGAAGCAAATCTTCATCCATTAAAGTTTAATCAGGAGATTGTGGCAGTTCAGTCACACCTTCAGGCTGCACTCCTACTTGTGGTTCTCTTGCTATTTTCAGTCTATCTGTAGTTACTTCCTCCACTGAAGGGTTGTAGTCAACTTCTCCCCAACTCCTGTTAACGTTGATATAGTGACCTCTTCCCACGATCACAAGTGTTTTTCATGGCATTGAGAATGGTGAATTTATTCCAAAAGGTTTTCAACTTATTTTGCACAGATCCATCAGAGGAATCACCATCTATGGCAGCTATAGCTTTATGGAGTATATTTCTTATATAATAAAACTTAAAATTCGAAATTGCTTCTTGATCCATGGGCTGCAGGGTGAATTTTGGGTTAGTAACCATGAAAACAATATGAATCTCACTGTACATTCCCATCAGACCTCTTGGGTAACCAGGTGGTATGTCAAAGAGCAGTCATATTTTGAAACAAATCATTTTTTTTTGAGTAGTACATCTAAACAGTGGGCTTAAAATAGTCAATAAATCATTATAAACAGATGTTCTGTCATACAGACTTTATTGTTCCTTTTATAAAACAAAGGCAGAATAGAATTAGCATAATTCTTAAGGGCCCTAGGATTTTCAGAATGGAAAATGAGCACTGGCTTCCATTTAAAGTCACCAGCTATATTAGTCCCTAGCAAGAGAGTCTGCCTGTCCTTTGAAGCCTTGAAACCAGGCATTGATTTTTCCTCAGTAGCTATTAAAGTCATAGATGGAATCCTCTTCCAATAAATGTTTCATCTACATTGAAAGTAAGTTGTTTATTGTAGCCACCTTCATTAATTTTCTTAGCTAGATCTTCTGGATAACTTGCTGCAACCTTATATCACTCAGCACTTTCTGCTTCACGTAATGCTATTCTGTTATGGAGACAGCTTCTTTTAAACCTCATGCACCAACCTCTATTAGCCTCAAACTTTTCCTCTTCAGCTTCTTTACCTCTCTCAGCCTTCACAGAATTGAAGAGAGTTAGGACCTTGCTTTGGATTAGCATTTGGCTTAAGAAAATGTTGTGGCTGCTTTGATCTTCTGCCTAGAGCAATAAAACTCTGCATATTTCACTCTCTTATCATTAGTGTGCTCACTGGAATAGCATTTTAATTTCCTTCAAGAGCTTTTCTTTTGCATTCACAACTTGGATAACTGTTTAGAGCAAGAGTCCTAGCTTCCAGCTTATCTCAGCTTTTGACATGCCTTCCTCACTAAGTTTAATCATTTCTCACTTTTGATTTAAAGTGAGATATACATGACTCTTCTTTTTACTTAAACACTTAAAGAGGCCATTGTAAGGTTATTAGTTGGTCTAATTTTAATGTTGTCTCAGAGAATAGGGAGACCCCAAGAGAGGAAGAGAGACTGGGGAACAGCCAGTTGACAGAGCAGTCAGAACACACACAAGATTTACCAATTAAGTTCACCATCTTATGTGGGCACAGTTCATGGCACCCCAAAACAATGACCACAGTAACATCAAAGATCACTGATTACAGATCACCAAAAATAATAATAATAATTCAAAGTTTGAAATACTGTGAGAATTATCAAAGTGTGGCACAGGGACACAAAGTAAGGAAACGTTACTAGAAAAATCATGCCAATAGACTTGCCCAGTTCAAGGCTACCACAAACCTTCAATTTGTAAAAAGTGCAATATCTGCGAAGTGCAATAAAATGAGGTATGCCAAAATTTACTTTAATTTTTTATTTACCTTCCATACAATAGGAAAATTATTCTAAAGAATGTGATGTAAAATAATAAAATTTTATAGATGGAGAACGAATTAGTGATTCCCAGGGCTAAAAGATGGTGGCAAAGGGGGAGTGGATGTGTTGCAAAATATTAAATTTGATGGCAAATGTTCAAATGGTGAACACAGGTTAAACATACCATGACTTGCTACCATGAGAATATCCCAATTTGTTATTTCCTGTTTCATTTATTTTATTCCTTAACTTCACACTATCATTTGGGAGCTGTACAAAACACCTTTCCATTTTTCTTAACACCAGCACCTCGTTTTTTCTCTGGGGGAAGGAAGGCTGCTCTACTTGATCAGACTTCAGAACAAGTGTGAAGATGGGTTTTTAATGGATAAAGGCAATGGGAAAATCTTCACTTTGGCTCTTTCTCCTCTAATATTTGTGGGTATAAACTCTTCATCTTATTTGAGTCGAGACTTCCAAGATTCAATCTTGGGCCACTTAAGACTGAAGTCAAAGAAGATACCCATGTGGTCTAGTCAAATGACCACTCAACATTTTACTCACAAGCACCCTAAAAGGATTTGGGAAAAGGGACACACCCTCTCATGCACTTTTAAATTGACATTTAAGATTTTAAAAGAAATTATTTAAGTTTAAATAGTTACAAGTGATATAACTTGCAACACATTATAATATTGGCATTTTAAATAAAACTGTTACTTCACTTTTTAAAATGCATCCAATGAGATCTAAATGCCATAGCAATTTGACACCCACTGTCAAACCTTTTTAAAAGACAAGCTGTTTCTAAAGTTAAAATTTTTACAAAGTTTCTTCTGCTCCTTAACCTATATTTATACTCTACTCCCCCAGAGAACTTTATTTTAGTATATTTTATGCTTGAAAGCATTTTATTGATTACTTTATCACATCTTTCTGCAACAGGGGTATGTATATTATTTCAATATTTTCTGTACTCATAAAATCCCAACTTCTAAACATTTATTTCTGAATTTAGTTATTATTACAAATTTTATTTAATCTCTCTTGATCAAAGTAGTACGCATAAATTATAAATCTTGACAAATATCAAATATAAAAATATATAATTGGCAATGCATTTCATGGATGGACAATTTCCCAGTTAATTTGTGTATCCAAGAATGGTTCAGCATCAATACCATTTCTCTTTTTAATTTTATTTGTGAGCACTGACAAAATGTTTTCAAATAAACTAGCTAGTAGAAAAGTATAAACTTTTGTTTTAACAATGTCACTCAATTCTTTGGACTTCTTGGAAGTTATGTTAAAAACATCACTTAACTGAGATCAAGATGGTGGCAGACTAGGTGGATGTGACACTCACCTCCTCTTAGGACCAAACTGGAATTACAGCTTAAATAAGAACAATCAATCTGAATAACCAACTAAAGACTATCTGAATAGAAGTCTTATAACAAAGAATTTATAGAAGCAGCCACATTGAGACTGCTCCAAACAGGTTGCCAAGAGCCATTCACAAACAACATCCAACATTGGCATGCACCAGAGTCCCTCCCAAGATGCCCTAGAACCAACACACCCAGTGGCCAGCTTCAGACAACATCAGGGCAAGATCCAGTTAGTTTCACAGGTGGCATATTCAAAGGGAGAACTTGGCAGTCTCGAGACACTATTGAAATGAATTCTGCTTCATGTGGTCATCATCTACACAGCAGCTTGTACAGTGTGGTCAGGGCTGAGCCTCACAATCATCCAGTCTGAAAGTCAACCAACACATGAACAGTCTGATAGCAATTAAGACTTAATTACAATAGTGGGGCCCACATAATCCACACAAGGAACATTCCTGGGGTACCCAGACCAGGTGATCAAGAAGAATGCACCACCAGGTCCCACAGGACACCTGCTACATAAAACCACTCTACGAAGACTGGGAATAATAATTCTACCTAATACATAGAAATAAACACAAAGAGGGAAAGAAACAACCTCCAAATGAAAGAAGAGGAGAAATCTCCAGAAAAAGTGCTAAATGAAATGGAGGCAAGCAATTTACCAGATATAGAGTTCAAAATAAGGATGCTCAAAGAACTTAGGGAAATTTTCAACAAAGACATGGCAAGCAGATCCAACTTCTGGTCAAGATGGAGACACAGGCAAACATGGCTCGTCTCCTCGCACAACCCCATCAAAATCACAACTAAACTATAGAACAACCACCAGCTAGAACTGTCAGAAATAGAGTTGAATGGAAGTCTGACAACTATTGAACTAAAGAAACCATATCCATCCAGGTAGGAGACACAGAGACATGGAAGGGGCTGGTACCACATCCACATCTGGTGCATAAAAATTCAGGAGGGATAGCTTGGGAACAAAGCGTCCCAGTCCCACACCAGGCCACCCAGCCCAGGGTCCCAGTGCCTGGAAGATAAGCTCCCATAACTTCTGGCTATAAAAACCAGCAGGAAAAAAAAAGCTCTGGCTGGTGTGACTCAGTGAACTGAGTGCCCACCTATGAACCAAAGGGTCACTGGTTCAATTCCCAGTCAAAACACATGCCTGGGTTGCAGGCCAGGTCCCCAGTAGGGGTGGCCTGAGAGGCAACCACACATTGATATTTCTCTCCCTCTATTCCTCCCTTCCCCTCTCTAAAAATAAATTTAAAAAAAAATTTAAATACCCAACAGGGTTTTTAAACCCTGGAGTTAATGAAAGAAACTACCAGAATCCCAAGCAGTTCCTCTTGAAGGAATTACACACAGACTTACTCAGACTCACTCCCTCTGAACTCCAGCACCAGGGTGGCAGTTTAAAAGACACCAGTGGCATACGGGGAGAAACTGAAGTGTCTGACATCAAGGCGAGAGCAGGAAGCCAGATTTCTCCCAGACAGGCAGGCCTGGACATTGCTCCTTTTCTGAGCCTTCCCCCACCAAAGCCACAGAGCTGACAGGCAGGGGCCATATCTGAGACTCCATCAATCTGGCTAACATAGTGAGCCAGGGTGGATGAATGGATGGATAATGGATTCATTATCCATCCATTCATCCACCCTGGTGAATCCCTGAGGCTCTGCCTCACCCAACTCACAGGCCCACCCAACATGTTAAGAGTGGCTTTTGCACATAAATGGCTGGTCTCAGCTCAGGCTTCACATCTTCCTAAATCCTCTCAGACAAGCAACAGCCAGCATCAGTGAACTCCCAGCCTCCAGAGAGCATCCCCAGGCCTGGCACTAGCAGCAGCCAGCTTTGGATCACAGTTTGGCTTTGCCTGGGAGCCTCAAAGCCCACCACAAGTAGTAGATTGCTTGGCAGCTCATGCTGGGTGGCCCCAGACACATACACAGGTGGTGGCTGACCCTGGCCTACACCACCCAGGAAACTCCAGAGCCTGCATACCCAGTGGACAGCCACTTCGGTCCACCACCACCCTGCCCCTACACAGATGACCCTACACGGAGGGCAGAGGTTGGTGGTCAGTGATCACAGACAGTCCTTACCACTGACTGGCCTGGGTAAACTGTTCCTGTTGACCTGACAACAGCAATCAAGGCTCAACTACAAGAGGAGGGTGTACTCAGCCCACATGGAGGGTTCACCTTGAACACCCAGCTTGGGTGACAGAGGAGCCTCTGCCACAGGACCCTACAGAACACCTACTACATTAGGCCATGCTACCAAGACAAGGAGTCATAGCAGGTCTACCTAATACATAGAAACAAACACAGGGAGGCTGCTAAAACAGGAGACAAAGAAACATGGCCAAAATGAAAAAACACATCAAAACTCCAGAAAAAGAACTAAACAAAATGGAGATGAGCAATCTATCAGATGCAGAACTCAAAACACTGGTTATAAGGATGTTCAAGGAACTTAGGAGCTCAGCAGCATAAAAAAACATCCAGTCAGAAACAAAGGATAAACTCATTGAAATAAAGAACAATTAACAGGGAATCAACAGAAGAGTGGATGAAGCTGAGAATCAAATCAATGATATGGAACATAAGGAAGCAGAAAACAATCAATCAGAACAATGCAAAGAAAAAAGAATCCAAAAAAACAAGAATAGTGTAAGGAGCCTTTGGGACAACTTCAAGCATACCAACATTCGCATCATAGGGGTGCCAGAAAGAGAAGAGAAAGAACAGGATATCAGATATCTATTTGGAAAATTTATGAAAGAAAACCTTCTTAATTTGGTGAAGGAAATAGACATTCAAATCCAGCAAACACAGACAGTCCCAAACAAGATGGATGCAAACATGTCCACAGCAAGATACATCATAATTAAAATGACAAAGGTGAAAGATAAAGAGAGAATCTTAAAAGCACCAAGAGAAAATAAGTTAGTTACCTACAGGGGAGTTCTCATAACTGTCAGCTGACTTCTCAAAAGAAACTTTGCAGGCTAGAAAGGATTGGCAAGAAATATTCAAAGTCATGAAAAGCAGGGAACCGCAGCCAAGATTGCTCTACCCAGCAAAACTATCATTTAGAATAGAAGGTCAGATAAAGAGCTTCCCAGATAAGCAAAAACTAAAGGAGTTTATCATCACCAAACCATTATTATGTGAAATGTTAAAGGGACTTCAGAAAAAGAAGAAAAGCAAAACTATGAACAATAAAATGGCAATTAACACATATCTATCAACAACTGAATCAAAAAAACAAGCTAAGCAAACAAGAACAGAGACAGAATTATTAATACAGAGAGTGTTTTGATGGTTGCCAGGTGGGAGGGGAGCATGGAAAAACAGGTGAAGAGGTGAGGGGATTAAATACAAACTGGTAGTCATAGAATAGCCATGGAGATGTTAAGAGCAGTATGGGAAATAGATTAACCAAAGAAGTTACATGCATAACCCATGGACATGAACAATGGTGTGCGGATTGCTTGAGGGAATTGGGGGTACTGAGTGGAGGGGGGCAAAGGAGGAAAAACTGGGACAACTATAATAGTATAATCAATAAAATATAATTTTTTTTAAAAAAGACAGATGGCAAGCATTAAAAAGGATATGGAAACCATAAAAAAGAACCAGTTACTTCCCCTTCTTTCCACCATTATCCCCCTTCCTCCTCCCTTATGGTCACTTTTAATCTGTTCCGTGTTTCCATGACTGCAGTCCTATTTTGTTCATTAGCTTATTTTGTTCATTAGATTCCTCTTAAGGGGACTAGACAAAGAACATGTATAAATGACCCAGGGACAATGACCCATGGACATGGACAACAGTGCGGGAATTGACTGTGGGAGAATGGGGGCAGGATGGGCAGAGGAGGGCTAAGGGGGGAAAAATTGGAACAGCTGTAGTAGAATAACAATAAAAAAATGATTTAAAAAAAAGCCAGTCAGAAATAAAGAATATTCATAACAGCATGGATGGAACTGGAGAGCATTATGCTAAGTGAAGTAAGCCAGATGGTAAAAGACAAATACCATATGATCTCACCTGTAAGTGGAACCTAATCAACAAAACAAACGAGCAAGCAAAATATAACCAGAGACATTGACATTAAGAACAAACTGACAGTAACCAGAGAAGAGAGGGGAGGGGATAATGGAGGGAAAAGGAGGAAGGGTCGTCAAGGAACAAATATAAAGGACACATGAATAAAGCCAAAGGGGGTAGGATCAAGGGTGGGGGGTGGGGATAGCTGGGGTGGGGAGAGTGGGGGGGGGGATGACAACTGTACTTGAACAATAAAAAAGAGAGAGAGAATAAATAAATAAAGTAAGGAATACCCCACATACTGCAGGACTTCAAAGATCCTTAAATCTGGCTCAATGAAAGCAAATGGAAAGCCTCTGAAAAATAAAAAAAGAATACACTAGAAGGAATAAACAGTAGGTTGGATGAGGCAGAGGAGTGAATTAGCAATTTGAAAGAAAAAGTAGCAGCACTGGCCAGGTGGCTGAGTTGGTTGGAGTGTTGTCCCATACACTAAAACTCTGTGGGTTTGATCCCCAGTCAGGACACATACCCAGGTTGTGGGGTCCATCCACAGGTGGCGGGGCAAATGCAAGGACACCAATCGATGTTTCTTTCACATCGATGTTTCTCTCATTCTCTCTCTCCTGTTTCCTCTCTCTCTAAAATCAACAAAAACATCCTCAAAAAATTAATCTATCAGATGACAAAAATTTAGAAACAATTTGATTTGAAAAATGATTGATTGTTTCATTATTAAAGTCACTCACCTTCTTAGCACTGGAACCATATCTCAAATATCCTTCTGTTTGAAGACCTAGAAATTTTTATAAATCAGGTTAATGCATGTATTCTGCATAGATGAGAAATATGCTTTTCTTTTTAAAGTAGGAGACATGTACTTGTGAAAGGGGAGGTGAGAAAAACAAGCCAGCATGATTTCTTGACCACAGGCTGGTTCTCGGGGAGATAAATTTTAGGAACAAATTTGTGAAAATTGAGAATCTAAAAATTCATTCCCTTTACGCTATCTGTTACTCTATACTTCTAAGTTACGGTACCCCAGTTTTAAGATTACTAGTCTAACCCTATTTACTAGGTATCTCTAATTTACTAGACAAATACAAGATAACAATCATTTCAATGGATCTAATTCATACCTGCTTAATAACTGACTACTAAGTAACAAGTTGTAAAAATGTACAACAAAGAACAAAGAAGGATATGGTGTGGGTGTTTCCAGGGTTGGGTAGTTAAAAGGCTATAAAAGGACAAATAGAGGTTGGAAGACTGGGTGATGGCATGAAGACTTAAACTAGGGAGGATGACTGTGAGCAGGCACTGCTGTCCCCACAGTGTGACTGGGAAGTCTCAAAACGAGGACTGTGAAAGCTGGTACTGGTAAGTGAAGATCCTTCCTTTGAACATGAAATGTGGGGTCATGAACAGCCTGCACTTCAAGGACCCCAAAAACACAAGCATCCACAAGAGAGAGCCAGGTCTCAGGAAAGGCTAGAAAGCAGGGGAAACAGGCCTTGAGCGCAAAAAAATTTCTTTATATATACACTTTTTATTGAATTTATTGGGGTTATCTTGGTTAATTAAATAGGTTTCAAATGTACAATTCTATAATACGTATCTGTATATTGTATTGTGTGTTCACCACCCATAGTCTAGTCACTCAAGAAATTTCTTAACCACGTGCCAAAACCCTTGTTTCTTGCTTTTACTGACTCTTTTGTAGTTTTATCTCCCTAAGGAGCTCTGCTTGACCAAGGCTGGATATTCTTAGGTTTCTCTGACATGAAAACCTCCTCAGAGGCTATGGCAGCTGTCATAAATAACAGGACAAGCTTCAATATTTTCAAGGTCCTTTCGGAAGTGAAGAGACAGATGACCAGGACAGACTGTGGGTGAGGTCGGAGCAAGGTGGTGCCCGTAGACGGCATCCACATTAATTTCAGCATCCACTTGTCAGGATTGCTGGAACTGAAGGAAAGGGGAAAAGCCAAAATTGGGAAAAAGGAGGCCTCAGTAAATCCCTGGGGGTGGGAAAATAATATTAGTGTTTCAGATTCATTTCTTTGGAAAATGAAACATTGTATTCTCCCAATAGTTGGATGCATTTCACCAATAAGTTGATGTAGGCACTGGACGTGAAAACATAACCAGGGGAAGTCGCCCAGGCCCTGAGACAGCCCCACAGGATCCACCCAGGCAACTGGAAGATTAACGAGGATGTATGTGAGAGAAAAAGAAAGTAAATATTATTGATAGTTAATATCTATTAATATCTCTGTAGACATTATTTGTGTATGGAAGCATGAAAATTGAAGGAAAACAAGATTGTTTGACGCGGCATTTTTTAAGTTACGGGCATTGTATTTGTGTTATACTGCCATCTGGTGGTAACTGTGAAACTGTGCAGTGACCAAAGTTTAGACACTGCACCCATATGTAAAAACGGAATGGAAAGAAGCAGGACTGACTCCTTACTGCATTGCACTGTAACTTACTGGATTGAGTTCTACACTGACACAACCCATAAGTTTTTCTGGCAACATCAGAGAAGCTATATGGTCTCAGGTGGGCATATATATGATATATCACTGATTTTCCACGGAGTAACCTACAACCACATTGTTGGCATTTGAATACCAACTTGGCAGCTGGAAGACGTTAGGCGAGTTATTTAATTTCTCTTAATCCCAATTTACACATCTGAAGAATGAGGTTACTAGTAGCACCTAATTTAGAGTGTGTTTGGGTATCAAGCTAATTCATACATGTAAGTTGTTTAGAACACTGCCTGAGCACACAGTAAGCTAATCATAGGTTTGTTAAACTCCAGGAAAAAAAAATAAAAGTGAATACTCTCCACCCACTTCTTTACTCTCACCCAAAAAGGAGGAATATGATTATGATTGGTCAGATTTTAGGATGCTAACTGGATCCAGTAGCTGGTAGAAAAATGGGACATAAACAGGCCTTTTCTGGTAAGTGCCACTAGTTCAGTTTCTCCTGGCTATTTTGGCTGTGGTTTTACATCATCAGAGTTTTCAATATGTGGCTTTAGCTTATGGAGAGCCCACCTGAGAAACCTCCACTGGCTTCTCATCTCTCACAAGCCCCACATGATCTGGCCCCTAGCGACTCCTCTGATCTTATCCGAACCCCTTTCTCACCTGGCCCGGGGCCATGGTGGCCCCCTTGCTCTGGTTCACACGGAAGAGAAGGCAAGTTTGCCCCCGGGGATTGACATTCCTGTTCCTTCTGCCTGGACCGCTCATGCTCAGTCACCCACCCGGCCCACTCTGTCATTTCTGTCAGATCACCCCTTAAATGCCGTCTCCTCAGAGAGTCCTTCTCTAGGCGTCCCGCCATAAGGAAAGATGTCATGTCGTGTCTGATTCCTCCTGTCTTCAAAGTGCCTAACCATCTGAAGTATCGACATTTATACATTTATACGTGTACTAGTCTGATCATTTATACGTGTACTAGTCTGTCTTCCTCCCCGAGAACGCCAGCTCTGCGAGGCAGGGGCTTGGCTTTGTTCGCTCACCAAGGCCCAGCCCAGGCCTTCCCGCTTTTGCCCAGCCTGCTGACAAAGCCAGACTCAGAATCTGCAGCTTCTCTGCATTCCCTCATGACATCCAAACACAGAGGAACACACTTTCAACTCAGGTAACTGAGTGGACTTCCCTGCTTTCAAACGACTTAAACTGTAAGTCACTCACCTGCAGCTTGTTTTCTCCTCCCTGGATTATCTGAGGCAGAACCACCTTGCGGACACTCACCCTCCAACGGCCTGACGCGGGGGGCGGGGGCTCTCTTGTAGCAGCCTGAGTAAATGCAGTCTCCTTGCTTAGCGGGCTGTTGTTTGTGGCATGAACTACACCTCCATCCTGTCGAACAATGCTTGCTCCTTAGCCAGCACTCATTGCAAGCGTGGTGGATGAATGAACTCTGTGACGCTGCCTAACTTAGGAGCGTCCTGAGTCCTCCTGACATAATATCATGTTAATAATGCCTCATTATTTCACCATTCCTGGGAGGCCAACTCATGTAAGGGAAAGAGAAGTGGATTTTAAATATTCCAGTAGATGTACATGTGTAAGAGTATGTGTGTCTGTTAAATACTTACTTACACGGGCCTTTAGTACTTAAACACCTCCTGAGGGCTTGGCACTGGGACTGAGGAGCAGGAGGGAGGTGCAGCTGTGGAGTCTGTAAAAACTAAGGACTCCCTCTGTCTTTGAATCTGCTCTTCCACTATGACTTCAGCCACAACCTTTTTTGTCTGAATACCAACTTCCATTTCTGACACTACCGAACCTCACGTGACCAATGACCTGACAACATCAGTAATATAAATGATATGTGTCGTATCAGAGATTGCTAACCTTCACATAAGCATTCTGTTGAAAGAATAAATTCTGCAAGTGTGTAATGAAAGGTTAATTCAGTTTGGGGTGTTCAAAATTGCACAATTTAAAGAAGAGACCGGCCCTTGGGAGAGAACTTTCGAGACCTTGAAATATCCTAGGAACTTGCCATGTCAAGTAGTTTTTGTTAACAATGTGATTTATGGGAATGCCTGTTTCTCTTCACTGGGGCCTGAGGCTACACTGTATCAGTTTGGTCTCAGCGGGAGCTAGAGACTAAGTGTCTCAGGTCAGTCACACAGGCGCTGTGCCTACATGACTGACTCCCAATAAAAACTGCATCAGTTCAACCTGTGGGGCTGCTGGAGATGAATAGCTAAGGTCAGTCCCATGCATGTGCCATGCCCACACGGCTGACCACCAGTAAAAACCTGGACATCAAGGCTCAGGTCAGCTTCCCTGGCCGGCAAGAGTCCGTGCATGTTGCCACATATCACAGCTGGGGAATGAGGTCAACATGAGCCTCATGCCTGGTTTATCCTGGATTCTGCCAGATGCAACCTTTTTTCTGATTTTAATCTATAAAATATTGCTTTAACAAACTGTAACCATGAGCATAGCATCTTTGCATCTTTTCTGGGTTCTGCTAACAAGTCATCGGACCTGCCTCTGCCACAGCATGGGTCAATAACAGTTGTAACAGCCACTGATTTTATGTGTGAAAATAATTCTTAAGGACTTTTAAATAGTTAAATAAATTGATTGCCAATTAATGCAAATAAGAAGAGACTACATGCACCTGGCATTGACTAGATGAACACAGAAATAACAGTATATTCTTTTGAGCCAACAAATGTCTATAAAATATAGTTTAAACAATAATAAAAGGAAGACCGATCGATATTTCTATTGTTTCATGTACCAACATCCATGATATTAAACAAAATAGCCTTTAATAGCAGCTACAAAGGGCATGACTAAAACAGGAAAATGATGGAGGAATATTTTTGTGAAATACTGGAAAAACACATTGTACTCTCTCTTATCCAACTTTAAACTAACAGGCTTTACAACAATAATTTAAGAAGATGATGCTTTAAGCCCAAGTTAAAAATGTGAGTAAAAATGTCATTGAAATTATTACTATAGACTGATAACCATTTTCAGTTTTTGAAGAATGATTTTTAGATTTTAGGTACAAAGTTCTTTGTAGAAAACATGTCACTGAATTCTATTGGACTGATGCTATTTAATGTTCTGCTTCAGAGCCTGACAGCCTCAGACACCTGGACAGCAAGGTGGATCTGTGATAAGTTCCTCTTGCTCTCCGTACTTGCTTTCAGAGGTTTGTGGGTCTCACCCAGCTGTCGTGAGGTTGGCTGAAGAAATATTTACAGACTGTAAAAGTGGTAAGGCAGTTCATGCAATTATAACCATCATGTCTGGTTCATGCCCCTCAATTGTTTGTCCAGAAAGTAATAAAACACAGTGTGATTAAAACTACTGTCTGAAAATGAGAAAATAATGCGCCACTTTCACTATTTTATTTTTCTACCTGCTGTAAGAGATACTTTAGACGTTCTTTGTCATGTAATTATGTTCAAACCAAATGGAATAATAGCTCTAACGTAATTTTTTGCATCTATAATAATAGCTTTTATTTTTAATTGAGTTTATTGGGGTGATACTGGTTAATAAAATTATATAGGGTTCAGGGGTACAATTCTATAATACATCATCTGTATATTGTATTGTGTGTTCCAAATCAAGTCTCCATCCCCATTTATCCTCCCTTTACCCTCTCATACCTCCCTCGACCCCCCCTTCCCTCTGGTAATCACCATACAGTTGTCTGTGTCTATGAGTTGTTTTCTTTTTTAAGATTTTACATACTTATTTTTAGAGAGTGGGGAAGGAAAGGAGAAATAGAAGGAGAGAAACATCAGTCAGTTGCCTCTCAAACACACCCCATCCAGGGACTGAACCTGCAACCCAGGCATGTTCCTAGACCAGGAATCAAACCAGTGACCTTTTGCTCTATGGGACAACGTTCAACCAACTGAGCCACACCAGTCAGGGCTAAGTTGTTGTTTTTTTCTTAGTCCCTTCACCTTTTTCACCCAGTCTCCTAAGCCCTCCCCCCTCTGACAGCTGACAGTCTGTTCTCTGTCTATGAGTCTGCTTCTCTTTTGTTTGTTAGTTTATTTTATCCATTAAACTCCACATATAAATGAAATCATACAGTTCTGGTCTTTCTCTGACCCACAGCCAACATCATACTCAATGGGCAAAAACTAAAAGTGTTTCCCTTAAGATCGGGAAGAAGAGATGTTTGTTTCCGCCACTCCTATTTAACATAGTACTGGAAGCTCTAGCTACAACAATCAGACAACAAGAAGAAACAAAATGCATTTAATTTGAAAAGGAAGAAGTAAACTGTCAATATTTGCAGATGACATAATACAGTATATAGAGAACCCTAAAGATTCCATTAAAAAAAACCTACTGAACTGATAAATTAATTCAATAAAGCAGCAGGATACAGAATAAATATACTGAAATCAGTTGCATCTCTATACACCAAAAATGAACTAGCAGAAAGGGAAACTAAGAAAACAATCCCATTCACAATTGCTTCAAAAAGAATAAAATACCTAAGAATAAATTTAACCAAGGATAAAAAGACTTTACTTGGATAATTATAAGACACTGAAGAAAGAAATTAAAGAAGATACAAATAAGTGGAAGCATATACTGTGTTCATGGATAGGAAAAATTAACGTCATTAAAATGTCCATATATACTACCCAAAGCAATCTATAGATTCAATGCAATTCCTATCAAGATACTGATGGGGTATTTCACAGAAGTAGAACAAATATTCCAAAAATGTGTATGGAACCACAAAAGACCCAGAATAGACACAGCAATCTTAAGACAAACAAAATTGGAGGAATCATGCTACCTGATGTCAAACTATACTACAAGTCAACAGTAATCAAAACAGCATGGTACTGGCATAAGAACAGACACAGATCAATGGAACAGAACAGAGACTTGCTTGTTTTTAAAAGGACAAGGACTAACTCTGAGGAGGTGGAAATGGTAAAGGGCAGAGGAGTGAATAATGAACACAGTATTGGAAGATGTGTATTTTGAAATGCTTTATGAATGTGGAAGAAGGAAATGGTAAATATCTGGATAAATTTATGTGATGCTCATGAACTCCACTCATGGATTGTGGGTCTGCCTCCTGAGCAGCAAATAACAAGCCGATCCCTCTTCCCCGAGGTGGTCTAGGAGTAACAGCAGACACTCAGTTTACCAAGAGCCATCAGAGCATCCCCATCAAATGAATGAGGCAGATTAAATCCTGAGAGGGCAGTACTTAAGAATCAGAGTGGAGAGTAGACTGTCCTCACCTCTGACAGCAGGTTGGTTTAGGAGGGAGAGCTGTCACCCTCACGGAGAGTGAGCTGCAGAAGGAAGTGGTGTAGAGCTCTGTGCTTTTTGACCAGAGCACAGGTCAGAGCTCATAGCAGTTTTCATAAAGGACCACAGGTTAAAACAACCACAACAAAGAAGAAGAAATTAAAAATATTTGGAAATTAGGAAGGAGGGATTAAGAAAAATTATCTGAAACTTGGAAATAAGACACAAGAATTATTGTGTACACTTTCCAAGCCATACTAGGACATTGTCTAACAAGTCCACCCGAGGGTCACCTGACTTTCTAGGGAATAAGTGTTGTCTGACTTCTGGTTATTATTGAGGGGGGCCAGACCCTGTAATGCTGGATATTCATTTGCAGGAGATTGGTAGATTGTAAATGATTTTTCTATTCTATAGTAAAGATACCCCCAAAGCTTGAGTCTTGTAGGACATTAACCAGTTTCATACCTAATTTTGTAATCTTGTTCCACCATTTTTACTTTAATTTACCAAACCTCCTAGTCCCTCCTATCTAGCTATTTCCTTCATTGATAAGTTAAGCAAATCTATTGTACATTCTCATAGTGTATGGTATGAGAGTTATGGGGTTTATTTTTTTACTTTCTGAAAAGTATAGTTTCATAAGAGGAAGAAAGGAATTTTCTTGTCAGCTAACTTTCAGTAAAGAATGACCCTGTCACTTTCTCTCCCCTTTGTTACCTCTCCTCTCCCTTCTCCATCCATCCTCCATGTTCAGCTCTCTAGAAAGTCCGCTGAACAAGCTGAAGAGCAGCACAAAGT
Organism: Desmodus rotundus; assembly: GCF_022682495.2. Taxonomy (NCBI): domain Eukaryota; kingdom Metazoa; phylum Chordata; class Mammalia; order Chiroptera; family Phyllostomidae; genus Desmodus; species Desmodus rotundus. The sequence goes on from NC_071389.1 coordinate 150,161,016, forward strand.
CACTTTCTGTCATAACACTACAGAGCTCCTGAGGCCTAACAATCACAGTCAGGATTCTCACGGCTCTAATGGAGTGAAAATTAAAGAAAGTGATGGCATAATCCAAAAACCGCAACTTCTTTTCTGGGCTGCATTCACCTCCTACGTTAACTGAGGACATAGAACTAGAGAGGTGTTTCCCTAACTGCACCCACAGACCCTGGGGTATCTGGTGGGCTCCCTGAAGGAGCACAGGCCAGAACTGGGTGTGTGAGCAGAGCTCTGGGTCCCTCACCCACCAGACCTCACAGAGGAGCTCAACTTTCAACTGCTTTATGTACCACATTTCAGAGTAAAATTTAAATTGAAACAAAGGATGGTATGGGGTTTGTTTACATATATATTTTAAATTTTTATGACATCTAAACAGCAGGATACAAAGTCAATATTCAGAAATCAAAGGCATTTTTGTATCCCAACAATTAAACATCAGAAGCAGAAATCAGGAAGAAAATCCCATTTGATATAGCAACAAGAAAAATAGAATACCTAGGAATAAACCTAACCCAGGAGGTAAAAGACCTGTATTCAGAAAACTACACAACACTGAAAAAAGAAATGAAGGAAGATACAGACAAATGGAAACATATACCGTGTTCATAGATTGGAAGAATTAACATCATCAAAATGGCCATACTACCCAAAGCAATTTATAGATTCACTGCAATGCCTATTAAAGTACCAATGGCATATTTCACAGATATAGAACAAACATTTCAGAAATGTATATGGAACCATAAATGACCCCAAATAGCTACAGCAATTTTGAGAAAGAAGAGCAAAGTAGGAGGGATCACAATACCTGATATCTAACTGTATTAAAAGGCCACTGTAATCAAACAGCCTGGTACTGGCATAAAAACAGGCACATAGACCAATGGAACAGAACAGAGAGCCCAGAAATAAACTCAAGTCTATAGGGTCAATTAATATTTGACAAAGGAGGCAGAAGCATAAAATGGAGCAAAAACAGCCTCTTCAACAGATGGTGTTGGGAGATCTGGACAGCTACGTGCAAAAAAATGAAACTCGATCACCAACTTACGCCACACACAAAAATAAACTCAAGGTGGATAAAAGATTTAAATATAAGTCACTACACCATAAAAGTCCTAAAGGAAAACATAGACAGGAAAATCTCAGATATTTCACACAGCAATATTTTCACTGATATGTCCCCTAGAGCAAGGGACATAAAGGAAAGAATAAACAAATGGGATCTCATCAAAATAAAAAGCTTCTTCATGGCTAAAGAAAATAGTATTAAAATGAAAAGAGAACCAACCATATGGGAAAACATATTTGCCAATGATACCTCAGACAAGGGCCTGATCTCCGAAATATGTAAAGAACTCACATAATTCCACTCTAAGAAGACAAGCAACCCAATTAAAAAATGTGCAAAGGACTTGAACAGACACTTCTCCAAGGAGGGCATACAGAGGGCCCAGAGACATATGAAAAGATGCTCAGCATCACTAGCCATCAGAGAGATGCAAATTAAAACCACAATGAGATACCACTTCACACTGGTCAGAATGGCCATCATAAACAAAGCAACAAACAACAAGTGTTGGAGAGGTTGTGGAGAAAAGGGAACCCTAGTGCACTGTTGGTGGGAATGCAGACTGGTGCAACCACTATGGAAAACAGTATGGAATTTCCTCAAAAAGCTAAAAATGGAACGGCCTTTTGACCCAGAAATTCCACTGCTAGGATTATATCCTAAGAATCCTGAAACACAAATCCAAAAGAACCTATGCACCCCAATGTTCATAGCAGCACAATTTATAATAGCCAAGTGCTGGAAGCAACCTAGGTGCCCATCAGTAAATGAGTGGATCAAAAAACTATGGTACATTTACGCAATGGAATTCTATGCAGCAGAAAGAAAGAAGGAACCCCTATTTCTTGTGACAGCATGGATAGAACTGGAGAGCGTTATGCTAAGTGAAATAAGCCGGGCAGTGAAAGACAAATACCATATGATCTCACCTTTAACAGGAATCTAATCAGCAAAACAAACAAGCAAAATATAACCAAAGACACTGAAATTGAGAACAGGCTGACAGTGACCAGAGGGGAGAGGGGAGGGAATAATGGGGGAAAAGGGTGAAGGGTTTGCAGGAACAACTATAAAGGACACATGGACAATAACAAGAGGGGTAGAAACAGGGGAGGGAGGTGGGGAGGGCTGGAATAACAGGGAGGGGTAGAGGGAAAAGGCAGAAAACTGTACTTGAACAACAATTTTTAAAAAATGTTAATAAATAAATAAATAAAACCCCAAACCCATCTTAAGTGCATAGCATAAAAAAATAAAATAAAATAAAATAAAATGTTTATGACATCTAAATGCTTCAATTTTTTTTTAACATTGGACTTTTCAATGCGGTATGGTAATTTCATTTGAATAATGTATTCTACATAGAGAATTTCTAGTATACACAAAATATTAGACACATCTGTAATTAAAATACCCAGTATTATATTGTTATGACATCTACTGTTATATAACATCATAATTGGATGAATAATTGCAACGTGTTTAAAATACACTTTACATGACATTTATGTGGCATTTAAATTATTATGTGCTGCCATATAACATCAAATCAAACTATTCAATGTATGCATGATGTTGAGGAAAAGAAAAGCTTGCTTACAATAAATATCAGACACTGGAGAAAATGTGTATTATTTGGGACAGATCAAGCCAACCCCAGGGACACGGACCTGCTCTGCAATTGCCAGTCAAGTTGCAATGCAACTCAAATCCCAAACAATAAACCAAGCGCCTTTACTCAGATAAGAAGGTCTCTGAGAGAAAAGAAAACACAGCTTTGTTGTCTCTCTTGAGAGTCAAATTGAACATACACGGCTCTAAAATCCTTACTTTCACCTCCTCAATTGTCTCCTTTCCAAATTGGTTCCTTTAAACACTGGTGGTGGTGGTGGTGATGGTGCTGGTAGTTGGTTGTTTGGTAATTTTTTTAAATCCTGCAGTGGATTTTTTAAAAAATTATATATATTTGAGGAGAAATGTATATTAGTCAGGACTATATCCAAAAGTACACTTTTCTCTAACTAAGCGTGACTGTGCAGGGCTCCACAGTTACCAGCAACCCCGTTGCCTTCTCTCTTGTTACACTACTGTCTCATCCTGTGGAGTCTACATTCCCTCCTGGTTGAAGATATCTCTCCCACTTCCAGCTGACATGCTTTCATTTGGCCAATAGGAAGGAGAAAGGGGGAAAAGGAGGGACTCCCACTCTCCCCTGGAAGGACATTGCTCAGCAGATGCACTAACCACTTCCCTGTATACACTCTTGGCCAGAACTTAGTCTTGTGGCCATAACAGCAGCAATGGCAGCTGGTAAATCATCTTTAGGTCCAGTCACCAAGTGTCCAGCTAACATTGAAGATTCTATGACTGAGGAAGAGGGAAGAATGGATATTAGGACGTAACTTGCAGTCTCTACCACCATCTGTCTGTTTGACCACCCAACTACCTGTGTACACCCTTTCTCTCCCTAAAGGGCACACACACACACCCTCCTCAAAAAAGACAACAGTCAAGCCCCAATCATGCACAAGCTTCCAGATCAGAGTCCAGGATTTCTGGGCGGTGCACTTTTTCTTACTTAGGCTAGATGTGGTTCTCAGTGATCGGGCGACCTATAAACTACAGGACCTCATCTCCTCCAAACATCCTTGGGGGCAATGGAGTTAATCTAAAAAATAGATTAACTGCAATTAAATTTATGATTTGGTAAAAAGGCAGAGTCACTAGTCCAACAATTAACTACTTCCATTGTTCTTTGGTAGTAAAGTAAGTCCTTATTTTGATCACCTGACTTCCCCTAATTCTACTCTTATGGAATAACTCCCTGTCCACGGTCCTATTCAGTCTGTTCTTCCTTACTCATCATCTTCCCCAGCCAAAGCCAAGATACACGTTCGAAAGTACCTCCATGCGCTGTTTAACGAAGGGGATATCTTCTGAGAACTGAGTGCTCAAGCGATTTTGTCTTTCTGCGAACATCGTGGAGTGCACACCTGGCTATATGGTACAGACCATCGCTTCTAGGCTACAAGCCTACACAGCATGTTACCGCACAAAACAACAGAAGCTTCAATCAAGCACAAGAGGAAATGCTGCCATCAAGAGACACAATAAGCACGAGATGTGTGAGGCAGCACAACACGGCACAGTTTCACAGCAAAAATTTTGTATTAGTAGAAAGAGTACACTCTAAGATAACTATAAAGTGTAGTGTAGTAAATACATAAACCAGTACTAGTAACTTATTATCATTATCAAGTATTATGTACTGTACATAATGTAAGTGTTACACTTTTATATGACTGGCAGTGCCATAGGTTTGTTTACACCAGTATCACCACACACACATGAGTAATGTGTGCCCTACATGCTGTGATGGCAATGACATCACTAGGTGATAGGACTTTTCCTGCTCTGTGATCATTTCATGGGACCACGTGGGATGTGCAGTTCATTACTGACCTAAACACCATTCCGCTGCGCATTACTGCCTTGCCTTCTTGGGAGCTACACCACTTCCCACTCTTTGTGGGCTCTGTGGTGGAACAATAATGGGCTTTTACAAGGTTTTTTTTTAATCAATATAATTCCTTCAAGAACTTAGTAGAGATCTGATCTGCTTGCATCTGGTAGGTTCCACATATCTCACATGCCAAAATCCCACAACCAAGCATATTTATACATAGTTTTTAAATCTGAAGACTCTGGTCTATACCCACTAGCCTCTCTTCTCTGTCCATGCCTCTCTCTATCAAGCTAATGACAACTATGTGCAGGCCTCAGGAAAAAAAAAAACACACACACACACAACAGTTTTAGCATAAAGGCAGCATCCTTAACCTGATCTTTGCTGTTGCACTGGCTCCAAGGTCCAGCAGAAAGCGTGTAAGAGAGGTGCTAATAAAGGCCTGGGGCTGTGGTTTTATCTCCTGCTTAGGCTGTCTCTTCACATCCCTGGCGTGTAACTGCTTCATCTGGGGATACCAAGTGATTATCTTTTCCAAACATCAAGACTCCTAGTTCCAGACTTCAGTCAATTTAAATTAAAAGCCTCAGGCAAAGAGCATCTCCCAGGGAATTGCAGCCCCTCCTCTCTCTGCTTGCAGAATGGTGAGCTCTAGCCTGAATTCATCCCTCTCCTGGGACTTGGATGGAAGTGGCAAGCTGCAGCCAACCCACACTAACACTGCATTTGCCGTCATTGTCCCCAACACCACAGCCCTAGTTGGCAGGCAGTTAGCTTTCCAGCTGTGGCAGTTTTTCTTTTCAAATTTGTTGTCACTAAGTAACAGTAGTCATCAGACTTTCATCTTGCAAAATTTAGGTCCTTGCTGCCCACTGTCAATCATCAAGCCAATGTCACGTTTCTGCCTGAGCCATCTTCCCGTCTCCAAGTACCAAAATGTAAATTAGTCAGGACTGGGACCAGCATGAAATAAACAAACAAATAAAAAATAAACAGCGGCCTGAACATGCAGACATGACCTTTATGTCCTTTCTCTCTCTCTCATCACCAATCCTTCATCGTAAAAGACCCAAGGTGTTTTGACCCTGCGGTCCTCACCATGCATTTAGAGACTAACTTACAGTCCCTAAATGACTGTCCAGCCTCAGCTGTCATGCCCATATTACAAGCAGCAAGAAGAAAAGAAAAGAAAGGAGGAAGGTATGGGCCATCTTTCAGGGAAACTTTTTACAAATTGCACAATACCTCTTCCACTTACCTCCCATTGGCCACAATTAATCATGTAGACAAACCGTATCTGCAAGGGAGGTTGAGAAATGTAACTTTTCTTCTGAGTGGCCATGGACTCAGCTAAATTTAGGAGTTTTAATACTAACAAAGAAAGAAAGAATGGATATTGGGAACATCTAGCACAAGAGGAATGTTTCTTTCCTGTTTTGCTATCTTCTCTTGTATGGACGGGGTTCTGTTTGTTCAACACTCTTGGCCTTTCACAACACTCTCACTCACTCCTGAGGGGTGGGTAGAGCGATTTAATCGGATTCATGAGTTTAAACAGTATAACAGGGCATGCTTAACCTACCCCCTCCTTCTCACCTCTCTTTTGAAATTAAGTTGCTTGCATAAAATTCACAATAAACTCTGCCCCTTCCTGTACCAAATTTTGTAAAAGTATTCTACAACAGGGAGACCCATGAGAGTCCAACACTGCCTCTGACTGGGTGTAGATCTAACCCTGGAGACCAAAATTAGGAAGTCCACCTGCCTGCGTGTGTGTGTGACATACTCCAATATCGATTTTATCAGTGATAAAGCTTACTTTGTTTTGGTCTTGTCTGTCTCTTAATTGATTCAGAACCCATGCCCATAAAGCAACAGTATTATTTATTTGACCCATTTTCAAGGTAGCATAAGTAATAGATGTTCATTGTAAAAATTTCAATTAACGTGAGCAAGAATAAGAAATTAAAGAGCAACAGAAATTCCATTCCCACCATTTAAGATTGCTATTATTTTCATTTTTGTAATCATATTTCATATATGTATTTATGCACATGTATATATACATGTATAACTTCACAAATTGGCTATCATGTAGTTTTCATTTGGTCATCTTTTTTTTTTTTAAGTAACCAATTTAAAAACCACCCTGGACAAAGTAAAATGGGCAAGGATGACTTGATTTAAGGCAATATGGTAGGAAGGCCAGCATTCAGCCTGAGCTCAAATCTACTGAAACAAAGGCCTGGAAAGTTTTTAAGGGCTGGCAGGCCATCTATGTGTTCGTTTCCTGACCTTAGCCCAGAGAAAAGTACGTCTTCTCAAGTCTTCACGAAGGCTCCTCCCTTCCAGAGACAGGGAGGTAGGGGCTCTATCTCCCTTAATGATTACATTTCAAAGAGGTGGTTCCAAGGTCCTTGAGAGTCCTGGCTTATAAAACTGACAAAAACTTATTTAAAATATTTACATCTCAAAGGTGGAAGAAGAACTTATAATTGTAAAAATTACAATTTTCTAAATCACACTCTAAGAAAAGGGAGTTCAGGGGCTTAGAGTCAAGACGAAGCCCGTCTATAAGTGACACCAACAACATGGCTAAATAAGACACCCCCCTCTCATAGCCCCTCTCAGAAACAACTTGGCCTCTATCTGTGGATACAAGCGCCTTTGTGGGAGCTCTGGGACCCAGGTAGGAGGCTATGAATCTCCGGTGCTGTTCAAGCTCTAGGGGAGCCATTTTAAGCATTCAGGCCCACACCTGGGGGGCTGACTTTCCAGCCATGGTCCCAGCTCCAGACAGAAACAGCTTCATATCCCTGAGGAGTCAGCTGCAGCCCCATTTGACCTGGTCTTGTCACCAGCATCATACACCAAGGGACCCCAGAGGAGTCACACTTACTCATATGTCAGGTCATAAGCACATAGAGCTAGACCTGGCTATGGATCCTGAAGTGGCCCATTAACCAGCTCCAGCCCCTCTCCACCAAGGTCTGCAAGCCCCTAGAGGTAAGCCCACCAAACTGGGTTGGACCGTAAATTTAGAAAGTGTCCTAAAACTGGGCTCCCGCCTGTTCCAGTCATAGTCCGAATTCTCGTTGGCCCAGGGACCCTGCAGGAGACACACCTATTTGCACACCTGGAAATCACAAAAGGATCCTATACTTGGCTCCAGCCAATTTGTCAGCAGACCTCCCAGCCCAGGGACCCAGCAGGAGACACTCCTGTCTACATCACCAGAGATCTTGAAAGGTTTTGGGACTCAGCTCCAACCCCTCCAACCATAGTCAAGAGGAAGCCCAGCCCACCCAGAGACCTGGATGGAGACAAGCGCTTCAGCGCCTCCAGAGCCAGGTCTGAAGATCTCAGTCCTGGCTGTGGAACCTGAAACAGCCTGGGGCTCAATTCCAGTCCCTCTCAGTCACAGCGCAGGGTCAGTCCTACCCACCCAGGAACCCATCCAGTGACTAATCATCAGGGAAATGCACATTAAAACCTGGGAAATCACCTCACACCTGCTGAAATGGCTAGTATCAACAACACAAGAGATAACAAGTGTTGGCGAGGATCTTGGAGAACGACTTTTGAACAGAGACTTGGAAAATGTAAATAAAATGAGCAGGTATTATAAGATGATGAATTCTAAAACTTTGTTGTATATTTCACCTTTAGTTAACAATACTTTATTATACACTTTAAAATTTGTTAAGAGGGTAGATATGTTACGCACTCATACTACAACAAAAAGTTTAATTAGAAAAATTTACAGAAGAAAGGCAAGTGACCAGTAGACATGAAAAAAGCTCAACCTCACTGATAATTAGAGAAATGCAAATTAAAACAATAAAAGCCACTTTTATATCTAACACATTTGCACAATCTTAGAAGCCTGATAATGTGGAGTGTTGGAGCAAGGAGAAAATCAAATGCGAGCACTCGGCGGAGCGGTCCACCATTGCAGAGCATTTGGCCCGCTGAAGGTTGCGGCTCCTTACATGGCAGTGCGCACTCACGTGAAAGGCGCTCACATTGCAAAACCCTACGGCTCCAACCCAGGTCTACGAGAAGACGTGAACAAAAATATCCTGATGGTATTTTTGTTCTTCATAAGAAAAAGAAATGGAAAGCCAAACATCTACCAACAGGGAATAGAAATATGCTCATACAGTGGAACCCTGGACAGAGATTTAAATAATGAACTAAGGGTACATTTATCATCAGAGATAAGTCTCAAAAATGTGATGTGAAGTGGGATAAAAACAATTTCCATAAGGAAACAAAAGTGTGAAACCATTTATGAAAAATTAAAACGGTGGCTAGTTTTGGGTGGAAAGGGAGAGCAAGCATCCAGGTGCAATTAAACAGTATTTACTGTTTAATTTTTTAATTAAATACTTATGTTATTAAAACATGATCTAGCTGGATAGTGGGTACGTGACATAGGTGTTAATTATGTTATTCTATTCTCCTATTTTTATGTGAATTATTTTACAAACTATATTAACCACAATCAGATTTGAATATCTAACAGAATTATCCAAAGTGAAATTCTCACAGACATTCAGGTCACAAATGAATATTAATTGTGCAACAGCGCCCTCTGCTGTTCCAAATAGTCTATGGCAACAATTTGCAGCAAAAATCAACTCTGAAGCCAAGAGAGGTTCCCCACGCATTTCCCCCACTTCTACTCCAGCAGGGAGCATCCTCTGCATCAGAACTATCATGTTCTGGGATCCAAAGAATATTGAAAAGACATACAGTTTGTGGAAAATATGCTATGTGGGGGTTTCTCCCAGTCCAATGAGAAGCCAGGAGCTTGAGTAAGTTGTCTGTGCAACACACGTGCCTGGAAAGAAGCCTGGCTCAGGACCTCTGTGTGTCTGTCAGTGTGTCTAAGGCAAGAGAATATAGGGCTGGGGACGCTAGCTGAGGGAAGGTCAAGACCGGAATCTCAGCTCCAATGGCCTGAGAGACATTTGGTCCAATCTCTTTATTTACAAATGAGGAGTTTGACTTCAAAGAAGAAGGGTATTTCTTCCTGGGTCACCCAGTGACTTCAAGCCGTGTGAAAAAGAGCACTGGGGGAGAGTGGTAAGGAGGCACATGATGCTACTCTTTCCTTGTGCATGAGCCGAAATCAACCTCCCTTACCATTTCCATGATTCTGCACTCAAGGTCGATTAACATGCTTCCCTTTTCCAGCATCCTCACCATCACCAGCCTCATGTGCATGATGGAGCTATAACAGAATCGTCCTCCCATATTACCTGGAAACTCAGAACTTCTTAGGGTTTTGCACTAGAAAAGAGAGGCAAAGTGGTCCACCAAAAAGACATACCTCATGTGTGTTCCCTTTTACTGCTATAACAAATTACTGCAAATTTTTTAAAGATTTTATTTATTTATTTAGAGAGGAGGGAGGGTAAGGAGAAAGAGAGGGAGAGAAACATCAATGTGAGAGAGAAACATCAATCGGTCGCCTCTCGCAGGCCCCTCAAATAGGCACTAGCCTGTAACCCAGGCATGTGGTCCAAGTAAGGATCCAACGGGTGACCTTTTTGCCTTGTGGGACGATGCCCAACCAACTGAGCCATGCCAGCCAGAGCCAAATTACTGCAAATTTAGTGATGTAAAACAACACAAATCTTACAGTTCTGGAAATCCAATGTCTGAAATGGGTCTCACTGGGTAAAACCAAGTCCTTAGCAGGGCCAAATTCCTTCTGGAAGCTCTAGAGGAGAATCATTTCCTTGTCTTCCCCAGCTTCTCAGGGCTGCCCACATTCCTTGGCTTGTGGACCTCTTCCTTCTTCAAAGCCAGCAATCACATCGCTCCAACCTTTGCCTCCATCTCCTTCTCTGACTCTGACTCCTCTCTTCCCTCTGTCACTTTTAAGGACCCTCATGATTGCACTGGGTCCACCCAGATAATCCAGGATAACCACCCCATCTCCACATCAGCTGATGAGCAAACTTAACTGTCTACAACCTTAACTCCCCCTTGCCATGTAACAATATTCACAGGTTATGGGAATTAAAATGTGGACCCTTGGGAGGGTGGAGACGAAAGAAGAGACAAAAGGAAATATCTGTCAGAGACAGGAATAGGAAGTCAGTGGAAGGGGGCTATTTCAACTAAGAATTTCATAAATTGAGCTAATTTAGGTAATGAATTAGGTCCATGTCCAGCCAAATCAGTTGAGATGAAACACATTAGAAATGAGGAGGTCAAAGAACTAGGAGGCTCCAGAAAATGAAAATTATCTAGGATGGTGGCAAGATGTGGGACGGAAAGCAAGACTATGATCTAGGAGCCAAAGTCTTAAAGGAAGGAAAGGGCGGGTCATGAGGAGGTGAATCTGTGAAGCCTCAGGGGAGCAGGGATGTTAGTGAGCTACACTTCGGGAGACGCAAACGGAGGAGCCAGCAAGTCTCCCGGCTCCACAGACAGCGGGCGGCCCTGCAGCTGCCTGCCTGGGAAGGGGGGGCCCTAAGGACCATGGGTTGTTCTGTGTGCAGCTTTCAGTTTAAACAGTTTCTGCTTTTGTATCTACTAATTCCCTCCAACGTTCTGTTGGCTTCTATATTCTATATTTGGCTTCTATATTCTAGTTTCTAAAGTTAAATGTTTTGATATTTTACTTTTAATATGTCTCATTTTGCAGTAAAAGTCACTAAAAATTAAGAATTCTCTGAGAACTATTTCGATTCCAACCCATGTTAAGATGTGAAGAGCTCACATAATTATCTCCCAAATAACCAGTAATTGAATATTCTGTTTTCCTTTTGACCATGAGATATTTAGAAACCTGCTTTTGAAAAGTATTTCCAAGTGGTTAAAAACATTTTTAATTCTACTTATATTGCATTATTTTAGAAAATGTGACCTGTACATTTTCAACATTAAGGATTTGTTGAAATTTTTCTTTAGTGCCTAGCTAGTATTGATCAATGTCCCATATTTAATGCCCCCTGGGAATTGAAAATAATGTTCATTCTTTGTTCACTGTGTGCAAAGCCATAATAAAACTTCTTCGTCCTGGTACTGAAATCTCCTATGTCTGTGGGATTTTTTGAGACAGGAATTTTAAATGTTTTTTACTATGATTGTTGGTTTTTTCTTTATATTTTTGATAGATTTTGTTTTATTTGTCTCAGTGCAAAGTGGTTTTGATACATAAAAGTTCGTGACTGTTGGCAAATTGTACCTTTTTTCCCCTATATAAAAGGCATTCTTTATTCCACTTAAAGATCTTGTTGACCTTGTTTCTACTTTGTCTGATACCTGTATGGCTGACCTTGTTTTCTTTTGGTTAGCATTTACCTCACATGTGCTTATTCATAGATTTATTGATCAACCTTTGGTGTCCATTCATTTTTGGTGCATCTCTCATAAAAAGCACACAACTAAATTTTACTTTTTGACTCTCATCTATTGGGGGGGGCACCATTCCCTTGTTTTTTGTATGGGTTTTTCTCTTACTGATGTTCCCAAAACCAGTTGAGTTTTCAGTTGCTGCTTCTATTTTTCTTCTAGTGGTTTCAGGAATCTATATACCAGTTAGTATTTGACTCCACTAAATAAAGCAGAAACCCTAAAAGAGAGGAGCTTAGGAACTTACTCTCTCGCACATAGCAGAAGTCTGCAGGAAGGCAGTCCAGAGTGTAGACTCCCACTTCCTTCCGCCCCACCACTCATCAAGAGTAATTCCCATTTCCAGAGTAATTAGGTGGCTGCCGGGGCTCCTGCCATGGTGCCCAAGTTCCATGCGGTAGGAAGAATAAAGACTGAAGGCAAAACAGGGCCGGTATCAGCTGAATCCATTCCCCTGGAAGAGCCTTCCCTGAAATTCCACACACTAATAAATGATCGGTCAGGACATGGTCTGTAGATGTCACTGCATCTACTTAGTATATAATAATATACACCTACCTGCAAGGGTGGCTGGAAAATGTGGCCTTTTAGCTGAGTATAGCACCACCCCATGCTATTCTAAAGAAAAGAATAAAGTATATTAAATAGGCAAATGAAATCTCTGCCAAAATCTAAATACTTAGCCATTCTATTAGCTATTACATTTAATATTAACAAAGATATTTAAACAAGTATTTCTCAACAAAAATGAATAATTAGTTACTATGATTTCCCTTCAAAATAAGATATATATCATTTCTTTTTTTAATATTTTATTTATTTATTTTTAGAGAGAGGGGAAGGGAGGGAGAAAGAGGGAGAGAAACATCAATGTGTGCTTGCTTCTCAAGTGGTGGCCCCCACTAGGGACCTGGCCTGCAACCCAGGCATGTGCCCTGACTGGGAATTGAACCGGCAACCCTCTGGTTTGCAGGCTGACACTCAATCCACTGAGCCAGGCCAGCCAGGGCAGATATATATCATTTCTTTAATTTCCTGTCTTCCCCAATCATTCCTCCAAAATAATAGTGAAATATAACTTCCAAATTATGATCCATTATTATTATAGTATATACTCTGTTATTATAGGAATCAATTCTTAATAATTGTATAAAATACAATATTAACAATTAAATGTTAAATCAATTAATCATTAAATTAAATTATTTGATTAGTAAAATTAACTGTTATATTAAAAGTAATTGATTAAATCATTGTTAAATTTAACTATATTATAATATTCTCTTTGCTTACCAACTATTATAGTAATGTACATCATCTTTTTTCCTTGAATTTTTCATCTGTTGAAAGTAACTTTTTCAGAAATGGTATATGAGTGGTCCTGTTATTCGTACCTAATTCTTGTATGATATTTTCTAACTACAGAAATTCAGTTTCTTAGTTCTTTCCCCTCAAAACCAAGTAACTCTTGCTTCCTGTTCACTGGCATTTAATCTTGTAGACAACAGGTCTTATGCCATTCCAGTTAGTTTTCCTTTGCATGTAATTTCTTTCTGGAAACTTGTAATTTATGTTCAGCCCCCCTGAAATTCAGAATCCAGAAATTATATCTAGCTGTTCTTTCTTACCCTCAGCAGGAAGTTTGATAGGAAACATGAAGTATATTTTCACTTCTGAAATTTTTCTTCTTCTTCTTCTTCATAATCTTTTAACTTTCTCTTAAGTACTTATTTGATCTTCTGGACCTATCCATCATGTCTTTTATCTTTATCTTCATAATTTCCACCTCCTTGTCTTTTGGGTCTGTGATGGGGACATACTCTGATTTCTGAGTCAGTGGTTCATTTTACAGTCATGTCTTCCAATTATTTTGGAACTGTCTTTTGATAAGCCATTCTTTAATTTGTAAGAACATTTTTTGGTTTATGAAGAGCCATTGATTTCTGAATATAATATCTTCTCAACATTTTCTGGTGATAGTAATTACAATTTTTTACATTTTATTTAATTTTTATTGATTATACTAGTACAGTTTTCCCAATGTTTCCCCTATGCCCCTTCCATCTATCCCACGCTTCCACTACCACAGTCAATCCCCACACCATTGTCCACATCCATGGGTTATATGTATTTGTTCCTTGTCTAATCCCTTCGCCTTCTTTCTTCTTTCAACTATATTTTATTGATTATGGTATTACAGTTGTCCCAATTTTTCCCCCTTTGTCCCTCCTCCACCCAGCACCCCCCACTCCCTCAAGCAATCTCCACACCATTGTTCATGTCCATGGGTCTTTGGCTGCTCCGTTTCCTATATTGTACCTTATATCCCCATGGCTATTCTGTAACTACTTATTTGTACTTCTTAATCCCCTCACCTCTTCACCCATTCCCCCACACACCCCTCCCTCTGGCAACCATCAAAACGCTCTCTGTATCCATGATCCTGTTCTTCTTATTTGTTTAGTTTGTTTTTTAGATTCAATTGTTGATAGATAAGCATTTATTGCCACTTTATTGTTCATACTTTCTATCTTATTTTTCTTAAATAAGTTCCTTTAACATTTCATATAATAATGGTTTGGTGATGATGAACTCCTTTAGTTTTTTCTTGCCCTTCAATGTTAAATGATAGCTTTGCTGGGTAGAGCAATTTTGGCTGTAGGTCCCTGCTTTTCATGACTGAATATTTCTTGCTAATCCCTTCTAGCCTGCAAAGTTTCTTTTGAGAAATCTGCTGACAGTGTTATGGGAATTCCCCTGTAGGAAACTAACTGCTTTTCTCTCACTGCTTTTAAGAGTCTCTCTTTATCTTTAACCTTTGACCTTTTAATTATGAGGTGGCTTGGAGTGGGCCTCTTTGCATTCATCTTGTTCGGGACTCTGTGCTTGCTGGACTTGCATGTCTTTTTCTTTCACCAAATTAGGGAAGTTTTCTCTCATTTTTTCAAATAGATTTCCATTTCTTGCTCTCTCTCTTCTCCTTCTGGCCCCTCTACGATGCTTCTAGTTGGAATACTTCAAGTTGTTCCAGAGGCTGCTTACACTATTCTCATTTTTTTAATTCTTTTTTCTTCTTGTTGTTCTTCATGGTTGCTTTTTGCTCCAAATCATTGACTTGATTCTCGACTTCATCCACTGTACTGTTGTTTCCCTGTAAGTTGTTCTTTATTTAAATTAGTGTTTCCTTTGTTTCTTACTGGATCTTTCTTATGCTGCTGAGGTCCTCACTAAGTTCCATGAGCCTCCTAATAGTGTTTTGAACTCTGCATCTGATAGATTGCTTATCTTCATGTCATTTTGTTCTTTTTCCAGAGTTTTGATGTGTTTTTTTCATTTGGGCCATGTTTCTTTGTCTCCTCATTTTGGCAGCCTCCTAATATGTTTGTTTCTATGTAGTAGGTAGAGCTTCTATGACTCCCTGTCTTGGTAGTGTGGCCTAATGTAGTAGGTGTCTTGTAGGGTCCAGAGGCACAGCCTCCCTTATCACCCAAGCTAGGTACTCAAGGTGTGCCCTTCATTTGGGCTGAGTATACCCTCCTCTTGTAGTTGAGGCTTGATTGCTGTTGGCAGATCAATGGAAGGGATGTACCCAGGCCTGTCAGCTGCAAGGACTGGCAGTGACCACTGACCACCAACCTCTGTCCTCTGTGGAGGATCAGCTGTGCAGTGACAGGGCGGCGGTGCTCTGATGTGTTCTGTAGCTCTCCACTGGATAAGCAGGCTCTTGGGTTTCCTGAGTAGTGCAGGCCAAAGTCAGCCCCCAACTGTGTTCTGCTTACAGCCACCATGAATGAGCTATAAAGTAATCTGAGATGGCTACCACTTGTACTGGGCTTGGAGATTCCCAGGCAAAGTCAAGCTGTGAATCTAGGCAGGCTGCTGCTAGTGCCAATCCAGGGGACACTTAGTTGTTGCTTGTTTGATAAGATTTAAGTTGTTGTGCGGCATGAGTCAAGACCAGCCATTCATAGGGAAAATTCATGGTTAACAATTGGGATGGGCCCATTAATTGGGTGGGAGAGAGTTTTGGGGGATCTCATGGGTAGGGGAAACAGTGTTAGACAGGTTGATGGAGTCTCAGATATGACACCTGCCTGCCAGGTCTGTGGATCTGTGGAGGGAGGGCTCAGAAAAATGACAATGGCCTCTGCCTGCCTTTCTGTCTAAGAGAAAGCAGTCTCCTAGCTCCTGCCTTGATGCCAGACACCTCAGTTCCTCCCTGTATGCTACTGGTGCCTTTCGAGCTGCTACCCGGTGGTGCTGGAGCTCAGAGGGAGTGCATCTGTATAAGTCCACATGCGGATTCTTCAAGAGGAACTGCTTGGGACTTCAGAAGTTTCTTCTACCAACTCAATCCCCACTGGTTTTTGCAGCCAGAAGTTATGGGGACTTATCTTCCTGGCTCTGGAACCCTGGGCTCAGTGGCCTAGTTTGGGGCTGGGACTCCTCACTTCTGAGATATCACTCCTGAATTTTACCTACCACATGTTGGTGTGGGACCAACCCATTCTGCATCTCTGCCCCTCCTACCAGTCTGGATGGATGTGGTTTCTTTAATTTCATAGTTGTCAGACCTCCAGTCAACTCGATTTCTGACAGTTCTGAGTGATGGTTGCTCTGTATTTTAGTTGTAATTTTGATGTGGTTATGCAAGGAGACAACCCATGTTTACCAATGCACCATACTGACCAGACCCTTCACCTTCTTTCAACCAGTCCCCATCTTCCTCCTCCCCTCCTACAGCTGTCAGTCTGTCCCATGTTTCCATGCCTCTGATTCTATTTTGCTCATTTGTTTATTTTGTTCATTAGATTCCACTTACAGGTGAGATCATATGGTATTTGTCTTTCATTGACTGGCTTATTTCAATTAGCACAATAGTCTCCAGTTTCATCCATGCTGTCACAAAAAGTAAGAATTCTTTCTTTTCATACTGCTGCATAGTAATTATAATTTCTGAAGATTTTTTTCAGTTTTCTGTGTTTCATCCTTAGCTAGTTATGTCATTAATTCTTCTTGACCCTTAGTTTTTATAATGCTGATTTGATTTTCCTCACATGTTTGCTAAAGCTTTGCTTCAAATGATGGACTAAGTTGAATTTACAGACACCAGCCATTGGATGTTTCAGAATTCGTACAGGAGGACTGTCTCTCCCTGGAGTTAACTAACTGCAGTCTCAGGATATGAGGGATGGCATAGTTGCAGAGGGTGTGTGGATGGAGAACCAGCAGACAACCTGGGGATGAATTTGCTCTAAGGAACTGGCTTTAGTATATCTGGTTCCTTTATAAGAGTCCTTTTTTTTTTTTCTGTGACCATTTTGGAGATCCAGAGTTACATCAGATTGTGTTTTGCCTCTCTCTGATGAGATACCAGCTGATCCTGTCACATGGGCCTGAGAGTAAACCCTTGAACCAGCCACTCTGTGAACAAGTGAGGGAACAGTGACCCAGCAGTTCTAGGGAGAGTTATGTGCTTGAATGCCCTATGATCACCCCTGTGGCCAGCTCTCTCTCCCTATACTTTCTGATTCCTGACTTAAAGTCTCATTCAAGTTCCTCTGCAAAGAGCTTTCATTTCTGTAACTGCCTTCTCCACAGCTCTCCCAGGTTGTTTTTATTTCTACCCTAATTTCTCCATTACATGATTCCATATTCTTTCTTTTGTATTATTAAAGAAATAATATGTGTTTATTTACTCAATAAACCTTATTGAATAATCTAATATACCTGTCATATTTTTAGGTGCTGAACAGGCATCAATGAACAAGATAAAAACTCCTGTGCTTGTGGCGCTCACTTTATTGTAACAAGTCAACACTACAGAGATGGAAACATCTCATCAGCCCTCCTCTCCCACATTCCCTAAGGTGATGTATGAGAATAGTTTCACTCATACATATATATATGAGAATAGTATATTTTCCCCACATATTTCTCTCAGATTATACAAAAATATGTGCTGTTTCATTTTGTTTCAAATACAGAATCTTACTCTGGTGCCTTTACAACTGGGTTTTTTCCACTGAATAATTTGGTATAAAATCCTTCCAGGTCCATTATATCAGTCAAATTCATTCTTCTAACAACTGCATAATATTCCATATTGAGATTGTACCATAATCTATACAACTACCCTCTCTGCTGACAGTCACAAGGCATTTTGTTGGTGTCATTTTAGTTTTTCTTTTTTATGAAATATTTGTATATATGCATGTATTTTTGTTATGGCAAGTCTTGATAAATACTGGTGTCCATACATTATCTGTACAGGCACTTCTTTCCTATAGCACAGATTCCCATAATTCCAAATACTAAGGAAAATGATTTATATATTTTTTAATTCTAACAGATATTGTCAACTTATTTTCAAAAAAGGTATGGGAAGCCGTGTTCCCAATGACAGGATACGAGTGCCCATTTTCCCATAATTTTCTAATTTTTGCCCATAGAATGGTTGAAAATAGTTCCTCAGTGGTGCTTTAATTTTCATTCCCCTAACGAGGTAGAGAACATTTCTAAATTTTTATTGACAATCTGTATTTCCCTTCAACAGACTTCTTCACAATCTTAGCCATTTTTGTGGTTGCTGTTACTTTCCCTTCTTGCCATTTTCTGTAATTCTCTGTATAAGAAAGACAGTAACCCTCTGACTGTCGCACGCATAACAAAAACATTTTCTGACCTGTCTTCTATCTTTTGACACTTGTAATGTCTTTTGACATAAACATTTAAATTTATACGTAATCATGAATATTTATTTTCTTTTTAAGGTTTTCTTGTTTTTATCTATCACGTAAGGTCTTTTGCACACCCCAGGTATTTTCATATTCTTTAATGGTCATGTACTTTTTGGGGGGGTTAGATTTTTAGATCATGTGGCATATACTTCATATATACAGCAAGGTAAGAAACTACTTTCTTCTAGTCGAAAAGCCCAATATTCTTGTATCATTTATTACGATATCTCACCCACTGAATTCCAATTAGAGTTTTGTCTATTTCTCACTCTTTTGAGGTTTTGTGCATCAGGACTGGCAAGGTCACTCAGGGCTGGTGGTTTTCTCAGCAGAAGGCAGGATAGGTTTCCTTGCTGTGGGGAACTGGGACACCAGTAATCCGTGTTTTTAGCTCACTGCATCATATTAGTCGAATTATCACTAATGGTAATGTGGGAAGAAGTACAGGTAGAGAGCAAGGAAGGTGGCAGGAGATCAAGTGGCTTTGATACTTAGTTACCATGACAACAATGGTGTTTTATAAATATACAGTGGCTTCTTACAGTGCTAGAATGTGTATTTCTGAGAGAGACACACAGAGAGAGTACTGATTATTTCAAACACAGGGAATATAAAGCAGGGAACAGTTACACAGGTGAGAAAGCAGTTGAGAAACCACCCACAGAACAGTGAGAGGGAAAGATGAAGGTAAAAATACCCGAGAGGATGGGTGTTGCCAGTGAGTTAGCCCCTGGGCTGTGGCCATGGCTCACAGGGAGGGAGCTGGACAGAAAGCCTTGGAGGAGCCAGCCCCCCTCAGGGGTCCAAGTGGGATGTCAGTAGCGTTATTTACATTCTTCCACACTGTGTGTCTCTTCCAGATCTGGAGGAGGCCTGCTGAATACACCACACTCAGCCTCAGTTCCAGATCACACAGACAGGTGCAGGTGTGCAGACACAAGTGCTCACATGCACAGGTGTTTGTTATCATTGCTCAGCCATCCCTCACCAACCCTGAGAGAAGAAGAAACCATCTAGAACTCCACTTCAACACGAGCCAAGGAAAAGGACTCCATGGCCTCCCTCACTTGCCTGAGCCCACACGTCCCCGCCATCCAAGTAGGGAGCTATCTCCCTGAAACCTCAGACCTCTTCCTGGAGGTAGAGAAACAGGGCAACATGACTCAGAAGAATGACTCACCCCACCCCAACCCAACCCCAGCTCCTCTCCTCCAGCTAGATAAATCTCACTGCATTTGGTGGGCTGCCATTCTATCCTCATGCCCAGAGACCTTCGGGAGCCTTTCCAAGCTGCAGCCTTCAGGGCAAACCACAATCTTCTCTCCATGAACCCAAACATGAAGGAAGGAGTTTCTCAATATAGTCTTTTCTATCATCTACGTATCTCTGTCTCTATCTCTATCTCTACCTCTATCATCTCTATCTCTCCCTCTCCCTACTGGTCTCTTTCTTTCTATCTTTCTTTGCATGTTTGCATGTGTTTCCATCTCTGTGTGTCTCTGCCCATCCATCCACGCCAAACCCTGCCCTTTCTTCTCTCCTGATTCAAACATTCCTAGCTATAAGCATTACTGTCATTTCCAAAATCTTCACTGTGAAACCTTAGTATGCCACCCAGGGCCTCATCCTGGAAATTCAGGGGGACCATCCTCAGTTACCCAGACAGGGCTCAGACCACTTTGACAAAAGGATCCCCCTTCAGTTACCTTTCTCCCTCTATCCTTCAACAGTCTCCAAATCCACTAATCCACCTCTTGCTGCCTGAGGGCCTTTACTCTGCTCTTTGCAAGTGTTTTCCCAGGATTCTGTGCCAGCACCAGCTTGGTATTTATCGTGGCATTGCTGTTGCCCTGCAGGACACACTCCCAAGGTCTTAGTGCAAGTGGGCTGGGGAGGCGGGGGGCAGTGGTAGAGACATGGATCTTGTAAGAGAAGCTTCTCCCAGGTCACCTGGGTGCCTCCCTCCCCTCAATAGATGACCCACACGGCTTCCAGCCCTAATCCCTGAATGTCAGAAAGGAGGCAGGGGAGTGTTGGGAAACCATGTGAATGATGTGCCTTTGGGTTCGGTCCCTGGCCCTTTCTTCATGCCCCCCTGGACCATGGGACTGTTTACAACCCTCACTTAGGCTCCCAAACCTGTACTGCTCCTTTAGACACTTCTTCCCCTAAGACTGGCCCTGGAAAGTATAACTTAAATTAAACATACAACTTGTGCACAAACTGAGAGGCAAAGCAAGTACAACATATACACAAACCACACACAGAAAGACCATACCACACGCACACACAGCACCTCCCTCACACGCTCTTGCACTGAGGGCTTCAGGCTGGCAGTGCCTCTCCTTCTCCCTGTCTCCCCGCGCCCAGTCAGATGCCAAGTCCTGTCCTGACACTGGAGTATTTACCTAACACATCCCCTCTTCTGCACACCTTGCACACCTGCCATCCTCAGAGCGTATCAGACCCTTAATCTCTCCCTTCTGGCCTTCTTTCTTACATTACAGGCTAGATTAACCTCCATTCTTTTATCTCACTTTAATCAGGACTAGATTAGAAACCTGTCATAGCCATCTCTCAGACAACAGAGCCCAGGATCTCTATAAGGTTTGTGAACAAATAAGGGGCAGAACTGGGATTGACACCCAGTCACTCTAACCTTGGAACCTTTTCTAAGCTGCTTGAAAAGCAGGATCCTGACTTCTCGTGGGGAGCTCATCGCTGCAGCTCACAGGCTGCCCCATTCTACCTCCTGCCTCCCTGGATGTCTGCTCCCAGCTGCCCTGAAAGGATGGGCAGGAATCTCCCCAATCCTGGTCCACTCCTGCCTGGGAATTCTCACACCCCTCCACCCTGGAGCTTGACAGTGACACAACCTTCCAACTGTCAAGAGACTCCTTTGTCTCCCCACGTAGGACCAGCTACACAGCACTGGTCCCCGTGAGGCAGTTGGCCAGAGTACAGGGAGCCCACAGGGAGCCAGGGAGGGAAGGAGGGTGAGCCAGGGCCTGAGGCTCTGCCACTGAAGTGACATATTTAATCACCTCATCCTTCCATGGGATCCTCCCTGTTCTCCCCAGTCCTTACACACACACACTCTCATGCACACGCACATGCACTCACACTTTATTCTAATTATAGACCCCAGAGAAAAAGACAACTCTACAGCAAAAATAACTGACTCCTGTTTTATAAAAGAGGGACAACTTCATCCAGGACCAGATAGTCTTTGTTTTCTTGCCTCAAAGTATATCCTGAGAACCTCTGAAAGAACTTTTGTTGAAAAGATAAGATTCCCCTGTACAAGGAGAACTAAACTAACCCACCTGCAGAACAGTATCTGGCACATGGTAACCAATTTAAAAAATAAAAAACTTGATTCGTGAATAAGTGAATGAGTGAAAATAATTAGGAGGAGGCCTGAAGAGAAAGACAATAGCCAGGGAACAGTGAAATTCAGGAAGAGAAGCACTGTGGGAGGGCAGAGATCTGCAGAGAAGGTTGGATAGGGAGAGACTGTGTCAGCCATAGCCAATGAACATGCATTGTGGGTAATGAATAGTTGACACAAAATTGTCACCCTGTGATGTCAACCCCAACCCTCAGCAAAAGCCTCGTATACAGCAGCTTCATGTTGGTGGTACGTGGGGGAATCCACCCCCCAAGATGTCTAAGTCATGTGTTTGGGGAGATTCAAAGCCACAAGAATGGCTACAGGGAACCAGATGCCTATGAGACTGGCAGTTCTGCATAAAAATGAAATCATAGGAAGAGATGATCCTGAGGATAGAAGCCCCTGGGGATCTACTGGTACTTGGAGGAATGAACTTCCCCCATATGTGTTAAAAGGAGGTATTAAAGAAGGTTGGAGAACAAGGAAATTCCCACCCTTGAGACAGATATATTTATAAATACACAACCACAGCATATAGAGCAAAGTTACATACAAAAAAAAGGCAAAGCCAGAAGAAAGAATTCTTCTCCCACCCCAGGTCCACATGGTATAGTTTGCTCCCGTCCTCCTGCCAGTCTAACAGATCTGGATGGAATGGCATCCACTTAAACCCCTTCCCCTGTAAGTATTCTAAATTGTTAAGTACCTCGTGTAACCTGCTAGCCCCTTCCTTATTGCCAACTCAGAACAGGAAGTGAGGGAGAAAGTGGAATTCTACCCAAGAGAGAACCAGAGGGAACCAGGCACTGTGGCCATTTGGGGCATTTGAGGACATAACAGCCTCCTCAGGTTCCTGGAATCTCAGCAGGGAACAGGAACCCTGTGTCCTTCATACTCCACTGGGCAGCAACTTTTTCCCAATCTCTGCTCACACATGAACTAACAGGAACATAAAGATCTTATTTGTCCCAGTCAGTTCCATGAGTGAATTGGCAATTCACCTATCTGGGCTTGCGTCCCTGGGGCCTCCAGGGAATAAAGGGGTAAGTCAGGAAGACTAGGGGTTGGTGAGGACCCAGATCCAATTCAGGCCCCATCAGTAATTTAGAACTGGCTCCAATTGCCAAAAGTAGGTAAATGCAGAGTCAAACAGGTAGCCCCCCTCCTCCTGTTTAGGACTCCATCTTATCACAGTCTCCCATAAAAACCATCCAGCCTTCACACAACATCCTCCACCTCACATCTATGCGGTTTATTTATAGGGGTCCCCCAAATCAATTCCACTAAGCTGACTTGTCCTGGTTTTACCTCTTACCTTCTACATCCAACACTCACAATAAACAGTCTCTAGCTTGGCAACTCTTTTACCTTCCCTCCTTTCTAACTCTGGCTCTTAGATTTCTTCCCTTGGGAAATCCCCTGAAATATATTGCTTCCCTCACAATTTACCAGGGTTCAGCAAGCCTCAGCCTTCCATCCCTTTGGTACAAAGCAATTTAGCTTTCACTAAATATGTCGGTGGCCTTGTTAAGGCCGAGTCCAAGATATGTGATTACAAGGTGAATAAATCAGAACTTTTACATCTAGGTGGCCAATATCTTCCTTATACTGGTCTCTCTGAGAGGCAAAGCACTTATTTCAGAATATTTATGGAAAGTTCCCTTTTTAAATGACTTTTAGAATCTCTTTTTTTATCCCATACAAACTAGAAAACCCTGTTTTCAGCTTAAATCTCCCCCCTAATATTTCTAACTATTTTATCTTAATGATATTTGACTGTTTCCAAATATCAACAGAGCCTTCAAAGGTCCATGATGTATCACACTGAGACCATTCAAAGCCTGGGACATTTATTCTAAGGTGTATCTCTGGTAAGGCAACTTCATACCTAGTGCACTTGACCAAGGTGACTGGACAGCTTGAATCCGCTCAGGAGAACAACTAGTTACTGCAGTGTCAACAGGTGCTTGACAGAAAGACGGGTGCAGCTAAAGTGCCCGGTGCGAGAAGGCTCACATAAGGAGACTTTGTAGTGGTGTCTTGGGTATGCAAGGTGTCTCCCCCATTGGGGCAGGAATCCCTAGAGGAATCTGGGTCATCCCTTCCCACTGTATTCTGCATTCCCCATTCCCTACTTTCTGGAACAGGACCCTGCACAAAGGTACAAGAACTAGAGAAAAAACATACCAGACATGATGACAGTCAGACACACATACAATCATTAGGACCCCCCACAGGACATCCATAGAGGACAGCCTCTCAAGCCACCCAGGCACAAAGGGGTATGTGTTTTAACCATCTCAGGAGAAAAAAGAAACCTCTCTTGAGTAGCCCCTACTTGTCCCATCCTATGCCTTCCCATTCTGACCCCATTTAGGACTAACATTAAATTTGGGTCACTTCTTTCTAATTAATAAAAGAGTCTTACCCTGACTGGTATGGCTCAGTGATTGGGCATCATCCTGAAAACCAAAAGGATGCCACAGGTTCAATTCCCAGTCGTGGCACACACCTGTGTTGTGGGCCAGGTCCCCAGCTGCAGGTGTGCAAGAGGCAGCCAATTGCTGTTTCTCTCCCACATCAATGTTTCTCTCCCTCTTCCTCCCTCCCTTCCCCTCTGTATAAAAATAAATTTAAAAAATCTTTTTAAAAACCTTTACCACCCATATCCCTGCCCTTCACCTTCATTCCTCTGAGTTCATTCCCTTCAATTCCTGAACCTCAGAGTCAGAAACCCTAAGGGCCATTTTCCATCTGAGAAAAAAACTGGTGCAAATAGCAGAACCTGCCCCTGTTGTGTTTTTTAATCATCTATCGAGAAGAATGAGAGTATCCACCTCTGTCTATACATTCCCCAGACACACAGATGCGCATTCACATGTGCACCCACGCACACCACCTGGACTCTTGTCCTCCACTCACAGCTGTCAATGCCACGCTACCCTCCTGCTCACTGACACTGAGACCCCTGGGCAGGCAACATCTCTCCCTCTCCCTCACTCCATGTCCAGTCAGCTGCCAAGTCCTGTCCTTGCAGGCACCACAGTGTTTTTCCAACACATCCTCCTTTCTTCATCCACTGACCCTAAAGTACATCCAACGTTCATTCTATCTTTTCTGAGATATATTCCACTAGCAGCCAACTGAATTGCAAACTTTTTTAATGTTTAAATTATAGTTGACATTAAATATTGTTATTTTATATTAATTTGAAGTACACGATGTAATGGTTAGACATTTATATAACTTACGAAGTGATCTCCCAATAAGTCTAGTACACACCTGGCACCATGCATAGTAATTACAATATTATTGACCATATTCCCTGTGCTGTACTTTAACTCTCCGACTATATTTTAACTATCAATCTGTAGTCCTTAATCCCTTCAACTTTTCCAGCCAATCCCCCAACACCTTTCTCATCTGGCAACCATCAGTCTGTTCTCTGTATCTATAAGGCTATTTCTGTTTTGTTTGATCACTTATTTTTTTTCTTTAGATTCCACATGTAAATGGAATCATGTGGTATTTGTCTTTTTCTGTCTGATTTATTTCACTTAGCTTAATACCCTCTAGGTTCATCCATGTGTCTCAAATGGTAAGATTTTATTCTTTGTAAAACCTGAGTAATATTCCATTTATAGATGTACCATATCTTCTTTACCCAATCGTCTATTGATGGGTGCTCAGGTTGTTTCCATATATGGACTATTGTAAATAATACTGCAAATGAACATAGGTGTACACATATCTTTTCTTTTTTTATTTAATTGTTATTATATTTTTTCCATTACCTTTTAGTCCCCTAATACCCTCCCTCCCCCCCAGCAATCACTACACTGTTGTCCATGTCCATGAGTCCTTTCTCCTTTTTGCTCAATTCCTCCAACCCCTAACCTCCCCACCTACTACCTATCATCTTCTCTCTATCTAGGAATGTCTCTATTTTGCTTATTAGTTCAGTTTGTTCATTAGATTCCACATGTGAGTGAAATCATATGGTATTTGTCTTTCTCTGACTGGCTATTTCACTTGGCATAATGTTCTCCAGGTCCATCCGTACTCTTCAAAGGGTAAATTTTTCTTCCTTTTTATGGCTGATTAGAATTCCATTGTGTAAATATCCCATAGTTGTTTTATTCATTCATCTGCTGATGAACACTTGGGCTGCTTCCATATCTTGGCGATTGTAAATAATGCTACAATGAACATAGGAGTGCTTATGTTCTTCCAAATTAGTGTTTTGGGTTCCTTTGAATATATTGTCAGAAATGGGATTGCCGGGTCATAAGGCAGTTCCATTTTTAATTTTTTGAGGTATCTCAATACTGCTTTCCACAGTGGCTGCACCAGTCTGCATTCCCACCAACAGTGCAAAAGTGTTCCCATTTGTCCACATCCTCCTCAACACTTGTCTGTTTCTTGATTTATTGATGGTAGCCATTCTGACAGGTATGAGATCATATCCCATTGTGGTTTCAATTTGCATTTCTCTGATGATTAGTTACATTGAGTATCTTTTCATATGTCTATTGGCCATCTGTATGTCCTCTTTGGAGAAGTGTCTATTCAGGTCCTTTGCCCACTCTTTAATTGGGTTGTTTGTTTTTCTGGTGTTGAGTTTTGTAAGTACTTTATAAATTTTGGATACTAATCCCTTATCAGATGTATTGGTGAATATGTTCTCCCATTCTATGGGTTGTCTTTTGATTTTGTTGATGGTTTTCTCTACTGTGCAAAACGTTTTTAGTTTGATGAAGTCCCATTTGTTTATTTTTCTTTTGTTTCCCTTGCCTGGGGAGATATATCCAATAAAATATTTCTATGAGCAATGTCTGAGATTTTGCTTCTAAGATTTTTATGGTTTCACTTCTAATATTTAAATCTTTGATCCATTTTGTATTTATTCTTGTATGTGGTGTAAGAAGGTGGTCTAGTTTCATTTTTCTGCATGTATCTGTCCAATTTTCCCAACACCATTTATTGAATAAACTATCTTCAGCCCACTGTATGTGCTTGCTTCCTCTGTCATATATTAATTGACAATGAAGGTGTAAGTTTATTTCTGGGCTCTCTATTCTGTTCCATTGACCTATGTGTCTGTTTTTATGCCAGTATCAGGCTGCTTTGATTACTATGGACTTGTAGTATAGTTTGATACTAGGTAGAGTGAGTCCTCCAATTTTGTTCTTCTTTCTCAGTATGGCTTTTGCTTTGTGGGATCTGTTGTGGTTTCATATAAATTTTTGAAATATTTGTTCTAGTTCTGTGAAATACATCATTAGAATTTTGATAGGAATTGCATTGAATCTATAGATTGCTTTGGGTAATATGGACATTTTAATGATGTTAATTCTTCCTATTCATGAACACAGTATATGCTTCCACTTATTTGTATCTTCTTTAGAGTCTTATAATTTCCCATGTGCAGGTCTTTTACATCCTTGGTTAGGTTTATTCCTAGGTATTTTATTCTTTTTGAAACAATTGTGAATGGAATTATTTTCTTAATTTTCATTTCTGCTACTTCATTATTGGCATATAAAAATGAAACTGATTTCTGGATATTGGTTTTGTGTCTTGCTACTTTGCTGAATTTATTTATCAGTTCTAGTAGTTTTTTGGTGTAATCTTTGGGGTTCTCTATGTATGGTATCATGTCATCTGCAAATAAAGATGGTTTTACTTCTTCCTTTCCAATTTGGATGCCTTTTATTTCTTCTTGTTGTCTGATTGCTGCTGCTAGGACTTCCACTATTATGTTGAATAAGAGGGGTGAAAGTGGACATCCCTGTCTTGTTCCTGATCTTAAGAAGAACACTTATCGTGTTTTCCCATTGAGTATGATGCTGGCAGTGAGTTTGCCATACATGGCCTTTATTATGTTTAGGTATGTTCCCTCTCTTCCCACTTTGCTAAGAGTTTTTATCATAAATGGGTGCTGGATTTTACCAAATGCTTTTTCTGCTTCTATTGATACGATCATGTGGTTTTTTATCCTTCATATTGTTTATGTGGTGAATCACATTTATGGATTTGTGAATGTTGTACCATCCTTGCATTCCCAGGATAAATCCCACTTGATCACAGTGTATGATTTTTTTGATGCATTGCTAATGCGTGTATTCGGTTTGCTAATATTTTGTTGAGGGTTTTAGCATCTGTGTTAATCAGGGATATTGGTTTACAATTTCATTTCTTTGTAGTGTCTTTAACTGGTTTTGGAATTAGGATAATGCTGGCCTTGAAAAATGAGTTCAGGAGCCTTCTTCTCACTTGAATTTTGTGAAATAGTTTGAAAAGGAGAGGTGTTAGTTCTTCTCGGAATGTTTGGTAAATTCACCTGTGAAGCCATCTGGTCCAGGGCTTTTGTTTGTTGGGAGCATATATCTTTTCAAATCAGTGTTTTAGATTTCTTCAGATAAATACCCGGAATTGGAATTGCTGGATCATAAGGTAGTTTTATTTTTAATGTTTTAAAGAAACTCCATACTGTTTTAATAGTGGCTGCATCAATTGGCAATCCCACCAACAGTGCATGATGTTTCCCTTTTCCCTATATCCTCACCTACACTTGTTGTTTGTTGATTTATTGATGACAGCCATTCTGACAGGTGTGAGATGGTATCTCATTGTGGTTTTAATTTGCATTTCTCTGAAGATTAGTGACATTGAGTATCTTTTCATATGTCTAGTGGCCATCTGTATGTCCTCTTTGGAGAAGTGTCTATTCAAGTCCTCTGTCCATTTTTTAAATTGGTTTGTTAGAGTTTTTGTTGTTGTTCTTTGGGTTGTTTTTTTTTTTTAATTTGGTGTTTGGTTGTATGAGTTCTTTGTAAATTTTGTATATTAACCTCTTACCAGATCTATCATTGATGAATATCTTTTCTCTTTTATTAGGTTGCCTTTTTGTCTTGTTGATGGTTTCCTTTGCTGTGCAAAAACTTTTTGGAATGTGAAATGCTTTATCTCAAATTCAATTCCAAGCCTGTGACTCCCCTGAGTATAGGAATCTACCAAATTCATCTCTCTATAACTAGTGCCTGATGTTTAGTTTTTCTGATGTGTAAGTGGGACCCACCACCTCCCTATCCTGTCCCATCTCCCACTATCTCCCCCCTCTACCCCTCTCCACCGGGAATCTCTTCTGAGCACTTTTTTTTACTAGAGAGAGAGAGAGAAAGAAACATCACTTCTTGTTCCACTTCTTTATGCTTTCATCTGTTGTTTCTTATATGTACCTTGACTGGGAATAGAACCCACAACCTTGGCGAATCTGAATGACAATCCAACCAACTAGGCTAGCTGGCCAGGTCCTTCTTCTTGATCACAGAACCAACTAAACTACCACCTCCCCACCACCAGTCCCTTCAATTCCTGGTCACTTTATTTTTACCTCATATTGAGCTTACTGTCTCCTGCAGACCTACCTGGTCTCCCTTCTTGCATACCAGCTCCTACAAGATGCATAGGGCTACTCTCCACTAAGCCACGTATGGTGACATAACCCCCCTCTGACATACCTCACAGGGCCTATCCTAGGGAACCTCACACAAGCCACACCCCATAGGGTACCATGAAAACCCACAGGCAAAATCTCTGACCCAGACTTGAAAGGACAGGGAAGGTTCAGAGAACTCCAGAAAACGCTTCAAGTAGAGAAAAGGTTATCACTAGCTGTCTTTCAAATTTAACCATATGTTGGTGTGAGAGCATGGGTTTCTCACATCACTAATGAGACCATGGCAAAAATAGAAAGTGAAGTTCTACCACACTATCTCAGTTTATTGTAATGTAGCCATTAATAATAATATTAATGCTTTGTTAAAATATGAAAAATCCAGGTGACCTACTAACATAGACTGGACTGGAAAACACAGGCCTAGACTAGACTATCCCAGGCAAAGAAGGACATATAGCCACCCTAATCAATACCCACTTTCAGCATTTTATACTCTCTGCTTCCACCATGGAAAATATAAAATTCCACAGTAATAATCAAACCCCTCAATTTAAAAAATCTATTCAAATAAAAGATACTTGTTAATGTACACAAACTGTGTAAGATACCCAAACTGGATAAGAAGCCCAAGCCGAAGAGCATTAATAGAGCTCAAATACTATTTCTCAGTTTCACTGATTAAGCTTCTTCACTGAAGTATATCATTGTATTAGTCTCTAGGGAAAGAAGCTCAAGATCCTTCTTCACTCTTTCTCAAGGAGAGGAATGAGCAGAGGAAGATGCCAGATCAGATTGCAGCCCCTCCTCGGGCCATATTTTCTAGGTGGGGTGGGAGGCAGGACAGGATAAATACAACTATGTACTTGTGAGAGAGTGAAAACCTCTCTCTGGCTCATTTTCCTTTGATGGTTGTGGATTTCATTTCCTGATTAACAAACTCTAATGTTTAAATATGGGCTTAACAAATGCCACCATTTAGGACTCTAAATGCACAAAATGCATTTCCCATGTGGTCCAATGAAGCTTCCTAAAGTTCTGCATTATGCATTGAAGCCAAAAAAAAAAAATCAGTCAAAGTATTGAATCACTCCAACAAAAAAATATATGAGTGGTTCTTACATTCCAGACATGTTCAAGACACCAGGAACTCAACACCAAATAAGATAGCCTTGGTCTAGTTGGAGAAAAATAAGAGTGAGGAAGGTCAGAAAAATAAATCTCTTAGAAAAATAAATATCTCAAAAATGGTAAGTGCTATGATAGGCTATTATAGAATACAAGTTAGGTCTGTTAGAACTATGCCTAATCGAAACGTAAAGGATAGGAGATTTCCCAGAGAAAAGTGATATACAATGAAAGATGTAAAAAGCACTACTCAAACATGGAGATTGGAGGGGAAGGGGAAGGCAACATTCCTGATGTAAGGATCAGCGTGTGCAAAATCGCTGGGCAAGTGAGAACAAGGCAGGCTGAAGGACCTGAAAGAAAACCTACATGGCTAGGATGTAGGCTGGGAGGTGAGAAGTGGGAGAGTTAAAAGCTATTGAGGTGGTAAGAGACGAAATTGTGAAGGACCTTGCAGCCATGTTTAATTGCTGTTATTAAAGTGACAGGAAAAATTAACCTGCAAGAAAGATTAGAGATAATCAACAGGGCAAGGTTTCTGAGAAGGCAAAAGATGGGATTCAGAGCCTGGATGAAGGGTTAAGTCTTAGACAACAGAAGAAAAAACTCGCATCATAGCCATAGAAAAGGGAAACAGGATGGATGTAAATACATGTAAGATTGTAGACATGACCAAGAAATAAAGGGAATCTTTATCAAAACCCTTCTATTTTTTTTTTTCAGTGAAGCTGCTGAGGTTACCTGCTGTGGCTGAAGCAGGATGTGGTGGGATGGGTGGTTTAAGGAGCTAAAGGAAGCTCTGCTATGGCTCCAGTGGAGAATGGGAGACGGCACTGGCTAGCTGGGGCAGAGCTGAGGGCCTAGTTAAGGTTATGGTCCAGAAATTTAAATGTATCATCTTTACAATTTTGTATCTTTTCTTTTCTAAATGTGCTCAATAAACCTGGAATATACCAGAGAAAGTAAATAACTGGATTCGTTAAGGGTTAGAATTTTGCCATACTTTGTAAAAATATGGCCGGGGTCTGGGGTATGTTGGCAAGAGTTGTGTGAGAGGTAGACCATGTGATTTAACCTGCACAGAGAAGCAAGAGAAGACTGGAGGAAGCGTAAATAGAGAGAATTAAAAGGTCAGGCAAATGAAGTTTGGGATATAAATATAAAGGAACCATCAGACTGAGAGAGCTGGAAGGATGGGAGGCTGTGATCAGAGAGTGAGAGTTTTCGAAGTGGAGTAGCTCTAAGTAATGACTGGGTCTGTGATTGGCCATAGAAGTTGGGGTGGAAGTCATGATGAGGAACTGGCTACCCAGACTGCTTCTCATGATCCTCAAAGTTGTCCAGAATCATGAGACAAAAGGGAAGGCCACTGTCCAGAAGTCAGTCTTCCATGAAGGAAGGGGAGTAACTGAGAGCTCAGTAGATGAAACAGTGAGGGTGCATAGATGACCCACAGGTCCTTGGAGGAGAGGTTGTCAGTGGACACTGCAGTAGAGTTCAAGGTGATCAACGTGTTTGTGTGCTCCACTGTCCGACCTCAGGAGCACAGCCGTGGGAACGTGGGAGTGCCACACTTCAGAGGGAAAGGGGGATGCCTGGGGAGAGCTATGCTTTCTGTTGGGATTGCTTCTTTTTAAATTTAGTCAAATAATTTCTGTTTCTATATTTATTGATTCCCTCTTCTCCCCTTTTTATCAGGGTATTCTGCTGGCCATTTTCTAGCTACTAAACTTGAGTTTATTTTTGCTAGTTGTTCTTTCCTCATAAAATAAACTAAACAACTGGGGTCATCTAAGAACTGCACTGGCTGCAATCCAGGTAAAGATGTGTAGCATTCACATAATGTCCATTTCCAAACAGTCATAACTTATGGTTCAGTTTTCTTTTTGACCCAAAAATGTTTTAGAAGATTGTTCTTTTTCCCCAGTAATTAGTTTTTTGTAAATTATTAATAGTTCCATTTCATTTTTAATTTCTGAGAATGTGCCCTATTTCTTCTTTGGAGAATTGCTTCAGATCTTCTTTGGTACATAGTATTTAATCGATTTTGTAAAGCCCTGTGGGTATTGAAAAGAACGTGTATTCTATTTTCATTGAATATAACATTCAAAGCAAGCTTGTCCATTGTGTTATTCAAATCCTCTGCACAAAATTACATTTGGTCCACATAAATTGTCACTTCCCAAGACGTATGGATCGATGTCTCCTACAGAGACTGTGGTATTGTTAGAGCATGCTCACATTTATAACAGTTTTTGCTTTGTTTCAATACAAGTTCAGTACATGAAGGTTTGTAGCTATTCTATTTTCCTGGAGAATTTTACCTTTTTTCTATCTATGTTATTTAAAATAGCATTTTATGCTTCCTTTACTTATTTAGGCCTTGAATTCTATTTTGACAGATATTGACATTGCCATCCCATTCACCTGACATTTCTTTAGCCATCCCTTTATTTGCAACTTGTGTGTGTGTGTGTGTGTCTCAAAATAAATCTGTAACTTCAGTTCACTTTCTAACCCTGGCATTTACTTATTTTCCTTGTTATTTATTTCTTTTTGTCCTTGCTTTCTTTACCTTTTCTGGATTGATCAAGTTTTTTGTTGTTGTTCCTCTTTCCCCTTTACCTGCTTGGAAGACCTATAAATCAGTTAAGATTTAGTTCAGCTGCATGGAATAGAAATTCCAAAATAAACAGCTTAAAGACATAAGCTTTTTTGCTCCCCGCCCCCGCCAAAAAAAAAAAAGTCTAGATAAAGTCCAGGACTGGTATGGAGGCTCCACTGGCCTCAGGAATCCAGCCCCTTTTCTCTTTTTGCTCCACCATTCTTTGTACATAACTCCTATTCCTCAGAGTCATAATGCAGTTGCTAGGGCTTTAGCCATCATGGCCAATTTCCAAACAGCAAGAAGAAAGGGTATAAAGAGCAGGTGTCGAGTGAGTCACCACCTTTTAAGAAGCTTTTCCTCACATTTCACTCTGCACTTCCATTCACATTTAATAATATGGCCACTACTTATGGCAAGCGGGGCTGGGACATGTGGTCTTTTCAACAGATGGTACCTCCCTAAATGAAATCAGAACTCTATTACGAAGGAAAAAAGCCAATGGATACTGAGTAGAGAAGTAACACTCTGCCACAATCTACACACTGTACTCACTCTGCTAGTATGTTTACACTTCTAACAAAACTATTTAAATCTATTTTTGTGTCAGTATCAACAATTAATATCCATGACTTTCCTTCCCAAAAGATGAGACCTGTTTTATGTATAATTTCCCCTTCTTAACCATTCAGTCTTCCAAGGGTTTAATAAAATTATCTATTATTTTATTTCAGATCTTGTTAATTTTCTGGTACTATGTAACATATAGTAATACATTAGTTGATGCATAATTTTATATATAGTTACACATTAAAACATCTATATAATAGATAATAATATAATTGTCAAGATAATTGAGACTATAGTTCTACTTTAAAATCATTTTTAATAATTGTATTGAACACAATGATAAGAATTTTTTACATTTGTGTTTCTCTGCTTACCACTTTTTCTTATACATCATGTTTTCCTTTCTTGAAATTGTATTTTATATAAAAATTTTTCTCAGAAAGGAGTGATATTCTTTTACAGCTCTTTATGTTCCTTCACAATATTTAACTGACTACAGAACTCTAGCTTAGGAGACAAGTGTACTTGAACAACAATAAAAAGGAACTCTAGCTTAAAAACATGACAGGCTGTGATCCATTGTCCATTAGCTTTCTGTGTAGTAGAAAAGACACCTGGTGCTAATCTGACTTGCTTTCCTTTGGGAGTGTCTTTTATCTCCATAAAGTGATAAGATTTTTCTTTATCCTTGAAATTCAGAAATTTCACCTTGGTGTGTTTCATGTAAGTGTCTCCTTGCAATACTCCTACCAAGTCATTAATGGGCAGTTGGGATTCAAATTCTTGATATATGTTACCTTCAGGGAAATCTTTTTCTCTTATTTCTTTGATTTTATGTCTCCCTTCTGTTTTCTTTCCCTTTAATGCCCCTTACATGAATATTTATTTTCCTGGGCATATCCTCTATATGTCTTCACTTTAGTCTCATAATGTCTATTGTCTTTGTGCTTAACATTACAAAAAAATTTCCAAATCACCAGTTTATTCTTTAGCCATGTACTTCCAGTTATTCAGTCCTCCTATTATTGCTTTCTTTTTATGATCATCTTTTAAAATGATGAAGCTTTCTTGTTTAGTTATTGCCTCTTTTTCATGAAAAGCTGCCCTAGTTTTGTGGATTTAATATCCATCCACTCAATGTTTTCTAAGTGATTATAATTTTTATATTAAATGAAAAGAAAGTTTGCTTCCTTGTGAATCAGTTGTCTATTTATCTTGGTTTTTCTTTTTCAAATTGTTCATTTTCCTCAAATATTTGGTAATTCATTGTTTTAAATGAGATACCTTTAGACCTTCTCTCTTGGCACGTTATAATGCCACAGATATCTGGGATAAGTTTCTACAACTTTCTGTATGTCTGCCTCCACATCAGTTCTCTCTCATTCTGTTGGAGGGCCTTAAGGGCCAAACAGGATGAGGATGCTGACACCATGGTTTTCCTTTAAGGTATGTGGGTTTAAGAAAGTGGAGTCAACAGTCAAGCTGGTGTCTCCTTCCAAAGAACAGTCCTTCCTTTCTTTTCTCTTCTGTAACCATCTGAAGGCCCAGAGTTCTCGCAGGTCCTGGTCCACTCCTCTGCTCACTCCAGGGCAAACTGTTCTGCCAATCATTATGTAAACATGAGGCACTGGTTGGGGGAGGGGTAGTGACTAGCCTGGATATTCAAGAAGAGCCATTTGTTTATTTACCTTTAGATCATTCCATTGGTCAGTTTCTCCTCAGGCTTCAAGACTCTCCAGGGTTCCTGGGAGGAGAGCAGATCTGGTTTCTGCAGTTGCCCTCTTCTGCTTTTGTCTCTGGTTGAGTTTCTCCACCACCTTGTCCTAGACAGTCTCTTTTCCTTTTAGCTTTTTAACTGGGAAAGACTTTGGTATTAATTCATTCAACAAATATTTTTGCTGGAGATACAGCAGTGAACTTTTCCAGATTGAAGGATGCTAAGGAGATATGAAGACCAAATATCATGCATGATCCTGGATTTAATCCAGGAAAGAAAGTCAAGGCATAAAAGAGAAAAAAGTGTGTTGTTGTTGGTTTGGTTTTTCTTTGTTTCGCTATAAGAGATATAATGGGGACAACTGACATATCTGAATATGGATTATATGGTAATGTATCAGTGTTATTTTTCTGATTGTGATGGATATACTATGGTTATTTAGAAGAATGTCTTTATCTTTAGGAAGTACAATTTGCTGAAAATAACAAGAGAATTATAAGGTGAATGCAGGACATTATTAATAATTGGGCATTCTGGGTAAAGGATGTACAGAAGTTCTTTGTGTAAGTTTTCCTGAAGTATGAAAGTATTTCAAAATTTAAAAGTTAACCCTTTTTTTTAGAGAATATGGCAAAAGCTGATCAAGATGTCATCTTCCCTACTGATAAATTTGATTGTAGAGAATAAGGCTCATATCTTTATGAAAGAAACTTTCTATCACTGTATCTCAGGATTAAACACAGTTGCCCATCTACTCACAGACAGGCTGGACCACCACACACCACCCACACAGGAGGTTCCTAGCGTGGAGGAGAACAGCAGAACACATGCTCTCTATGGGCAGATTAGGTCTAAAGGAGAGGAAGAGAACAAGGCCACACCCACCCATTCTCTTCTTCCAAACTCCCCACTCAGTTCAAATCACTCTTACTTAGAAGTGAACTGAAGCCATGAGTGTTATGCATGGAGTTTTCTCAACCTGAAAAGAAATATTATGAGTGGGGGAAAACTGATGAATCTTCTAACAGCATATGACAAACAAAAGGTTCATAACAAAAGTATTTAAGGAGCTACTCTCAGAAAGATAATGAAGTTAAAAAAAAAAAGCAATGGCAAAGAAGCTAAAGGGTATAAACAAGTGATTCACAAGAGAGAAAACACAAAAGACTAATAATCCTATCAAACAATGTTCAAACTCACTGGGAATCTGGGAAATACAAATTAAAGTAACAACAAAATGTTATTTTTTGTTCACTGAGTTGGCCAAAATTTTAATTGACAGTATCCAGTGGTGATCAGAGTATGGGAAACAGGCACTTTCACACACTGTTGGTGGAAACATAACTGCAACAACTTTTAGGAACACAGTGTCTAGCAAATACCTATCAAGATTTTCAGTGAATGTGTCCTTTGAGCCAGCAATTTGAATTGTAAGAATCTATCCTCAAAAATATTCACAGTTACACAAAAATTTTACTTCAGCATTACTTATAATAGGGAAAAATTGTAAATAACCCCAAAAAAGCCACCAATAGGGAAGTGGCTAAACAAAATGAGTGCATTTATTCTTTGAAATATAGTATGTTATTGTTACAGAGCAGAGGGGGGGTGGTTCACGATAAATTATTACAGAAAGGATTCCCCCTTTCTGTCTCTGGAGGTTCCTTCCCCCCACGCCCACCTGCTAGGTTCGCAATGCCCGCCGCCAGAGGAAAGACGTCTCTCAATGCCAGAGACTGGTGAAAAGGAAAGGAATTGTTTATTTAAAAGTTACACAAGCTTAGAATAATGACCTAATGTCTTCAATAAGATACTAAAGTCCTCTAGAATACCCACAGATGCACAGTCCTTCCCTCTCCCCGTGCCCAGTCCGGGGTACCGTGTCTCAGGAAAAGATGTAGAAGTCCGTGATTCAGGCTCCCGGCACCATCAGCTGTGTGGCTGCTGCAATCTCCAGTTAATCCAAAGCCATGTGGCACCTTCTCATGGCCCAGCAGCAAGAGTCCTCTCTCCCCTTTCTCTATGGCTGCAAAGTCTCTCCTGCTGCCTAAGCCGCGTGGCAAGAAGAAGCACTCCAAAACCTCGTGGTCCTCTTTACTCTCCTTCAGAACCGCGTGGTCCTTTTCCTCTCCTTCCCCAAAACCTTGTGGTCCTCCTCCTACTACTTTGGAGCCGCGTGGTCTCTTCTCACTTCAGAGCCGCATGGTCTCTTCTTTCTCCCCCAAAACCTTGTGGTCCTCCCTACTACTTTTGGAGCCGCGTGGTCTCTCCTCCTATGGCTGCCGGGCCTAGGTTTAAATCCCAGCACCCATCTTCCTTTGCAGCCCCATTTCCGACTCCTCCTACAGTCAGCTACACCTGCCAGCATCCCCGTATTCTTCCAGCTTTACTGGGCTGCCATAGTAAGTCTGGGCAGGTGTGGCCCCATGGCATGGAGCCAATCATCTCCACGCTCTCACGCAGGCCCTGTAACCAGGGGGAGTTGCTTCCCAGTCCCATCATGGATGGAAATCACTCCCATCTCCCTGGCTCAAAGCAGGGCCACAGCTATTTAACATATCCATGAAACCAGTTAAAGGTTATAGATATGTTAAATGACTGCCAGGGGTTAGCTACAAAGCTGTTGCTACCCAAAACAGCTCTGAATGGCCCTGTTCCATGTGTCCCATCCCCCCTGGCTCAGGCCTGTGGGGGTGAAGACATCCTACATACATTTTTCTAATATTTCCTGGACACCCTGAGTCCTGGACCCCATTACAAATCCCTTCTTGGGGCCCTCCTCTTGGCTGCACCCTGCTTCATTATGGTTTAATAAAGAAATGAAATAGGCTATATGTACTAATAAAATAAGAAAGATACATAAGATAAGTCAAATCATTAAGATACTGAACTGAATATAAAAATGATTATAAAATCCTCACTTTAATTTTTAGGTTTCTATATGTTTATAAATTGGTAGTAAAAGATTTTGAAGGATACACAAGAAACTGAAGTGGCTTCCCATAGACAGAATTTCAATAGTACAATAAAAGGGAACTTTCACTTTTCCATATTATCTACATTTTTACAAGACCATACATTGCCTTTGGATTTTTAAATAATTGAAATTAAAAATATACTTCATTGAGGTAAGCATATGGATGTATAGTTATTCACATTGAAAAATATTACAATATGGCATTTATTGAGAAAAGCAGTATATTTGAATGTACGTGTCCCATGTACAATGTGTAACTGGATGTTTGAATGAGACCTTTTTGTCTGTGTTTTGGCAAAAGGCCCCAAGAAGGAAGCCCAAATGATAGGTGTCGAGGGCGCTCATTTCTCAGGAAAGTTGCTATAGCAGCACAAATATAGGGCAAAGGATTCTGCCATCACCACCACCCATCTCCAGATTCTATGAGAGAACCTGGAACATTCATGGAACATTTGTTGGTTATTCAGTTGGAGAGGCATGTCAGCGGGCTGAGAGGAAGAGTGTGCTTCCTCACTTCACATTAAGCTAAATGAGGCATCAATGGAGCATCTAGGGAGCATGACATGTCTTTCAGGGTTGAAAGAATGGGGACTAATAGCCTTTCTCCAGAAAATTCCAAAAGGAGGAAGCCGTGCCTGTCACACTACTCTGAACAGCGGGATAAAAAGGGCTGAGTTCATTACAACCCGTGTTTCCCAGAAACTGGCACGGCGAATGTTGCACGAGTTTCCCAAGTGCCAAAGGTAGGGTGCCTTAGGGAGAG
Organism: Desmodus rotundus; assembly: GCF_022682495.2. NCBI lineage: Eukaryota > Metazoa > Chordata > Mammalia > Chiroptera > Phyllostomidae > Desmodus > Desmodus rotundus. Next base: position 150,200,314 of record NC_071389.1, read on the forward strand.
GGGTCCACTGAGTCTCACTGAGATGGACTCTACCAGGAGGACATCCCATAGAGTGACACAGGAGAGAGGGGGTCAGGGGCACAGAGGGGAGCATCGACAGACAAGCCAAAGGTATACAGGTGAGAGATGCTCTGTGATGTGGGGAGACAGGCTGCAGGAAGAAATCATACGGGGATCTGCTACATCTAGAGCTACCAACACCAGATTACAACTGTGCCAGTCTGGGAAGTCCATTCCTCCCATACCTCTCCTCCACTCTATTCCAACTCCAGAAGAGTCAGGTGCAGGCTCCTGCATGGGGAAGGAGTAGAAGGACGGGTGGTAAAAGAGAGATTAACATTGTCCATGCCTCGCCTTCCCCCCATATGCTTCCAATACAGAATAATCTCTAAGGGAAGGGAAAGGTTTTAAATGGATGCAAGTTTATAGAATTTGATATTACACTAAACTGGAGTTTTTATTGACTGACAGTGTTTGCAACAGTATAAAAACTGGGTGGAAGAATGGTTTTACAAAGCATGTTTCCAAAGATGGCGGTGAGAAAATATTAAGTTTCTCTTCTTTCCTCCCACAATGTCCAACTTATTCAACACACCATTTATACACGTAACAGTGGCGCCAATTCCTCTGTCTCTCCAACACACCGAAGAATTCTGGGCTGTTTGGCACAGTCACCCATGGACTGCAGGCCAGGATTTCTCTTCAGGCTCAGCCTCGTCCTAGATAATTACGTCTACCACTCTCTGCTCAGGGTGGCTCTGAGAGTCGAGGGTTTTGGGGGGGACAGTTGTCTACAGGATCAGTGGAATACGGGGGTCCATGTTCAAGGACTGCTTCAGCACTGGGTTTTTACAGGCTACTTCCAGGTCCCAAACACGGAAGATCTTCTACATGTCAGTCAGAGACCCTGATCTCTCCTCCTCTCCAGCTCCACTCCAACTCCTCCTCTCCCCTCCAGCTCTGCCTTGTCTGATCTGGAAACCGTAGCTCTGCAAGCGTGTATCTGAATCTTTCTGTCTTGAACTTAAAATGAGATTTAAATCTTTGTGTCTTCTTCGGTATGGACTGGGAGAGGAGAGAGACAGAAACAGTCCTTGTGGTACTGGTAACAAAACTGGAGGAGATTGAGCCCTGCCATATATATATACACATGGAATTGGAATTGTTATATATATGTATCTACCCATAAAAAACTGAGAAGTTTAACAGCAGCCATCTCTGTATCACATTTCAAGTGATTTTTAAAAAACTCTTTTGACTTTTTAATGTTTTTCTATTTGTCTAAAATTACCATAATATATGTGAAAAATATTTGAGATATCTAGATGGGTAAGCAAAAAAGAAATATTAACAGTGTTTATCTGCAAGTTCTTTTCCATCAGCATTTAAATATAGTCAAGTCTCTCTCATTTTGGAAAAAATCCTCCCTCCAAACCATAGCCCTGAGGACATGGATCTGTCCTCACCCAGGCCAAATTTCTCAAAAGTGCCTCTAATCACTGTCCTCACTTCTTCATTTCCCATTGACCCCTTTATCAACTCACCAGAAGAACACCAACCTCTAATTTTCCCTTCTTGGCTACACTTCAGAGGTCAGATGTCCTTCCCAAACTGACTACTGCAGTCACAGAAGAGGAGTGTCAGGGAGGCCAGATGGTCTACTGAACACCACCTAGCACATGGTCCTCACCCAATACACAGGGAATTCCTGAGGTTTAAAGTTTCCTTTCAATCAAGACTAAGAACTATTTTCTTGTTTAAATGGAATGTGATTGGAATTGTTATTTTTGTCTTTGGAAAGCCCATAGAGAAAGAGTCAAGCCAAAAGGTCCAGAAGGGAGAGAACAAATGAGGTATTAAGACTATGACTGAATCTCTTAATGGACTGGGCAGGGGCTAGAAAAACATGCATTAATCAATATATAAACATCCCTTAAGACAAATAAACCAAAATAGCCTCATATCCAAATTAAGACTAAGAGAGACTGAAATGAAGAGAGATGGAGAAAGGAAGTACAATAGAGAGCTTAGAGTGTGAACTCTGGAGACAGGCAACCTGGACTCAAATGCCATTGATACTACTTATTAACCTAGACGAATTGCAAAATGGTCTTGCTTTAATTTCTCAATTTGTAAGAACATACAGATGTTAACAGGATTAGATAAAAAAATAACTATAAAACTTCTAGCACAGTATCTGATACATATCTTATTATTTTTGTCATCTCTATGTTGCCAGCCCAAAATGCTCTCCAGGATTATATACCTACATATTTAACTGTCTAAATAGTATGTGGGAAAAAACCCAGCCAGCTCAATTCAACATTTGGAAACCAAATTCATTATTTCAATCTACCTTCCCCCCTGTACTTCCTCCAGAGTTCAATAAATATTTTTAAAGATGCATTTTTTCTTTATTTTGTTTATCCTTGTATATTTTAAATGAACATGTATAATGAATAGTAGTGAATAATCTTATTTGTAAAAAAAGAACTAGTCAGAAAAATTAAATTCATAAAAGAAATATCAAATAAAGAGTTAAGGGTTTTTTTCCCCCCTGAAGGAGTGTTGGAATAGAATCTAGATAAATTGATATAGGAGTTAAATGGAGAGATGAGAGAGAGAATAAAAGTGTGTAGATGTTTGGGTAAAAGATTAAAAAATGACAGAGCAAGTAGAGGAGAGCACAGGATTAAAAAAGATTTCTCTACAAGCAAAAAAATGTGGGCTGAGAGGAAACGGCTAGGAGAGGAATAAGTTCAAAATGTTGCAAAAAATATGGGAATAAAATCAAGGGTTTTGGAACAATGCTTTATCCTCAGAGACTTGGGAGATAGGATGAGGGTGGGGGGAGAGGAGAAAGTATGGGAACAGAGGCCACTAAGTATGTGTGTGGGGGGGTGGGGAAGGAGGATTGGGAAACACATTTCTCAATTATTGGACATCCAAATGGAAAATGGCCTCAGAGGAATACAGATGAAGACTCTGAACCAAATGTTAAAGATTTTGATGAACCTGGGGGATTGACCAAGAAGTCAGTGGGTTATAACCATTCAAACACAAAATGAATCCCACGTCCTCACTAAAACCCCAAATGGATTGGTTTAAGTGAGGTCTGGGAATTTGTTCACCACTTGTCAGATAACCTTGTGGTTCCAAAAACACAAACTCTGCTAAAAAAAAAAAAAAAAAGAACAAGCTAATTATCTGTCTTGCTGGTGTAACTAAAATAGATCTGAGTTCCACATGTCAAGGACCTCTGAGATAAGAGTGTGGAATAGATCATTCTTATACATAATAAAGCCAAGAAGGACAGGTCAGTACTTCGGGTGGAAAGGAGACTGTGAGCAGAGCCAGGGTGCCCAGAATTCTGCCCTGCCTGCCGTGCCTGCCTTTCTGACTTACTAGCTAGTGCTAAACCCTGCTTGCACTGTCCTGAAGTATAAGACTGGGCAAAAAATGAGACTCAGGCTCCAGTACTTCACCGCACTCCCCTGGAATAGGCTCTTTTCCCTTTGGTGCCTCATCAGTCTGTCTCTCTCAAGAATGTGAGGAGGCCTGCTAATTGTGTTACACACAGATCCAGGTTACAAATGGCACAGGCAGGTAAATTACACAGGCATAGGCACATATTACATACACAGTGATCACTGGTTATTGTCAGCTGTCCCCAAGAATGCCTAAAGAAAAGGGGGAAAACACAGAACAACTTTTTAAGTACCTCCACCACCACCCCAAGTGCTATCATCACCCCTTCAACCACCAGGGTCTATCAGGGTCTATAGACACCCTGTCATCAACACAAGAAAGTGCATTTTTTTGTGTGTGTTTGTTTTTTAAAGATTTTATTTATTTATTTTTAGAGAGAAGGGAAGGGAAGGAGAAAGAGAGGGAGAAAAACATCAATGTGTGGTTGCCCCTCACATGCCCCCAACTGGGGACCTGGTCCTCAACCCAGGCATGTGCCCTGACTGGGAATTGAACCAGTGACACTTTGGTTCACAGGCCCATGCTCAATCCACTGAGCTGCACCAGCCAGGGACTTAGGAAGTATATTCCTTAAAACCACATTCTATTCTAACGTTGTCCCCCTGGGGACTGGGAAGTAGGACCTCACCCTAAGTGCAATGATTCACCTCTCCCCAACTCCGTCTTCCCTCTTCCAGCCTCTAAAGCCTTGAATGAGATCTCTTCCATCCTCCAGTTCTGTCCTAATTTCCAGAGAACTTAGGAAGCATTTGACAACTGAAACCCTAGGGGCAAATTACAACATCCCCATCACAAAGCCAAGCCTGAAGTGGTGGATGTTTCTCAGGATCTTCCTTTTACTCCTCTCCATGCTGAATCTCTGCCTCTGAGCTCCCCATCTCTTTCCATCACCTCATGTCTCACTCATTTTATCCATTTGCCTTTCTTGTTCTCTCTCTCTCTCTGCAGGTGTCTCGCTCTTTGTATGTTTCTGCCCATCCGCACTTCTTGACACTCACCCTCACTCCAAACCTTGTTTATGTTTTATCTCCTGGTTCCTTCAACCATTTCCTGCTGTGAGCACACACATTCATTACCAAATGTTCCTCAGACGCCTGAGAGAATCTTCCCAGGGACTTTGTTGCTGACCAGAAGGGACAACGACCAGATGACACAGGAGCCCTCCCCGCTGTTCCCTTCCTCCCTCTCCTCTATGTCTCACCCACCACCTCTACCACCCTCAAAATTATCCATTGACTCACCTCTTGCTGACTCAAGTGCACTTATTTTGCTCTTTGCCAAGTATGTTATCTTCTAGGCCCCAAGACCAGCACCAGTCTGGTATTTACCTTGGCATTCCCTCAGTCCTGTGGTTGGCTGTGGCCAAGGTCAGAGCAGCCCTGGTGTGGGAGGGTGGGCAGTGGTAGAGACACAGGTTGGGGAATAATAAAGGTTTCTTCCAAGTCACATGAATCCCTACGGCCAGGCCTCTCCTCCAACAAAATGCCATTCAGGAACCTGGGGAGGTAAGGAGTGTGGGGAACCCACATGATGGGCCTCCTTCTGGTCTAGTCCCTGACACTCTGCAGGCTCCTCCAGGCACAAGGACTCTTTCTCCAGGCACCATCACAGGCCTAGTCTCCTTCCCCCAGTTCTGGCCTTGGGAAGGGGTCCCATCTCCCCAGCTACCCATTTTTTTGCTGCCACCTAAATCCCTTTTTTAAATGATTTTACTCAATGAATAAATAGAAGTAAAGATAATAGTAGTAAGTAGGAAGAAATTCACAACAGTTCCAGAATTTTCTACATGGTCAGAGGTACCATAATTCCTGCATTATGGTTACTGAGCTGTTGCTACCTGAGCTACAGTGGATGAAAACCTCTCTCCTCAAGACACCTGCCCCCACCTCCACAGTTCCCATCCCCACAAACTCCAGGAGTCTCTTCCTAAAAGAAGGAGAAGAAAAGAGATCAGGATAGGAAAAAGTTGACATGTACTGAGCACCTACTTTGGCCAGATATAACATTAATTACCTCATTTAAGTGGCAAAACACCACTAATGGGATGGGCATCTTCCCTATATGTTATAGATGACAAGGCTGAGATGCTAAAGTTAGATGACTTGGCCATGAACAAATGAATTTCAAGAATTACCAAGTATAGCCTCACTTTAAACATGTTCCCTGACTTCCCATAATTTAACGCTCCTGTATAACCCTAGCTGTACCTTAGCATGTATTATAACACCTAGTATTTATTGAGCACTACTGTGTGCCAGGTACTCTGGTAAGTATTTTATTCACATTATTTTATTCCACTCTTGGAAATAAACATTTAGAAGTACATGCAACTATGATATATATTTTTCTCATCGGCATAATGATTAAGAAGATTAAGTAATTGTCTAAGGTTGCCTAACTGGTAAGTAGCACAGCCAGGATGCAGACCTACGTGGTTTAAATAGCTTACCACTAGTCTCTCGAGTGCTACTATGACCATGAGTTTTCTTCTCTGTCTTCACCACTAAGACTATGACTCTTAAGATAAAAAAATAAGTCTTTTTTTTTCTCTGAATCCCCAGGACCAAGTCAATGTCTGGTATATAGTAGGAGCTCGATAATTTTACACCATTTGTGGGAGAAACAAATGGGGAAATAAAGAGAATCTTCATCCATGAGCCTCTTGGTTTCCAGAGGATCTTTAACAATCCCTGCCACCTCAACCATGTGGGTAATGCCCTTCTCATGAGCCTTCTGGCATGTGGAGATACATGTGCATGCACACATGTGTGCACACACATAAACACACATGGGCTTGTGTATCTAGGAAGAAAACCCCAGCAGAGCTCATGATAGACATGAACAAACATGCAGAGCAGGACATGTGTCCTTTCAGGCCCAGTGCAGCACCCTTTAGAAAGTCCTGAGACAGCGCATATTCTAGGCCTATGTCATATAAAATGAAGATTCCCTGCCTGGCTTACCCAGATCCCTGGTGGTCCATGAGGGTGGTGATGTAGGGCCGCTAACTATTTTCAGCCCTTCAATAATTCTAATAATAATTAGTGCACATGTAACTAATGACACATAGAAAACAAAATGTAAAATATACCACTCATTTTATTTTAAATTATATAAGACCAATGTGACAACTCTAATTAGCTTATATCAATCAAGTTATGTGTCTTAGTTAATACAAATACTGGAATTGATTATTACTTAAGTAATAGAATGCTTAGTAATACAAAACATCAGATTTCACCAGCCTCTTCTATATCTAAAGAAAAGAGAATCAACTCTGAGTAGATTTTCATTATTACAGGAGGGAACACTAAATAGTTATTTTAATTGAGTTGCCCAGGTCCCCAGTAGGGGGCACATGAGAGGCAACCACACATTGATGTTTCTTTCCCACTCTTTCTCCCTCCCTTCCCTGCTCTAAAAAAATAAATAAGTAAAATTTAAAAAAAAAAAAACCTTTTACCCAGAAACTCTAGCTTGGGTTTTAGGAACAAGGACAGGACATGAGGTCAAAAGAAAGAACAATGACCTTGCACCTGAGCCTGGCACTACTGTTGTGCTGGCTCTTCATTCACTACACTGGCTGCCTCTCTAATGCAAGAAGCCAAGTACTGACCTTCTCTTTTATTCATTAGCCTTCTCAAGTGCTAAATAAGTAAACTAAAGACTGAAAAAGAGGCCAAGTTATATGTGGTGTAATCGTATCTGAAGTTAAGACTAAGATTAGAATGTCCCAGGTTGCCAAGAGGAAGGAGAGCAATGCCAAAGACCATAAACTCATAAGGAAATCAGTAGAAGGAACGTAGTCCTAAGTTCCAAAACCAGACTAAAAGAAGATGAGGGTCCCCAAGAATTAAGTAGGTATGAAAGAACTCTACGAAGGCCAGGAGACTTATTGCCTAAGAAGTGGTAATGACAGATTTCTGAATCAATTTGAATAACAAAAGAGGAATAGTCTATTATAGGAGAGCTTAGTCCTTAGGAGGACTAAGAATCAGCCAGCTGGGGATTTAGTGCCAACTCTGCAATTTATTAGCTGAACGACCTGAAAGGGTTATTCTAGGCAAAGTGGTAGAGGAGAAAAGGGCACTGACCTTTCAGAGACATTACCGCTCAGGATGGGGAAATCAAAGGGTGCAAGGAGATTGGAATATGAGGAGAACTTTCTAGAAAAGGACTAGACTTATTTGAAACTTTTTATTATAAAACAAAATGCAGATGCAGAAAACCACTCAAAATAAATGCATAGCTTACTGAGTTATTTTTAAAACACCCATTTACCCCGCTACACACATCATAGAACTTTGCTGGCCACAGTAGAAACCTATCCAAGTGTCTTATCCCAATCACAACTGCCTCCTTCCAACCAAAAGTTGGAAGGTTGAAAGTTGGCCACATTCTTGATGTTGATAAGATTTTGCTTGTGTTTGTTTATGATGTTGTCACCCATGTGTGCATCCCTGTCTGCCATAGTTTAAAATTCCTTTTGTAAAAAAAATTTAGTGCTTTTTAAATCCCATTTAACCTAAAGGTTTCCCCTCAATCCCTTGCTTTTCTTTTGGATACAGCTGCTGAAGATAACCTTTGACTTGGAGATAGACATTTGACCTGTATAGTTTCTGACAATCTAGATTATTGTCGATTCCATATTCATGACTCAGATCAATATGTTTCTCTCTTCTCTTTTCAGAAAACTGACAGCTGAGTCCAGAGCCTGGGTCAGACTGATGTTTGACACTTAAACTAAGACTACGTAGGTGTGGTATGTTCTTTTAATAAGAGAAGAAAATATCTGATTCTTTCTTTTGGCTGTGTGATGTTAGCAGTTATTGATGTCCAATGTCTAAATCTATTAATTAATTGAGAGTTGCAAGGTGGTGATAGTCCAACATTTTTTAAAATTTATCAGGGGAATGTATTTACTGAGACACTTCCTTTATCTACTATTTGGTTACCCAGTGGTACAGTTCATATAGAAAGAATAAATGCTTGAGTTTTTCCTTTTACTTATTAGTTTTAAAGATAATGAATTAATTTCCTATCATCCTCCAAAGATGATCAATAAGCCAGACATAGAAAGACAAATACTCCGTGGTCGTAGCACATACCTAGGTTCAATCTCTGGTCTGGGCGTGTATGGGAGGCAACCAAATGATGATTCTCTCTCCCATTGATATTTCTCTCTTTCCTCTCTCTCTCTCTTTCTAGAAGCAATGAAAAAATTGTCCTCGGGTAAAGACTTTAAAATTTTAATATTGTATTACTAATTAATAACTTAATAAATTAAGGGATAGATCATATTCAGGGATGGAAAGATTCCATATTGTTAAGCTGTCTACTATCACCAAATTGATCTATAGATTCAATGTTATCCCAATAAAAATCCCAGCAAGTATTTTTCTCCTGGAGAAAATAAACTTAGTGCTTAAAAACACAGAATGATTGAACAGTCCCATAATTAGTCATTTATATTATTCTGCATTATACAACAGTCTGAAAATAACAATATTAATACTACCACCCCTGAACCTCAGAAGAGTCTCTCTTAATTGCCTATGCGCTTTCCTCATTCTCATAACCTCACATCTCGATTGGCTGAATACATAACCATTTCATGCTATCCTCTCCTTTTGAACTCTCATTTAGTTATAGTTCTACATGTAACTATATTTTTAATGTTCGCCACCATTCCTTATGGTGATATCCCTCTTGTCATTTTGACTGTCTGAAGCTCATTCTCTAGATTCCTCAGTAAGAGCAGGTTGATAACATTGTGTGACTTTATAATTTAAAATCAGTTTTGCTAGATATAAAATCCTTGGATCACATTTTCTTTCCTTGCAGTCTTAAATATGTTACTTCATTTCCATCTTGCACAAAGCCTTTCTGTCAAAGAAGTCTGATGATAATCTAATGTTCTTCTCCTTTGAAGGAAAACTTACTGTTTTTGCCTACAGCCCAAAGGCTTTTATCTTACTCAGAAGCCCAGTACCTTTATTACTTTCTGTCTTGATGTTGGTCACTCCAGACTGATATTTTCAAGTATGCTCTTTCCATTTGTAGCTTCGTATCTTTCCAACTTCAGGAAAGTTTTCTTTAAAAAAAAAAAAAATCTCAATAATGTCCTTTACTTTAAGGAAAGTTTTCTTGAAGTATGGTTTTTAGTTTGTCCTACTCCCTCTTTGGCTTTCTCCTTTAGGGACTTCTATTATGTGTATGTGGTTCTCCTTTGCCTCTTTTCAATATCTGCCACTTCCTCTTGAATCCTATCTTTCTTAATTTCTTTTTATTTTTAAATTCTTCCTACTTTTCACTGTCATTACCTGAGGCATAATCTGCTTCGTTAATTCTCTCTTGCATTCCTCCTCATTAAGCTCATTCTGAAAATATTTTTGCCTTTTATTTTTCATTCTTTCCTGAGCTTGGTCACCTCATTTATGAGTTCATAATTCTTATTTATAGTGTTCTTCTGTGTCTTGCATCATTTTATTAATGCCTTTTAGCTTATTTTGAAATAAAAGCTTATAAGATTTGACCTGTAAAAATTAATTAATTAATTAATTAAAAATAAAATAAAAGATTTGATATGTTCTGTGGGTATGTGTCATCGACATGCTTTCTTTGTAAGGATGCTACTCCATTTTGTTTTCTTTTTCGTAAAAGGTAATTTATATTTGACCTCATTACTTTTCTTTTGCTCATTTTTACATGAAATTAGTATCACTGAACTTTTAGAGGAAAATATGGTTCAGGGCCCTGTCACTGGTCTCTGCTCTCTCCCTTCTAGACATCAGTAACACACTCTTGTGTCCGTAGGTGACCTTCCCTCACTCCCCTTGTATTTTGGGGTTTGTAAGAATACTTATCACCTAGTTTTGTTGTAAATGTTGTCCACGGGTCTGGGGTTTTGCTATCTAGTTACTGTGTTTTTTAAGTGGAGTTTCAGAAAAACTCTAAATATATGTCACAGCTGCCCCATTTTCTCAGAATTCTCTGAAAAGGGGCTATTTTTTTCTTTACAGCTTTAATGCCATGTTAAGAGTTTAGACTTCATCTTGCAGGTAATGGGCCGACAAGAATTTTTAAAGTAAAAAAAAAGCAGGCCTGGTTTGATATGCTTTTTCAAAATCATTCTAGCAAAACTATGAGGGACGAAAAGGTTGGAGACAAGGCCCAGCTAGGAGGTACAAAGAAGTTACAGAAGCTGGGCCTTAGGAAGTGACAATGAGGACAAATAGGAGGGCATGGACTTGAGAGAACCGATGTGTCAGTGCCCCTAACAACAGAACATGACTGTTGCTTGGACACATTCCTTCTTAGCAGACTGAGTTCTTGCCCCAAGGGACCAGACTGCAGAGCTCAGGCCGTTAACCAACCCTTCTCCACATCAGGCCTCACCCCAACATTGAGCCCCAGAACCACCCAGAGAGGAGGAGGACATGGTGCCCCATGACCCCCCATCTTCCAGGACCTCAGTTTCTTGGTTACTCGCCCATCAGAGACAGTAAGAGGGCATCTCCACCTCCCCTCCAGTGCATGGTCCTGGTCAGAGGTTCTCTGGCCCCCTCTCTCTATTTGTCTCCCTCTCAGGGATATTATTAAAGTTGAATGGAGTTCTCTGGGACTTAGTCAAATAAAGAACAGGACCTGCATACAACCAGAACAGTGATTCAGGACTCAACACTGCCTGCTTCCATGATCTCTAGCCACTTGGAAACATCAGGGCTTAGAGACCTCAGTATGTCAACAAGGCTGAAGAGGCACAGGTGACCAGCTGGGGTCAGGGCATCTATCCTTGGTCCATTGAAGGTAGGAACCAAGAAAAGATTCCTGTTTTCTTCTATCATTCGTTCATTTGACAAGTACCTTCTATGTACAGTGCACTGTGGGATGACAATATTTTTTTAAAGCAGAGGCTAGACCGGGCTGGCTGAGGCAGAGTCTGGTTTAAAGGCGGGGTGGCCTGAGATGACTTGTGGAGGGAAAGGAGGGCTGTGGGGACCACCCCGCTGCTCCCACAGCACCCTCTGCTGTCCCAGACTTGTCATGACTGTGAATGTGGAGGTCCTGATCCAGCAGGGAGGTGCCTCCCCCAACAGATTTGGATCCTCATTCACGCAGAGGGCAGCCGCCACATCTTGAGAGTGGATCTTGGGACTTTGGAGAAGCAGAAAACACACAGAGATGTTCTTAAGCCAGTGTTTCTCTCAGGCAAAAGTGTCCTGGGGCAGGGGAAGAAGAGTGGAGGTGGAGGTGAGCATTGTCAGTCCAGAGCATAAATTCAGAATCTTCCCTGGAAAGGGAACTTTCCACCCAGGCAGAGCTCCAACCCTGAGTACCAGGCAGTCTTTTATCAGCCAGAGACCCCTTGGAGACCTGGGGCACGGTCAGCCCACACACTGGGTGGCAGAACTGCACTGGGGCCTTACAAGGGATCTAATGAAGCTCCCTTGTTTGACAAAGGAAGGCACAAAGGCCAAAGAAGGGGTGGTGGCTTTTCAGGGAGACCCAGTGCGCCACTGGCAAAGCTGTGAGAAGGATCCAAATTCTCTAAGTCATTCAGAGGAAATGTTCCCAGAGAATGACCTTCACAGACAAAAGGTGAACCAGACACACAGCAAGATACCTCCCATGGATGTGATATAACCAGGGGCCAGAAGTTCATGGTTGTAAGCATTTAGCTATGACAAAAGTGAATAACATTCTAAAACAGAGGGAAGTGGAGGAGTACCAGGTAACTCTGCTTAATGGGTATGCAAACCCAGGATGGGGCCCTAGAGAATCCCCCAACCAGACCCAGAGTATGTCCACAGATGCTCTGCTCTAACAAGGCTGGTTTTCTTGCTGTTCCCCACACCCCTGACCTTCTTTGAAAACTCAGCCTTTAAATGAGCCCTGGATAGAGGAGCTGTCTTCTTAACTCTAAACTCAGAAACATTATGTGAGAGTTTTATGCTGGAGGAGAGAGGGGAGAGAGCCAAGCCAAGCTGCCAGAATCTGTCCCATAACTTGTTCTGGAGAATGTCCCTGCCACCCCACCCCATTCTGGCCCCTAAAATCCTCCTGGCTCATGCATGGAAAAACACCCTTTGTTTAATTCATTTAGCATAGCAGAAGTAGTCTGAAATGCTTGGCATGATTTTATTTAAGGAGAATAAACAGGGAATTTTAAAACAAAAAGCCAGTATTCAAACTGTTTAACCAACAGAATCCTGAGCCTATGAGGATCACACTGCCAGGGCTCATGGGCTGCCCCCTGCTACCTCCTGCCTCACAAGACTGCTGCTGAGGCTCCTGAAACAACTAGCAGAAATCTGGGTTCCAATGCCCCTTATCCTTAAAGAACTCTAGAGAACTGTGTTCATTCTAGAGAATACTTTTCCACACCACCATCCAGAAACTTATCAATGATATAGCCGATTGCTGCTTCCCAAAGTCATGAGATCTATGATCAGCTAGTCGGTTCTAGTTTCTGCATGGTGCCCAACTATAAAGATGGGGAGGGGGTGGTGGGCCAGGGGTGGGACGGAGCAGAGGCAGAGAGTGTGCCAGACACCAAGACTCAGAGTCAGAACCAGTAGGGCCCTGAGGATCAATCACTGCCTCAGCCTTCAGGGGAACCCTGCTCCTTCTCCCCAGGCTGTGCTCCTACATGCAAACCAAATTACATCAGTCTTATTATAGAATAATTTATGACAAAAATAACTGGCTATAGACCTCTTGTCTTCCAAAATAATGGCATAATTTATCCAGATACACATGGTTTTGTGCTTAAGACAATATTTCAGTGAGCTTCACATAATGCCAAAAGAAAGGACATTTGGGTGATGTCAAAAGAAAACTAGAGAACTGAGAGGCAAATTTGAGCACTTAAAACAAATTATTTTTATTCCCATTGTTTGCAAGGAATTCCTTTAGAAGAACTGTGCTCTCTGAATAAAACACACAGAAGATAAAGGGGAAAAGCAAAAGCAGCAGTTGATCTGTTCCTTATTCATTGGTAGAAAAAGAGTAGCTCGTACCAGAGCATCAGCAAGGGTCATTACATCATCTGCAGCCACTGATATTGTAAAGTCCAAGATAAGGGGTTTTTTTCACTAGGGAGTCAAAACTTACAGTAGAAAGGGTCAGAATAAAGGATAATACTTGAGTTGTGGTTGTTGTGGTTTATCACAGGATACAAGATTCTTCTCTGACTGAGGTATGTCATGGACACACCTGGTCAGAAATGGTTGTCCAATTTGGATTCTCAGTGGAGACAGTGAGGTTCCCCTGGGTGGTAGGAGACAACAAGAACTACTTAAACTAATTAGTGACATATGGTGTGTCCTCAATAAACAGTTACTGGGAACAGATGAAGAATAAAGTTAAGTGAATGGATAAGGGGCCCAGGGGAAAGAGAATGGAGAGGAGAGGCAAGGTCTAAGGAGCCAGAGATGGTGCACAGTTCCCTGTGGTAGTGAGGGCCAATGAAACAGGACAAGAATGATCAGTATTCACTTTTAACTTGTTTTCAAGTTGGAATTTAACCCCAACTTTTCAGGAAAGACAAAAACCTTATGTTGGTTGGGGGATTGAGGGCACAGAGAAGAGCTCAAGGAATCAAGACATAAAGGGATACTGACGATTTCAGCAGGCAGTGGAAGTCATAGGAAAAAGTGATTGAAAGGTAAGAAGTGCCTAGGATGTTGACAAGGGAGTTGCGTTCCTCCCAGTGGGAGAGGTGTCAAGCCTATTAATTGGGTATCAGAAATAAGTATTTAAGAAAGCAGATAGGACTGGAGACTTCCTCCCCTGTCCCCACATTCAGAAAGTTGGGCCACAAATGCATGAAACGGAGAACACATGATACAGCAAGAAGTACACATTTGCAGGGCATGGCAGAGCCAAAGGGAAGGAATTACCCTTGCCCGCTCCATTGCACCCTCAGCCCAAGCCATTTGCTTCCCTTCTCTCCGCCAGTCTGATGGGTGTAAAATGCAATGACTTATCCTGAGGCCCTCCCCTCTAAGTGTTTCCAGGTCTCCAAGGAGGTTAAATGTTCCCACTTACCCAGAGGGCTCCTTCTTTGTCATTAACTCAGAACAGGAAGCAGGGAAGAGGTTGGAATCCTACTCAGGAGACAGCCAGAGGCCAAGAGGGAGCCAGAACCTGTGGCCAATTCAGGGCCTTTCAGGACAAAGGCATCCCAGATTTCCTAGAATCTCAGCAGGAGCAAGACCAGTTGCCTGCAAATCTCACTGGCTACTCCTTTCCTCAGCCGTCAGCCCCACAGGGCCCCAGATTCACACATGAATTAACAAGAACATAAAATTCTTACTTGTCCAAGTCATCTTCATTAAGAAATTGGCTCTCCATGCAGCTAGACCTGAACCCCAGAGCCTCTGGAAATTAAGGAGGTGTGTCACAAGGGCTGGAGGTCGAGGAGGCCCCGTACCTGCTCAGACCCCTTCAGTACTTTAGAACTTGCTCCGATTATCCAGAATCAGGGAATGGCAAGCAACCAATATGACCTTCCTTTCCTGCTGTTTCAAACTCCATTGTAACATTTATCTTAGCTTTCTACCAATTGCCCCCCTCATCTATTTTATTTCCTTATTTCAAGGGTCCCCAAAGCCAATTCCACTTGATTCATATGCCCCAGTTCTGCATTCAAGCCTTACACCAACAAGTCCCCAGAACTGAAGACCCTCCCTTCCATCTCCTCACTGCAGGTCTCTTGGTCTAGGAAGTCTCCCCACATTAATTCCTTCCCCTGCCTGAAATCTCTTAACTCTCCAGCCCATCAGGATAAAGGAATTTAGAATGTACTAAGTGTTCCAAATATCTGGCTAACACTCAGCTTGATGGTAATAAAAAGAGAACA
Source organism: Desmodus rotundus (assembly GCF_022682495.2). Classification (NCBI taxonomy): domain Eukaryota; kingdom Metazoa; phylum Chordata; class Mammalia; order Chiroptera; family Phyllostomidae; genus Desmodus; species Desmodus rotundus. Next base: position 150,215,669 of record NC_071389.1, read on the forward strand.
CATTTGGCTCAAATAAAGCAGAATTTCTCTATCCACATGAGCACCACATTCTTCAAGCAAGTTACTATGGGAAGCCACAATCATCCCAAAGGGACTTCCAATGCTCCAAAATTCCTTTTCAAATTGATTTTCAGAACCAGTTCAGAAGCTGGATAAAAAAGGGAGCCTCATGATGAAGTAACAAAATCAACTTTTCAGCCCAAACCTCTCTCCACCTTTTATTCCTCACCCATGGTTGACCGTTTCCAAATATTAACTCACCTTTCAGTGAATAGTACATGATGTCACTTTGAGGTTACTCCAAGACTGAGACATTGGCTCTGAGAACATTTTCCTGGCAGGCACATATTAAATTCAGTTGGTTTACTTTCTTGTCATACCTAGTGCACTTGACCAAGCTTCTACCAGCTCAGAGAAATAACTCAGTACTGCTATACTCTTAGGTACTTGATGGATAGACCAGTGAAGTCACACATCAAATACAGCCCCTATGCACACATACCCACACATACCACACACCACACATACCGTACACACAGAGACACACACCACACACCACTACAACATACACCATATACACCCCCCCACACACACGCCACACACACACACACACACCCTGTGCTCTCCTGCAATGGGAGGCTTCACCAGCTCAGGCCATCCAGTGTCTGACTCTCTCACTCACTAGGTCTCGGATCTTCAGGAATATAGCACTTCTTCCTCTCCCTACTCTCCTGACCATTCAGCCAGAGTGTTTCATCTAACATTCCCCCTCTTCTCCCCTCCCCACATCCCTGTACTACTCCGGACCGAACTTTTTTCTCTTTTAGATACTCCCCATTACAGGCTATATTTATATCAAATTCTTTCATTTACCTTATTGCCAAGCCTGGGCTGTGAGCTCTATGAGGGCAGAAACCCTGTCACACTGACCTCTCTGATGCCAGTTCCCTGAATCTGCAGAAGGGCTGCAGCCCCAGGCTATCTGCTTCTGAATTCTTGATGTTCCTCCCATCAAAGGCCTCTACACCTGCCTTTGATATGCAGATTAATTCACCCATTAACACCCAACTCTTCACCACTGTATTCTCACCCTGGACCACTGGAACTACCTTACCTTCCTTCTGAAGACCCTCCAGGAAGCCATCAGTTAAACAGAGCAGCACCTAAATCTCATAAGCTAAATGTTCCCTGTATCTTAACCCATCTTCAGGGCCCTTCTGGGGGAGTCCTACCATGAACGTCTTAGGAATTTGAGGCCCAGTGCCAGCCCTCTTCACATGGAACCCCAAGAAGACTCTCCCTTAGAGAATATGCAAGCTCTCTTCCCTAACTCAAGGAATTCACAGGAAATCATTAAAAACAGCATGTGGAAGAAAAATCTGTGAAGAGGCAAAGGAGAAAGAGAAACAAAATCTATGCAAGAAATTGAAAGAAATTTGATGTGACCAAGGCAAAGTCCAGAGGAGGGAGCCGGGAGGGGTTGAAAAGAAAGGGACAGATAGGAGCCTGTCCATGAAAGGACACGTGAGCTTGCCACAGAGTTTGTGTATTAGAAATCACTTGGACACTGGGTAGATGGAAGCTGAGACAATCAGAGGAAAAGACAGTTGTGAGGCTGCTTCTTTAAGAAATGGCCAGACCCAGAGCTGAGGCAGAAGCCCTGGAAATGATAAAGGGACAACATGTCAAAAAGAAGAGTTGATAAGACCCCCATGTCCTTGTAAAATACCATTGAGGTTGGAAAGAAGATGGAGTTGGCGAGGTTGGAAGGGGTGGATGGTACCCGACATCCTTCAAGCTTTATTCATATTCTCTTTCCTCCCACTCTCCCCTCTCCCTCTTCAACTCTTTCTCCTTTTCCCTTTGTCTCTTTCTTCCCACCTTCTTTCCCCATTTTTTCTATGGCTATCCTAGATGTCCTCCACACTCTTAAGTAAAAACCCAACTTGGGCTAATCCTGTAATGAGAAGCTGAGAAATGATGCCCGGGAGCACCAGGTTTTAAGTCTGCAGCCTAAAAACAAACAAACAAAAGATAGCTATTAAACAGAAAGCATCAAACTAGGAGTATGTGTGTGTTGTACCTGAGGAGAAGTGGGTACAAAGCCTGGCCCGGAGCCCACTGGATAAAGGAGGCCCCATGAGACTTCAACAGGTACCCTGGCCCTTCACCCTGAACCACAGCCTCCAGTGTCAGCCTGCTTAGACAGCACAGGCCCCAGCAAGGTTTTTGATTCACAGCCACCCTCTCACCCATGAACATCAATTCCCAAACTGATTACCTCCTTATTCCTCACTTCCTCTGCCCCATATCATTTTACTGTACATCAAAGTGTTTGTTTGTTGAGTGAGCCTTTCCATGGCCCTGGAATCGGCTCCAGGGCCCACAGCTGGATATCACAGGCCATACACGAGTGCCCCACATTCTGTGGAGGACTTTGACATCTGGAGCCTTATACCACCCTGACCTCCACCCTGGGACTGACAAAGAGTTTAAAAAGCCAGCCCAATCCCAATCAATGCCAGGATCATCATTCCCTGCCCAATGGAGAAGGAGACTTGCTGTGTGGGGAATGCATGTTCCTACCAAAGAGATTTTTCCTGACCACCCCATGGAAGAAGGGAGGGAAATGCCCCTCCCATCCTCCAAGTCACATGAGGGGCTGTCAGAATCACTCATAGATTGGAGGTTCCAGTCGAAGGGGAAACTGGAGTCACCCTCCCCAGAGGGTTATTTGCTCTAGACTGACATGGAGCTGCCCATAGTGAAGCCAACCTATGTCTGCAGGCATCAGAATTATATTGGTTAGGAAAGACTAAACCACTATAAACAATAACCTAAAGTATAATTGCTCAAACACAGTACAAGTTTGTATCTTTCTCAGGTACCAGATTTAGGATAAGGGGCAGTAGCCAGTCTTCTCCACATAGTGATTTAGGGATTCAGGCTGGCAATCGTTCTGCCATCTTCAATACCTGGCATCAAGGCCATTGTGTCATCTTCATCACCATTCCAACCACAGAAGTGGGGAAGCAGCGCGCAACAGATTGCTTGGAGGTTTGTCTGGACCACACTAGCAAGTGATGCATGTTGTTGGCAAGAACTCAGTCCCATGGCCACACTTAACTGCAAGGGTTAGTAAATGTCTGGCAGGAAGATGTTCAGAACGAATGTTGGTGTCCCTGTAGCAACATCTGCCACAGAGCAGAATGAACAAAGAAACTGGTGCCTGCTTTGCTGTCTGAAATTTCTGGAGGCAGGAAGTTTTCCATGGTAGTCCATGGAAAAGATACTAGTATCCTGAAGCCTTTGGAGGGCAAGGAAGGAAACGGAAATTTCCCATTGCTCCCATGATTGCATTCAGCAGAGGGGTCAAAGGCCAAGAGGCTGCATGGATTCTCTAGGCCAGATGAGAAAGTTGAGGTGACGGTCACTAGCAGGGCCTAAGGGAACTGCCACTCTAGAAGGGTTCCAATAGCCATGGTGGGAGCTGGGGTAAAACTGAACACCAGCCACCTGAAAACCAGCACACCGTGCATCAGCAGAGGCCCTCAGGGGAGCAGATGAGTGGAGACTATGAAAGAAAGAGATCAGGACTTCTCCCCCCATTGACAGGAAACGGTTATCTTAGAATCTCTGCCTGCCTGTCTCACCTCCCCTGAGATCCAGAACCAGACCCTACATCTGTCTGCTGGGAAGAGAAAAGGAGATACGGTTTTTAAACTGGGTGGATTTTTAATAACTTAAAAACACTTTTAAAATGTGGAATCTGCTCAAAGATGGGAAAGAGAGAATAGACAGTTCATATCTGGAAACACTATTTGCAGGGGCTAAAAATCTGCCAGGTCCTGACTAGTCAATAAGCCGTTGCTTCCAAAGAAAATGTGAACCTACAAGGACCAGGATTTGCCATCATGGAGATAATGAAGAACTAAACACCCATTCCTAAAGGACTGTCTACTAAAACTTCAGCCCCAACTCTCAAAAAAAGCTCAGAAAAAAACAGAGAAAGAGACAGAGACAAAGATAGAGAATGATCAAGCAAGCATTAGTAAATGTTAACACGTGGGAACTCTGGTCCCCAGTGGACCTACAAAGAGTATTTTCTTTTTTGACCTTTTTTTTTTTTTTTTTTGCAAATATCCTGTAAGTCTGAAGTTATTTCAAAATAAAAAATAAAAACATTAAACAAAATGTATTAAAAACAATAAAAAAGAAAATCAGGAGATTTCACATGAAAATCCATATTTTTTATTTTCCTTGAAGAACTAGAATGTCCTGCAACAGTCATCTTGAGGGAGGCAGCTACTACAGGTGGGACAGGCACATTCCAATTTGCTCCCGCCCCACCACTCCCTCCTGACTCCCTAGTCCCAAGGTGGAGGGACATTTATCATTTATCATTGCACCTGCACTGTGGTCAGCCTTACACCTGGCCTGCCTGGCTCATTTATGTTACTTGCCTCACTACTGTAGGCACTGATATTGGCAACCCCAAACCCTCACCTTTGACTCCAAGTCCCTGTCCAGACATTGCCAGGTGAAACAGCAGGGCCACATGGGATCCAGGAGAACTGCTTGGACCACACACAGGAGGAAGGCTGGCTCTTTGTTCTTTGAGGACTTGCTCTGTGGCTCTGAGGAGTTTACCACTTCACCTGTGAAACCAGGAAGAGAAAAAAAGAGTTCTTCATGTCAAGGTCTAGAAAAAGCTTTGTGAAATTGTACATAACATATCCTTTTTCCCTCTGGGCCCTCCCTGATGATCACTAGCCTTCCAAAATTAAAATGTCAAAGGGTACTATGGTGGTTTTTTTTATGTATCAACTTGGCTGGGCCACAGTGGTCAAACAGTATTTTGGATATTTCTGTAAGAGTGTTTTTGGATGAGATTAACATTTAAATTAGCGGGCTTTGAGTAAAGCAGATTACCCTTCATAATACGAGTGGGTCTCATCCAATCAGGTGAAGGACTGAATAGAACAAAAGACTAGCCTTCCTGGAGCAAGAGGGAATTCTGCCAGCAAATGGCCTTTTGACCTGAAACACAATATCAGCTTTTTCCTAGGTCTTTAGCCTGATGGCTTTCATACCGGAACTACAGGTGTTAGTCTAGCCAGGCTCCATAATCACGTAAACCAATTCCTTAAATAAATACACACACGCATGCACACAATTTCTTCTGGTTTCTCTAGAGAACCCTGACTAGTGCAGATACTGATTAGTTAAGACTTGAGAAATTTAATGTTACAGAGGCCTCATATTTATTAACTGGAACTCAATATTCAAGCAGAGAGTGGTTGTTCACAGCACCGACCTTGGAACCAGAAAGTCTGTGCTGGAAGCCAGCTCGGCCACTACTAGCTGTATGATGATGGGTCACTTCCTTAGTGTGCCTTTGCCTTAGTCCCCTCATCTGTAAAGAGTGTATATTAATAGTACCTATCTCATTATGTGTTTTTATGAGAATTAAATGATATTAAAATTTATAAGGCTCGAAGAACAGTGCTTGGTACATATTACATGCTGTGTGTTAAAGTAGAGTTGGAGTTTTAAAAACTCTATTGCTTTCTCTTCATATCATTCCACTGGCCAAGGCAAATAGTCAAGGGCAACAGGGGAGTGTGACAGGCTTGGGCAAGCCCACAAGAGCTTAGCAGAGACAAGTCATGTGAACCATAGCAGTCAGGGTAAGATGGTCCTGTAGACACAGCTTATGCCTGTGTCTTGAATGTGTGAACTATCTACCCCAAGGCCTCAGGGTCACTTCTTCCCTTTGTGGTCCCTGCTACCCCTCCTATCCCAGGACAGGGTTTCACATACAGGAGGAGACCAAGGAAAAGACACTCAGCACAGGTCAGATGGAGTGGGGTATATCAGTCTAATTATATTTTATTGATTATGCTATTATAGTTGTCCCAGTTTTTTTCTCCTTTATCCCCCTCCTCCCTGCACCACCCCCTCACCCTCCAACATTCCCCCAACACACATTTCACATCCATGGGTCATACATATAAATTCTTTGGCTTCTCCATTTCCTATACAATTCTTAACCTCCTCCTGTCTATTTTGTGCCTACCTATTCTGCTTCTTATTCCCTGTACCTTTACCCCATTCCCCCTCTCCCCCTCTCCACTGATAACACAGAAGGGATTCTTTATGAAAGAAATATATATATTTATAGAGGTTTAAGTAAGGACTAGCAACAGCAGGAAGTCATTCCCATCCCTAAAACTGGAGCAACACAGGGAGGAAATGGTTTTCCCTGAGACCAGTTAGGAGAAGGAGTTGTGAAACCAGGGCCACTAGATAGAAGCTACAGTCACAGAGAAATACTGCCATTGCTGCACCGTGCAGTATTAATTATTTGTGGCTAAATAACCAATTATTCCAAAACCCAGTGGTTTTGATGCTTCCAACAGCATCATTTCTTATCGCATACTTGCCGTGGGCCAGGAGTCCAGGTGCAGCTTAGCTGAGTCCTGCCCTGGGAGTCTCTGACAAGGCTGCAATGAAGTTACCAACAAGGCTATGAAACGGTCCATTACAAGCTCAGTCACATGATTGCTGGCAGGATTCAGCTCCTCCAAGACTGCTGGACTGAGAGCCTCCACTCCTCTCTGGCTGAAGACATAAGCTGCCATCAATTCCTGGACATGAGGGCCTCTCCACAAGGCAGCTCACACCATGGCAATTCACTTCACTGAGGCAAGCAAGCTGAGAAGATCTGAGGTAGGGGTCATCTGGGAGAAATAAGCAAGACATAGTCATAGTCCTTTCTAACAAAATTTTATTGCATTTATTGGGTGACATTGGTTAATAAAATTATATCGGTTTCAAGTGCACAATTCTATAACACATCATCTGTACATTGCATTGTGTGTTCACCACCAAAGTCAAGTCTCCTTCCATCACCATTTATTCTCCCTTTACCTTCTTCTACCTGCCCCCTCTGGAAATGGTAAACACTATACTGTTGTCTGTGTCTATGAATTTTTTGTTTTGTATTTTTGTTTTTGTTTTTGTTTTTTGCTTAGTCCCTTCATCCTTTTCACCCAGACCCCCAACCTCCCTCCTCTCTAACAGCTGTTAGTCTCTTTTCTATATTTTTTAGTCTGTTTCTATTTTGTTTGTTTATTTTGTTCATTAGATATTACATATAAGCAAAATCATGTGCTATTTGTCTTTCTATGACTGGCTTATTTCACTTAGCATAATACTCTACAGGTCCTTCCAATAGTCATATTCTTTTATAACCTAATCTCAAAAGCGACAGACATCCCATCAGTTTTGGATTTTCCATTTATTAGGCAAAAATCATTAGGTCCAGCCCAAGCCTGGACAGTGGGGAGTACTCAAGGGCATGAGTACCAGGAAGTGGGGATCTTTGCAGCCATGTTAGAAATCTACCTACCACGCATGCCAAAGCAGGGAGGGAGCAGGAGGAACAAATGCTTCTACCAATCTCTCTTCCCATTTTCTGATCATCCACCAGTGTGTGCCACTGGCCAAACTCAACCAGAAGCTAGAGGGTAAGGAAGCCCAGGTGACACAGCCCACAAAGGTCATCCTTCCAGACCAGGGCAGAGATGGGAGGAGAATAGATCTGAGGCAGGACTGGGAGGGAAGTAGGATGGGCAGAGAATTACCAGCACATGAGAAAAGACACAGATGGGCAAACTGACAGTCATAACAGTCAGATGCCATGGAAGACAAGACATCACAGAGAACAGCCCCTCATCCGGATACAGGGGATGCATCTCTTTTCTTTAATTCGTGTATCCAATTCTTTCCCAGGCCCTATAACTTGGGGTAACATTGGACCTGGGCCCTGTTATAAAAGTTATGAAAATTTTCTATAGAGGAAATGTCCCTACCTCCACCTTACCCCCATTTATGTCAATACTTGCCTTTTTAATCCCTGAGACAAAGAGGAGGATTGGGAGAGGAAAGGGAATGAGCAGTGACATTTGGGAAGACCTTGCTCTTTGACAGCTCTAATGTTGATGCCAAAATCCTAATTTCCTCTTAGAAAAAACTTGTGCAAATATCAAAGTTTGCTTCTGTTGGCCTTTTCAATGTGCTCAGGGAGACAACTTGGGATCTAGAATCAGAATTTCTTCTTGTATAGTGTACATACAGACACACACGTGCACACACACCTTAGAGCACTCATGCAGTTAAAACTTTCTCCTGTCCCTCAGCCCACCCCATCACCTTCAAGGCTCACAGACCTGGACCCTCAGGTGGGCAGTCAATTGCCAAGTCCTGTCCCTGTGTTAGTTCAATGCATTCTTCTTCATCTGCTGACCACCATTAGCTGCCAGATAAATCCCAAATATCAAACCACACAGGCAGTAAGTAGGGCAGCAATTACTTTAACCCAGGTCCCACACCCCATGTCTGGAGCAGATCAGCTGCCTGACTGTGATGGTCCTCTTACATGGAGGTTAAGGATAGGTGGAATGGTCTGAAAGAACTCATACCTCATGCCTGTAATGTCCCACCCCTTTACCTCCTTAGGAGATTAATGTTCTGAACCCAGGTACCCAAAACATCCTCATGTCAAAAACCTCCCAATACCCCCGTTTCCCACACTGATCTTCAGGGTAGCCATGAGACAGAGAAGCCTGCAGGACCACCCGGGGCTTGGTGAGAACAAGCACCACCAAATGGAGAATCACAAATTGGTATCCAGTACCCTATTCTCTACCCATCAGCTCCTCATCTGGCTCCTGTTACTTTGCAGCCCCATTTGATTTAGCATTTAGCACAAGCCTGAATTGAACCTGCCCAGAAAGATGAACCCTCTACAAATTTCAAGAATCCCATGCATCTCCACAGAAATGTATTGTCTATGAAATGCTTTGCCACATGTTATCTCACCACTCTCTTGTACATAGGAGCTGTAACTTCTAGAGGACAAATGAAAACCCTAAAGTTTGACAGCATATGACAGTACACTGTCTGATGTATATGACAAAGCCAGATGCAGAATTCAGGCCTCTTGATTCCAAGCTCAGGAGAGGAAGAATTCCCAAGTCAAAGAGAATTATCTGCTTTTCTGGACCGTGGGTCACCTCCCCATTTGAAATGAAAGCTAAGTTCCAACTTCAGTGAACTACCATCTTCTTTCAACCAGGAGGTCCTCTCAGAAATGTGGAATGCCATTGGTTGGCCCGAACATAGAGTTTGACAGGGGCCCCTGTGGGGCTGGGGAAGTTCCTCCTATGGGGAAGATAACTTCAAGAGCAGAAGACAACTCCAGAGAAGGCACATGTGCTCTCAAAGCCATCTCCTCAAGAGGAGAAATGAGCCATGAACTCAGTCCCCAAAAGTCCTGAGTGTGGCCTCCCATGGAATGGAGCTCACTTAGCCTGGAGAAACCTCTAAGCCCTTGCACTGAGCCCTGTGGAGATCTAGGCAAGAGGTGGCAATGTGATCTCCCAAGCCCCCAACCTCCTCCTGGACAGATGTCAGGATTAAGAATCCTACCACTACCCTCAATAGATACATTTTAGAATCTCCCCAAACCAAACCTGCTCTGCCTCTAGTCCCTGAGATCCCAGAAATGTGAACCCAGAGGGCGGGTGGGTAGAGAAGGAGAGAGATGGCTGACAGTTAGTAGGGAAAGGACCTCCCAGCAAAGATGCCACGTATCAACTAGGCCCAGCTCACCTTTGTTGACTTGGCAGGTGACAACCTGGGGAAGAAGGGGTGGAGGACACGGAAGTCACACCCCTCCAAACTTGTTTCCCATTGGTCCTTGGTGTACTTAAAAAGGCCCAGCAGTCCCAGCACTGTATTCTGGACCCTGTGAGTATTCTGTGGTTATACTCACTCCTGACCCTCGAGCATGAGATTTATGGCTCTCCTTCTTCTGGCCGCTCTGTTTGGAGCCCTGGTCTGTGCCCGTGAGTATGGCCCTACCCCTGCACCCACCAGGTCCTCAAAGTCTAAGGTAGCCCTAGCTCCTATCTTTATTCCTCTTCCTCTCCCAGTGCTGTCCTTGCTTCTCCTGCTTCTGCAAGTGACTACTGTCCCCAGTTCTCCACACATGTCCTCTTTACTCCACTGCTCAGGGAACTAGGAACCCCCTGGCCCTGCCTGCTTTCTGGCACATCTCCCCACAGTTCTCATTTACCCACTATGATTGTCACACTGGCCTTCTTGCAGGGCCTCTGGGTCAATGCATATAGCAGGACAGGTTGTCCCCTACACAAGGGTGCCAGGCAAGGAGTGGTAGGGGTGAAATCTACCCCATGTTCCACTTGCCAAGCAGCATACCCTGCCCATGGCTGGCTCTCAGGATCTTTTCTAATTACACAAAAGCATTATTTGGGCCAGGACCACCCTGCCATTCCTCAAACTTTAGGACTTTCTTTCTTGCTCTTCCCTCTGCCTAGGATGCTTTTTCTCCCTGTCTCCTTCCCCCAGCCAACTCTGAATGTCACTTGACCAATGATTTCTCATCTGTGAAATCTCACTTCAGGTATGAATTCTTCAAAAAAGTCTTCCTCAAAAAAATTTATGAAGGATCAATTAGACCTCGTTTTGCCCTTATCACACCATCACACCAGAAACTAAATAATTGCGTAGTAGAACGTTAGCTCTGTCGGGTCAGAGTCTTGTCCACCTTTTTCATCATTAAATCCCCTTCACTTAGCAGAGAGCTTTGCATAATGTTGTGTTGACAGAATAAGGGGAATCAGGGCTGGAGTCCAGTCCCATAAACCACTCACACATAGCCCCGTGGCCCCAGCACTGTCATCCTCCACCACCATAGGCCACAGCTGGCTCCCTGACACAGTCTTAGACACCTTCACGAGCCAGAAACAGGTCGAGAGGAAGGCAGTTTCCAGAGGAGTATTTCACTTCTCTCAGGACAGCTTGCTTCAAAAAAAAACAAACAAACAAAAAACGTAGGAGGAGTTGAACATCAGAAAGAACGCCCCAATGGAGCTACTGGTGTGGCAGAAGGACATGTTCAACCAACAGGGAAATGTGTCCCTGTGTCCACAAACATTCCTGAGAGCTCAGGGTTGGGGATGGGAGGGAGAGTGGTCCCAGTGTAGATCAGCTTGATTCCTCACTGTCATCTCTCTTCTCGGTTGCAGAAGACACCACCGATAACATTCCAGATGCTACGACTGAGGATTCTCTGACCTGTGAGTCCTTCTCTCCTTCTGACCCCTTCCCTGGGGAAGGTTGAACAGCTGGGATGTCAGTGGAGGGTGGGGGAGCAATTCAGGGGGAGGAGGTTGGGTCCTGTTCTGGGTGGTAATGGGAGGTGCATGGGCTGGGATGGGACAAGTATAAGGATGAAGTATGAGAACCCAGACAGACAAGCTTTTAGGAAGAATGGGAAAAAGGCTTATTGTGAATAAAAGGGAGAAAGAGATGAAATTAAATAACAAGGGCAATATCGCATGCAGTATTCACATCTTTACAAACACCTTGTGTGACTCCCAGCTCCTTTGCAAGGTTCCTGCTATCTGACCTCAGACTCCATTTCCAACCTTCTTTTCCCTGCCTTTCCTTCATGTACCACCCACGTCTGCTAAATTCAATGAACTTCTTTGCATTTCACCCACCTATCCCATGCATGCCTTCCCCTGAGCTTTTGCTGACTCCCTGCCCCTAAGGAAGCCCCTTTAGAACATCCTCCCTGCTGAAATCCTTTCTTCAAGACCCAGTTTTTCTCCACTGTGCTCTCTACCATGCCCCATAGTCCTGCCCCAATTCCTCTCCAACTCTGCCCGTGAGAAGTGCCCAGCCCTGCCCAGTGTCTGAGAGGCTCTGTTTTAATCCATTTGGGCTGTTACAACAAATTACCATAGATTGGCTTAAATAACAGAAATGTATTTATCATAGTTCTGGAGGTTAAAAGTCTGAGTTCAGGGTGCCAGCATGACCAGGTGCTGGTGGGGACCCTCTTCTGGATTGCAGACTGCCAACTTTTCGTTGCATCCTCACATGGTGGAAAGAAGGGGAGAGAGAGCTCTCTGTGGTCCCTTCTACAAGGGCCCTAATCTGATTCTTGAGGGTTTCACCTCTTGACCTAATTACCTCCCAAAAGCCCCACCTCCCAAACCATCCCATTGGAGGTTTAAGATCTCAACATATAAGTTTGTGGGAGACACAAACACTCAGCCCATAATGGGCATGTAGTGTGTACAAATCCCATCTCCCACAAGAGGGAGGGTTTATGCCATTTCACTTCTGTATCCTGACGCCCAGCAAGTGTTAGATATCTGAGGCCCTGCCACCCATTCCTAGGAGGGAAAAAAATACCTGAATTTGCTAAAATCAACAAATGGGTGTGTTTGTAGCTGAACTTGAGACAACAGCTCCAGCAGAATCTACTTCACTCCAAGAGACAGCTGCAGCAGCCCAGAAGACTGCTGGGACAACTCAGGCGCCAGCCACGGACACCGTTCAGGAGCAAGAACCAAATCCCCTGAGTAAGTCTCTGTCTCTATGCCAGACAACCAGCTAGAGAAGTCTCTGGCAGCAGGTCTACATGATGCCTCTACCCACAAAGACAAGCCCAGAACAAGCAGACATTCATTCCTTCACCTGAACACAAGGCACACATAGGGTGAACGCTGCACCCCTACACAGAATCTCTGCAATAGTAGATTTCGCTGCCTGCACTATACACATTTTCTTTCCTGGCCCACCCACTTTCCTATGCAAGAGAAGCTGGGCCTCTCAGCAAAACTGCTCCACTTTAGAAATTTATACAGGGATAATGGTGGTGGGGGGATGCGTCGTTCTTTTTAAATGTGGTGGCTTTTCTGATGATGTGATTCTTCTGCTCCAAAATTAGAATCCATGATAGAGAAAAGTATCTTGCTAACACAAAAGGCCTTTGATGGAGCAGAAAAGAGAGCCAATAAAGGAATCCAAGGTGGACAAAAGCTAATTAAAGGTGAATGCATCCTAAGGCAAAGCCTTGAGGAAACGGGAATATTCATTGCCCACTATCCACGCAGTGGGGGGAGGTGGGCAAGATCATGCCCCCACCACCCTACACAGGAGACCTGGAACTGCCCCAGCCCCTCCCCATCGAAGCTTCCCTTATTTTGTGCCTTCAAATGACTCCAATTTCTCATCTACATTCAAAATGCACAGTTCTCCAGTACCAGGTGCCCCTGAGTTCCCACCTCCAACCTTCCCAGTGCAGAATCTACTCATTTTTCTCCCTCTCACCCATTCCCAGGTGTGTAGAGGGCATGTCCTTAAGCCTCCGGTGAATCTAACCTCCCTCCCTCTGATTGTATCAGGCCCCTGGGGGTGTAGTGAGGTTGGAAAGAAGAAGATGGAGTTGAGGAGGATGGAAGAGGTGGATGGTGCCTGGGGACCTTCACACCTCATTCCCATCTCCGCTTTCTTCCAGATGGAGTTGACTTTGTACAAAGACTGAGGAACAATTTTTTGGATCCAAAAAAATTTTTGCTTCTTGGTGTCTGAAAAGAATGGAATCTGGGAACTTAATGCCTTAAACATGTGTGTCGCCCAGAGCAATTAAACCAAAAGCATGCAACTATCGTGTGCCTGTGCTCTGTGGGGTGGGCCCTGAGCAGAGAGGGAGAAAAGCCCTGCCTGGACCCCAGACCCTGAGCCAGTCATAGCCTGCCTTCAGGACACCGTCTCTAACAAGCCCTTTTAGTCACACTGAGCCACATTTTGGTCCAAATGCCTCTCAGTTCTGGTCTGCCTCCTTATTCTTCACACAGGGTTCCTAGTGACATTTGAACATTTCCAAAAATTAAGTCAACTTCCAAAGAGCCAGGAATTGTCATCCTGAAAATAGTCAAAGCCTGAACCATTGCTACAAAAGCCACTTTCTTGTGCCATTATTAAAAATGCATCCCTCCTGCCTTCCACTCATAATTTCCACACTGGGCCAAAGTGAAGGCTAATTAGATAAGATCAGTAAAATAATGAGCCACTAATTGAATCCATTACAATTACCATGTAAATAATGAGCCACTAACTGAATCTATTATAGTTATCCATGTGATTGTTCTGCATCCCTTCTTTCCCTCCACCTCTGTCTGGGACTACACTTAGCATACAGGTGAACAGGGAAGGAGCACTCACAACTGTAGAGGAAAAAAGCCATCACTCTCCCTAAGCCCAGCGTGTGGCATCTCTGCTCTCTATCACCCTAGAATCATTGATTCTAGACTGTCCTTCCTCCTACCCCATCTGAGTCACTCCTCTTCTATCCTGGGGTTGAGGGGTATTCAGCCTAGACGCTTTTTTAAGGGAATGAGGAAACACATCTTCCTACTCCTCCCACCGCTGCTACATATGGTATGTTTTTGAGAACTCTGCCCAGGAAACAAAGGGAGACCTTCAGGAGCAGGCCCCCTCTGAGCAGTGATTATAAGAAACACTGGATAAACAGGGCACTTCATACTGAGTAGACTGCCACCATTTTATGGGTTGAACTGTGTCCTCCTAAAATGACCTGTTGACATCCTAATCCTGGTACCAAAGAATGTCACCTTATTTGGAAATTGATGTCCTTATAAGAAGAGAGAAATTTCAACACAGAGGCACACAGAGAGACGATGATGTAAAGACACCCAAAGGTAAATGACCATGTGACAATGGAGGCAGGGACTGGAGTGATGCTTCTATAAGATAAGGAATGCCAAGGATTGCCAGCAAACAGCAGAAACTAGAAGAGTCAAGGAAGTGTTTTTCCCTACAGGTTTTAGAGGGAGCGTGGCCCTGTTGACACCTTGATTTTGAACTTCTAGCCTCCAGAACTGAGAGACAATAAATTTATGTTGTTTTAAGTCATTCAGTTTATGACAGTTGATTACAGCAGCCCCAGGAAACAAACACACACCACTACTCACATCTTCGTCAGCTCATCAGGCTACTGGCTTCCTCTTACAACTGCAAGGTCACACCCTGTGACCACCATCACCCATTCCCCCCACCTCCCAGGCCCTGGAAACCACCAAACTACTGTTTCCATGAGTTTGGGTTTTCTTAGTTTGCACATATAAGTGAAATCATACAATATTTGTCTTTCTCTCTCTCTGACTTATTTCACTTAGCACAATGTCCTCAAGCTCTATCTACATGGGTGCAAATGGCAGGATTTCCTTTTTTCTCGTGGCTGAATAATATTCCATTATACTGATATATATGTTGTATGGTTTTTACTGCATAGGTCTTTTACTTTCTTGGTTAAATTTATTCCTCAGTATTTTATTCTTTTTGACGTTATTACAAATGAGATTATCTTCTCAATTTATTTTCCTGATAGTTTGTTCTAAAAGAATTTTTTTAAACTGAGTATCCCTTTGCACATACCAAAGCTGGAATCTAGAATTTTTTGTTGAAGGTATAAAAAATTGTGAAAGGCAATGCAGTGGATTAACATCTGCCATATAATCAGCAAGGCTCCCTCCCTCCCCCTTCAGATCTTTGCTCAAATGCCACTTTTTGAAAGAGGCCTTTCCTGGCCAGCTATCTAAAATTGCAAGTCTCCTACATATTCCCTACTTTATTTTTGTCCTTAGCATTTCTTTTTTTTTCCAACTTTTTTGAGGTCTATGTAATATACAAAAAAATGCACATATTTAACATATACCTTGTGGTGAGTTTGGACATATGCATGCACCCATGATACTACCATCACCACAATCAAGGTAATAAACATATCCCAAACCTCAAAAAAACTTCTCATCACCCCTTGCTCTGTGTGTGTGTGTGTGTGTGTGTAACACTTAGCCTCTTAGCATGAGATCTACCCTCTTAACAAGTTTTTAAGTGCACAATGCCGTATCATTACCTATAGCCACTATGTTGTACGACAGATCTCTAGAACTTACCTCGTAGCATTTCTCAGTACCTAATATCCTATATAATTTACTTATTTGTCTGTTTTCTTTACTAGAATGTAAGCACCATGAGAGCAGGGATTTCTGTTTCTTTTCACTGGTGTATCTCCAGTTCCTAAAACAATGCCTGGAATCAATGTTGAATGAATTCACCACTTCTACCCACCTCTCCATTCTCATCTTATGAAGTCAATGTTTCCCTCTTCTCTACTCTCAGAATGTATTTTTTTGCACTTGTGCTACATCTCTACCAGGTAGATAACTCTTCAGAAGTAAGTCCACCCTGGCTGGTGTGGCTCAGTGGATTGAGTGCTAGCCTGTGAACCAAGGGTCACTGGTTCAATTCCCAGTCAGGGCACATGCCTGGGTTGCAGGTCAGGTCCCCAGAAGGGGGCGTGTGAGAGGCAACCACACATTGATGTTTCTCTCCCTCTCCTTCTCCCACCCTTCCCTTCTGTCTAAAAATAAATAAATAAAATCAAAAAAAAAAAAAAAAAAAAAAAACAAGCTAGTCCATCTCGGTATCCTTATTACTCAGTGGAAATAGAGGCTTAAAAAATGGCCTGTGCATTGATATTGAACAATGGAGATTCATGTAGGCACTGTTCACTCAGGCCTGTCTGTAATTGCTCAGAAGACTTCTCCCACCCTCCCCACAGACAGAACCCACTCAGGCTCTGCTGATACCTGCCTGCCAGCACCCCAACACACCCCAGGTTCTTCCCCCACAAAGGAGGGAAAACTTTAGCGATCTCACATTCAAACCTCAGTGCTTTCAAAGCTGCAGTGATCATGACAAAGTCTGATGAGGGGAAACAGCTTTCCCAGGCACTGTGTCAGGGGAAGCCCCAAGCCCAGTGAAATCCCTTTCATCCCCACAGACAATCGCCACAGTCCAAAGGACCTATACCGTCTAAGAAGAAAAAAGGCACACACAGCTCCTCTGTGTGGTAGAGGTCTGTCCACTCCAACATGCTACTTTTGTTGGGAGGGTGGGGAGCAGAGAGTGGTTTCAGTGGAACAAACCACTCGAGACACATGCAGATACATCTATGTCCAGACGGAAGGCCAAACACGGCTTTCTACCTCCCTTCCCACCCCAAATGTCATGAAGTGACACACAATAATTATTCAATTAAAAAAGGATTATTTCTGTGTTTGCAATTGTTTTCCTGATTTTTGAGGTTATCTAAGTTTACTGTTCAGATATGAATGATATTCTAAATCAGCAATTTTCAACTGGTGTGCTACAAAAACCTTTTAAACATACAATACCTGACTATTTAGTAGGGGCGCTGACCTCTTTTCCCTTAGATTGTCAAATTTTTTTTTTTTAAAGACAACCTCCAACACAACAATAGCCGTCCAGTGTGATTGAATCAAAATTATACCAATTTTTTTGTCAGACAGCAAAAAATATGTTTTTTGGTATGCTGCTGAATTTTAGTAATTAGTTTATGTGTGCCATGAACTTACAAAGGTGGAAAATCACTGTTCTAATTAAATCAATACAAATTAATGGGGAAAAACATTCAATGACACAATTCCAAATGTAAGGAAGAGGACTAAAGATACATCTACCTATGTCTTATCTCTGAAACCAGTTGAATTGATTTACCACAAGGAAAATAATACAGATATCTAAATTCCATTTGAATGAAAAAGTACTTACAACCCCAAATAACCCTTTCCAGGAAGAACGTCTGCAACATCCAGTGCAGGGAACCAAATTGAGAGAGGATGTTGACAGTGCCCCGTACTGACGACAGATCATGGGCAGGGCGGCAAAACAACTTCTCTAAAGTGCACGACACAATCAGAGGAACAAAATCAAAGACGCCATGTTTGTAGCTAGATCCACCTTATGTATAATGACTGCTCCTGGAAAAGAGCACTGAACTCATAGAAAAGAAAAACATAATTGAAGACAGTGTTCCTTAAAGACAAAAGAAAATTTTCACCCTGGCCAGTGTGGCTCAGTTGGCTTGAACCCACAGCCTTTTGAACCTCCCAAGGGCTGTGGGTTCAATTCCCGGTCAGAACACATACCTAGATTGCAGGTTCTGGGCTGATGGATGTTTCTCTCCCTTTCTCTCTGTTCCTTCCCCTCCCTCCAAAATCAATAAGTATGTCTTTGGATGAGAATCAAAAACAAAAACAAAAAAAAAATAAAAGAAAAAGAAAAGTTGAATCTTGCTGGGGGAGGGGGGAATAGGCAGTTGTTTAGTAGATGTAGAGTTTCAGTTTTGCGAGATGAAAAAGTTCTGGGGACTGGTTGTGCAGCAACATACATGTACTTAACCCTACTGAACTGCATACTTAGAAGTGATTTAGATGGTGAATTCGATGTTATGTGTACTTTACCACGATTAAAAACTAAAGTTAATAATAATGTGAATCTACATATTGAAAGGAAAAACAGATTTAAAATGACCAATGCTGAGAACGGGCTTGATAAAATTTTTCACCTTCAAGGTAAAGAAAGGTTGATTGGAAAAGGGGAGAAGGGAATTAAGTACAAACTTCCAGTTGTACAATAAGTCACAGCATGTAATGTACAGCATAGGGACCACAGACAGGAATATCAGAAAACTATGGATGCTGATAGACGGGCACTAGATTTATTGTGGCCATCCCTTTGTAAGGCATGTAAATGTTGAATCACTATGTTGTACACCTGGAATTAATATAATATTGTATTTCAGCTATAATTTAAAATAAAATTTTTTTAATGAAAATAATCATTGGACATTCAGGCAAAACTATCATCATTCCTACTGAGGAACTGAGGGGGAAATTATATATATATACATATATATTCAGGCTGGCTTCAAACTTTAACACCAAAGGAGTGGAGAAATCCTTACAAAGTCCTCTGAGAGAAGAAAAATGAGATCCAAGCATTTTGTAATTCCTCAAATTATTTTATCAGGCTAAAGGCAATAGATAAATATTTCCAGCATGCAAGAATTCAAGAAATTTCGTCCTTATGAGCCCTTTAAAAATATATTAAATGATAATCTCTAACCAGCCCAGAGATAAACAGAGAAAATGAGGTAAAGGGACTAGCTGTGAGTGCTAAATTCACTTTATTACAGGACAAAAGCCAAAATCGCTGAGGAGTAATTGTTATCAAGCAGAAGGTAAATGTTATAAATTATGAGAATGTAACCAAAGATCAGAATAGGGATGGTGGGGATAGAGAGAGAGAGGGAGTTAATAAAAGTAGGCTGACTTCAACAACTTTTATAGTTAGAGTATCAAAAAACTGTTTTCTTTTTTAAAGATTTTACATTTTTTGTTTGTGTGTTTGTTTGTTTATTTATTTATTTTAGAGAGAGGGGAAGTGAGGGAGAAAAAGAGGGAGAGAAACATTGATTGGGTGCCTCTCCAGGGACAGGCACGTGTGACAACTGGGAATCAAACCAGCAACCTCTCAGTTGCAGGAGGACGTCCAACCCACTGAGCACACCAGTCAGGGCTCAAAAACTTTTTTCACCTGCTGAGACCAGTAATAAGGGTATAAAGGAAATCACTAGAAGAGTTAATACTTCAATCCATGAAAATCAGATGGTGAAGAGTAGGAGACAAAGGAGAGAACAGAAAAGCTATTTTAATCATTGCTTGTAGAGGGAATCAACTCTAAATAGTGAAGAACTGAGTACATCACTTGAAGTTATGGTTAAACGATAATCAGTAGGACTATTAAAAATTATACATCTTTTATATTATCAGAAGAACCACACACACACACACAAAAAGATACATAGATCTTAGAGCAAAACATAAATAATAAAAAACTGTTAAAATTGAAGGATTGCATTAAGAAGATAAAATTAGTACCAAACACACCTTTCATGTGAATAAATAAAAATAGCACAAATTCATGCATTAAAAGCAAATGTTTTCAGCCCAGGCTGGTGTAGCTCAGTGAACTGAGTGGTGGCCTGTGAACCAAAAGGTTGCTGGTTCAATTCCCAGTCAGGGCACATGCCTGGGTTGCAGGCCAGGTCCCCTGTTGGGGGTGTGAGAGAGGCAACCGATTGATGTATCTCTTACACATTGATGTTTCTCGCCCTCTCTTTCTCCCTCCCTTCCCCTCTCTCTCTAAAAATAATTAAAAATAAATAAAGTCTTTTTTAAAAGTCACAAAAGAAAGTAAACATTCTCAGATTGAGTCACAAAGCAAACAAAACTATAAACAATTAAAAGATATACCAGTAATAACATAACTGCTTCATTTTGTCTTCCTTTCTGTTTGTCTACATTCCTGCTTTCTTCCCTTAATAATTCAGTACAAAAACCAGTAGAAAGAGCCAGCAAGGAAGGCCTCTGCAAGGCCAGGGGGTGGGCACTGCTGGAAAGCTGGAGCACGGTGTTGGATCTGGAAAGAGATGAGGAGGGAGTCTGCCCAGCAGTACAGGAAGTGGGGGCAAGTAGTGGTATGGCATGGGGTGTCAGATTGCAAGCAGGGTGAGAAGGGGGTCTACATGATGTAGGGTGACTGAGCCAGAATTCTGTGGTGCCAAAATTTATATATATAAATACAGGGTATGGCAGAAGTAATGCCTGCATGAATGTGGTTGGTAGGGTAATAATATAGGTGTAATAATTTATAGTTTTAATTTGAACATTTCACCTAAAATGTCACATGCTATCCTTGAGTGTGATATTGTTATGTTACAGAATTACACACTTATGATTTTGTAATTTAAAAAAAGGGTCATTATTTGTGCCAGACCCTGTACATATAGAAATACATCTAGGTGTAAATGTGCATGTATGATTTATTTGTATGAACATAGATACATTCATGCAAACATATATTCCCTGGCTTCAACCAATGGGAGGGCCTGGAAGCAATGACATTCCAACTACAATGAGCAAACCTCCTGTATCTTCATTTCTAAGTACCATTAAAAGAACACAGATCTTTGGAGAAATGGCTAATTCCAGAGCTAGGGCAAAGAACTGCATTTTGAGCTTGGAATTCCTGGTTGTGCTAGAGAATTATAAAGTGCTCAAAGAATGATGGATTCCTGTCAAAAGAATACAAAAGCTAACCAGAAAGCTAGCTTGTCCCAGACTAACCAAGTTCAATAGGAAAGAAAAAAATCACAAAATAGTATAGTAATAATAATAATAATAAATAATGATGGCAACAGGATTGTAATTTATTGACTAACTAAAAAGTCATGAGTCCATGTAAATATATCCCTAAATGAGGAAGTGAGAAAGGCTTTCCTTACGGTAGAATGGCAGCTAACGAATGTAGAAGGAATCATTGAACTAGAAAGTCACTATCTGGCAACAATCACAGGATAAATAATTCATCCAAGAAACATCAATCCATGCTAAAACTAACTGGTAAAAGTTTGATGAGGAACAGGATATTTACACAGTCTCAGAGTAACTTCCTACAATGTGTTTATTAATTACAAAGGGGAAAAAAGAGTAACTCCACAGTGGAGAAACCTGGCAGACATCAGATTAACCAGCGATCAAAGTTAACATCACAAAAATGGGGCAAGTAGAAATTGGGTGCCACCTGATAAAATGTAATGTGAAGAATACAGTGTTGCTTCTTGCTATTCCTGTCAAAAATACAGAACCTGAATCTAATCATAAAGAAACATTAGACAAACCCAAATCAGCAAACGTCCTACACAACTGGCCTGTAATCTTTAAAAGTGGAATTCGTGAGAATCAAGGTGAGTCTGAGGAACTGTGAAAACTAAATGCTAGTCTTGGAATGGCTTCTTTTGTCATAGGGGACATTATTGTGACAATTGACAACATTCAAATGGGGCCTGTGGTTTAAATGGTAATAAGGTATCAATAGTGTATCAAATGTTAATTTTCCGATTTTAGTGTTGGCATTAAGGTTATGATGAAGATGTTCTCCTTTGTAGGAATTACATAAAATTAAATAGAAAAGAAGAGTAACGCAGAAAAATAGGAAGTCAAAGGATGGGCAAAAACACATATGCAAATTTTAGAAAGTAGAATATTGATCTTAATATCAGATAACACTGATTTTAGCACAAACACATTAAATGAGACAAGGAAGACTATACAAGTATAAATAAAGTTTGCAATTCACAACAAAAATTTTAACAGGGACAAATATTTCTTCTCCTTGTAAAAGAGCACCAGAACTTTAGGAAACGCAAGATTAGTAGTTGAATTCGCCTTCCTTCCCTAAAGGCCAGGTAGACCAGAAAACTATGGCTATGGAGTACATGTGTAACTTACTTAAACAGTAAGATAGAGCTAATTCGATACTCTTGGAAAGAGAGAATATTCCTTCACTTCAAAACTGATTAAAAATGCATCAAAATTTTATAATGACAAGCAACCACAATAATAATGGCTAACACTTCCATAAAACTTAAAAATGTGCCAAGCGCTATTCGAAACGCCTTAAAGATTTTAATTTTTGTAGTCGACATAACAGCCCCATGATGAAAATCGAGACACAGAGAAGTTCAATAAAGTCATGTAGCTAAGGATCTGAACTGAGGCAGCCTGGCCCAGAGTCATACTCTTAACCAATGTGTCAATAAACTCTAAAATGTAGAAATAATGCAAATGGACATCCTCTGATCATAAAACAATAAAACTAGAAATTAAGAACAGAACTAGATAACGCCCCCCAAAAATCACATCAATATGGAAATTTGTAACCCTCTTAAATGACTGGATTTAAAGAAGAAATAAAACCAAAATTATTAAATATCTAGAATTTAAACATAATGAAAATACTACATATCAAAATTTGAGATAAAGCTAAAATAGTACACATAGGAAATTTCAGTCTTAAATATTAACATTAGTCAAAATAAAAGTTAATAATAAATCAATTAATCAACCAACTCAAAAACTTAAAGAACAAACTAAATCCAATGAAAGCAGAAAGGTGAACTTAATAAAAGTAAAATCAGAACTTAATTAAATGAAAAAGAGAAAATTATAGAACCTAAACTTCAAAAAATCTTATAGCTGATTATTTAAGAAAAATGTAGATAAATAGATATCTAACTCTTGACAGCAACAACAACGCAAAAAAAAGGTGAGGTTTGGGGGTGAGAGAAACCAAAATAAGAAATAAGAATGGGGACATAACAAAGATAAAAAGGAAACTCAAATAATTAAAAGATTATTTTTGCTTCAATCTGCAAACTAATTGGTTAAACCTGAGTAACGTGGATGATTTTTCTAGAAAAATATACAAGAAACTGACCCCAGAAGAGCTAAACTACATAAACAGATGAATTATTTAAAAAAGAAATAGAAACTATCAAGAGCTTTCACACAAAACAGCACCAGGCCCAGAGGACTTCACAAGTGAAGTCTACTGTCCCTTGAAGGAGCCCAGCTTCATTGATACCGCTCCAGAGCACAGAGAGAGGAGAAAACCTCACAAGCACAAAAACAAAGCCAGCCAAACACTGATTTCAAAACCCAAAAGAGTGCCCATAACATTTTTTTAAAAACAAACCAATCTCTCACTTGAAAACATTGAGACAAAATCCTAAGATATTAGCAATAGAATCTAGCAGTAAGCGCAGTCCACACCAGGAGCAAAAGAATGGCTCAGTAGTAGGAAATATACGAATATAATTATATGTACCAGTCATAGATGAAGTTTAAGCAGATGGTTATATCCAAAAAATTCTGCAAAGGAATATGACAATAATTCAACATTCAGGGTTCTTAAAGATGATTTTATCATTTAAACGATACTGGTAATAAAACCACACTCAGAAGGTTTGCCACAAAAGCTTCCACTTAATTATGGAAGGAGTATTCAAATAGTTCGATCCAGTACTATGTTGAATAGGAGTGGTGAAAGCAGACATCCTTGTCTTGTTCCTGATCTTAGTGGAAAAGCTTTTAGTTTTTGCCCATTGAGTATGATGTTGGCTGTAGGTCTCTCATATATGGCCTTTATCATGTTGAGGAATGCTCCCTCTACTCCCACTTTGCTGAGCGTTTTTATCATAAGTTGGTGCTGTCCCTTATCAAATGCTTTTTCCACATCTATTGATATGATCGTGTGGTTTTGTCTTTCCTTTTGTTTGTGTGATGTATTACATTTATTGATTTGCAAACATTGTACCATCCTTGTATCCCTGGGATGAATCCCATTTGATCATGGTGTATGATCTTTTTAATGTGTTGCTGGATGCGATCTGCCAATATTTTGTTGAGGATTTTAGCGTCTATGTCCCTCAGCAATATTGGCCTAGAGTTTTCTTTCTTTGTTATGTCTTTATCTGGTGTTGGGATTAGGCTGATGCCAGCTTCATAAAAAAAAGTTTGGGAGTCTTCCCTCTTCTTGTATTTTTTTAATAGTCTGAGAAGGATAGGGGTTCCCTCTTCCTTAAATGTTTTGTAAAATTCTCCTGTGAAACCATCCAGTCCAGGGCTTTTGTGTGCAGGGAGTTTTTTGATGACTGCTTCAATTTCATCTGCTGTTATTGGTCTGTTCAGGCTTTCTACTTCTTCTTCATTCAGTTTTGGGAAATTATATTTTTCTAGAAATTTGTCCATTTCACCCTGGTTTTCAAATTTCTTGGCATATAGTTGTTCATATTAATTTCTTACAATCCTTAGTATCTCTGTGGTATCAGCTGTAATCTCTTCATTCTGTAACCTCTTTCATTTCTGATTTTGTTTATTTGGGCCCTCTTTCTTCTTCTTTTTTTTTTTTTTTTGATGTGTCTGCTTAAAGGCTTGTCAATTTTGTTTATCTTTTCAAAGAACCAGCTCCTGGTCTTATTGATCCTTTGAATTGTTGTTTTAGTCTCTATGTTATTTAATTCTGCTCTGATCTTGGCTATTTCCTTCCTTCTACTTGCTCTGGGCTTCGTTTGTTGTTGTTCCTCCAGTTCTTGTAGATATAGGGTTCGGTTATTTATTTGAAATGTTGTTATCTTTTTTAGGTAGGCCTGTGTCGCTATGAACTTCCCTCTCAGGACTGCCTTTGCTGTGTTCCATAAGTTTTGGACTGTTGTGTGTTCATTTTCATTTGTTTCCAGAAACTTTTTGATTTCTTCCTTTATCTTATGCTATTCAATCTCCATGAATTTGAGTGTTTTGAGTTTTTTCCTTGAGGTTGGTTGCCACTTCCAGGCCCTTGTGGTCCAAGAAAATGCCTGATGTGATTTCAATTTTCTTGAATTTGATGAGGCTGGTTTTGTGCCCTATTATGTGGTCTATCAGAAGGAAAGAAGGAGCAGCTGCCCTTAGTGACAGCATCGATAGAACTGGAGAGCATTATGCTAAGTGAAATAAGCCAGGCAGTGAAGGACAAATATCATATGATCTCACCAATCAGTGAAACATAATCAACAAAACAAACAAGCAAGCAAAATACAACCAGAGACATTGAAATGAAGAACAAACTCACAGTAACCAGAGAGGATGGGGGAGAGGATAATGGGGGATAATAGGGGAAGGGCCATCAAGGAATATGTATAAAGGACACATGGACAAAGTCAAGGGGGATAGGTTCGAGGGTGAGAGGCAGTGATGGGTGGGCCAGGGGGATGTGGTGGGGTAAAAATGGAGACAACTCTACTTGAACAACAATAAAAAAATAAAATAAAATTTATGGATAAAAAAATAGTTCAATCTAGGAAAATGTATCAGGAGATAGGTAAAATGAAAATCATTAAACAATTGTCTGAAGGACTAAGGAAAATAAAAAAGAATATCATAGAACTAAACCTATAATACCATAGAAGTAAGATTCTAGACAATATCAGCATGATGGGATGTGGAGAGGGAAACCACAGGGACATAGCAGCATGAAATGCTTGTTTTATTAGAATGAAAATATAGATCTTGAGCATCACATGTCTTCTCACCAACATGTCTGCAATTTTCCCCAATCTCTTTCTCTGCTAGAGTTGAAGGAAGAAGTCAGAGCTTGGAGATATACTACACTTAGGCAGAGAGAAGAGACAGAGAAAGTGAGCACTGGATAGGATATATTAAAATTTTAAATTGGACTTAACTATGGGCTATTCCTGAGATATTATTAAGGAACCAAAAGTGGATGTTGTACATAGCATTTTTAAGGCAGTGATTAAAAAAACTAAAGCCATTTCACATCTGAACTCTATCTAATTCAGACTGTTCATTACATGCTCTTGGTTTCCTATACAAAATTTAAAAGCCCTTCTTCCTTCACTGACAGATCATTTTATTCCCCCTCTGCCCTCTCATCATGGCCGTGTGTTTCAGGAAGCAGACTCCATCCAGGGATGAATCGTAATTTGTCAAAGCCAATCAAAGTGGTCCCATTCTTCTTGCCAAAGACTGGTTCAAGCACTGACATGTGTTGCAGTTCCGGCTAGTGAGACATAAGGAAGATTTTGCCATGGAGACTTCTGAGAAAGGTTTTTCTTCATTAAATTTACTGAGGTGACATTGGTTAATAGGATCACATGGTTTTCAAGTGTACATTACTATGATACATGATCTACATAAAAAAATGACACATGGACATTCAGTCAAGATGGCAGTGTAGGCAAACATGACTCACCTCTTCACACAATCACGTCAAAATTACAACTAAAATATAGAACACCATCACTCAGAACCTCCAGAAATCGAGTTGAATGGGACTGACAACTACGGAATTAAAGAAAGCACATCTATCCAGACTGGTAGGAGGGGTGCAGATGTGGAATAAGCTGGTCCCTCACCCACATGTGGTGAATAAAACTTAGGAGGGAAACTCAGGAGCAAGGAGTCCCAGCCCCACACCAGGCCACCCAGCACAGAGTTCCAGTGCAAGAAAGATAAGTCCCCACAACTTCCAACTGCAAAAACCAGTGGGGATTGAGTTAGTGGAAGAAACTTCTGTAGCCCCAAGCAGTCCCTCTTAAAGAACCCACACACACACTTACGTACTCAGACACACTCCCTCTGAGCTCTAGCGCCAGGGTGGCAGCTTGAAGGGCAGCAGTGGCATACTGGGAGAGGCTGAATTGTCTGGCATCCAGGCAAGCAGATGCCACTGTCCCTTTTCTGAGCCCTCCCCCTGCATGAAACCTCCCCTTTACCCTACCCCGTGAGGGAATTAATGAGCATAGAAGTACCCCTAACACATAGATGTGACCATAATGTTCCATAACCACTACCTGCTAGGGTCTTTTCCTCATTTGGAGTCCTCACTGAAGGTCCACAAGTCACATGATTACTTCCAAATTGAAAATCCCATCATTTTATGTTCACCCCAAGAACAACCTCCATCTCTTCCACTGTGCACTCTACCATTTTTATTTCAGCTCCCAATGCAGGAAGGCTAGATCCCCTGGCCTCCAAGGCGTCCAACCTCCACCCATCCTGATTTGTTGTAGCCCCTTCCCACAGCTTGCAAGCCTCTCACTGGAATAGAACCCCACGGATCAAAGCTGAGGAGTGGTAGTGACACAAAACATCCAAGTGTAGTATTGTGTGTGTGGTTTGAGGGGTGGTTCATGTGGGCTTTAAGAGAAGAGGGGAAAAGCCTGCCTGACATCCCAGGGGTAGGTGAGTGGTCCTGAGGCATCCTGGTAACTGCAAGCTTTCAGTGTAGTTGGCACATCAGCTGTCACACCAATGCCACTCCCAGAGCAGCCAGCCCATGTGGGCAACATTCTCAGGGTCCCATCCCCCAGATGGAGAGTCTTTTCCACAGACTACCCAGGCACAGCCAAGTCTGCCTCAGGCCTTCCTTCAGAGAAACTGGATGTGGCTGGAGTGGACTTCTCAGCACTGGACCCTGAGGAAGCGAACTAGAGACTCACTCAGAAAGAACGGCTAAAGACTGACTTAGAAGCAGGACAGAAAATGCTCTCCCTCCCCACCTGCTCCAGGGTTGAGTGAAGGTAGACTCCTTCTGCCCTTATCTGCCCCTTGCTGACCCCCTCCTGACCCCTTCCACTCCCCAGCTCCAATGTGGACCTGCTCCATCTGGCTCTCTTACCCTCTGAGCTTCCTTATCAATGGCCTTATTTCCCTCTCCATTGTGGTAACAGACTCCCCTACTGACCCTGAGGATGAATACAGCCTGGGAAGTGTTTACAGGCAGAAATACTGATTTTCAAGGATAGTCCATGGATGTGTGGGAAACACACAGCATATGTGAAATGAAGCCCTGCTGGGGAGCCAAGCGTTTATGGTTGCTCTACTGTGGCATGGACTCCGGTGATGCTTGAGTAGGGGATGAGGAGGGCATTATGCAAAGAGCATGGGCCTCAGAGCCAGACAGATACGGGTTCACATCCCAGATGTGCCAGTTGACATCTATGTACTTAAATTTTTTTACTTAACCTCTCTGCACCTCAGTCTTACCAATCTGTCAAAGGCCATCAATAAATACTACCCTGCAGATTATTATGAGCATTAAATCACCAATGTATCTGGCTCAAGGTCAGATCTCATAGAACTTTAGTCTCCTTCTCTTCCTCCTCTCCAACACCCAATGCCCAGGCCAGCAGCCACACACATACACAGACACACACACTCAAAACAATAGACTCTCTGCCTCCCAAATTCCTTACCAGAAAAAGTTTGAGCTTTTGCTTAGAAGCCATTCCATGAGCAGAAGGGAGTGTGATCCTCACAATCTCCACATCAGAATTGTCCTGGATGCTGATTTTAAAATGCAGATCTCTGGGCTGCATTTCAAACCCACTAGATGGAGAAGGAGAGAGTTTCCCTGGCTGATTCTGGTGTGCACGGAAGTTCCAGGCTCACCAGCCTAGATGCTGTTATCCTTCCTGGAATGGCAGTGTCCAAAGAAGTTTCTACCCCCAGCCCAAGGGGATGTCAGATCCTGGAAGAGACATCCTAGGCACCTTCAGACAGCCCTCTGGACCCTTCTTCTCCTTGCTGAGAAGGAGGATGAGGCCCAGGGAGAAGTGGCTGGTCAAAGTGGCTGGTCAAAGGCCACACAGTAAGATAACAGCAGATTGACACTTTGCTGCATGTGTCCTGACTAAAAGCTAATGCTTTTTTTTTGTAAAATAGGCTTTTTCAAGTTTATAAGACTCACTCAGGGTTCATCAAATGACAGAGGGAAGGACAGATGGCCAGGAAAGCATCTCAGTAGCCTCATGGAGTGCTGTTCAGGGAACAGCCATGGCTGTGAGCCCCTCCAGCTGCTCTGGTGACAGTCATCTTGCTATAACTTTAGACCCAGGAGCTACTCCATTCATAGGTATTGACCTCCCTCTGTCCTTTTAGCCTCTTTCTGCTACTGTTTTTATACCTCAGTGAGTTTTTCTTCAGTCTCACATTCATAATTCACTGAAGGGGATCTTGCTGACTTGGTTAGGAACCTTCCAATATAGAGCACCAGAAATGGATGTGTCTCTCATCCAGACTTCCTCAGAAGCCACTGGTCTTCTATGTGCAGCCTGTTGAGGGATGTCTCTGGATAAGACCCAGACTTCCCCACCAAATAGGAATGGCCAGAGTAATGGGGTCATCTGATCCAAAGTCTGGAACTTGCGTGCAAAGGACTGCTGTGACCTCTTTTCTCAGAAGGGAACTGCAGGTGTGGCACTTGCACACCTCTTTAGTCCATCTTTCTCCTACACAGTGGGGAGCTGAGCACACAGGTGGAGGCTGGGCTCTTGGAGGAACAGCTGGTGCAGGGAGGGCAGAGGCTGATCTGGAGCCCTGGGGTAGGATTAGCAAAGACAACACAGAACACCCAGTTAATATGAATCTCGGGTAAACAATAAACAACCTTTTAGTATATATATGTCCCCTATTGCAGACATACTTATACAAGAAAAATTTATTTGCTGCTTATCTGAAATTCACATTTTACTAGGCAACTTAACCCGACAACCCTACCTGGAAGAGCAGGGACCAGGTCTGTTTTGCTCAGTGTTGAAGTTCCAGCAACCATATCATGCTTCTCTACCCACCAGGAGTAAACGTATCCCCCAGGGCCCAGCTTTGAACCAGCAAACTGACTCATTCAATTTACCAGAGCACTTTATAAGTGTTAAGATCTGTGCTAAATAAATTGGGAAACAGTGATAAATAAATTATGGCTCTTGTTCTCAAAATAGTAATTGACCAGTAGGAGCAGTAGATCTACACAGAGAATTACAATAGAGTGTGATAAATGGTAGCCACTAAATGCCATAAGGCCAAGGCCAGGCAATTTTGCATACTATTGTATCCCCAAAACTTGCAAAATGGTAAGCACTTAATAAGTAGTAGTGAAATGTAAAAATGAAAAGATGAAGATGTAAACGATGTATCACGGGACCACAAAGGTGAGGTGACAAACAAAGGGAGATGTGATCATGAAAAGTTGGATTCGCTCCGGGGAGCAGGCAACATCTGATGTGGAACACGGCGGCAGACGGAGAGGGAAGCTCACTCCTGAGAGAGACACAGCATGCATACAGATCTAACACTGCAGTGAGCAGGGAATAATTCACAGAGGAAGGAACGAGGTCTGAGAGATGAAGGGCCTTGAACACATGGCCAAGGAGTTTACAACTTATCCAATAGGTAATGGATGGTCATTACAGACTTTTGAGTAGAGACGTGACATGAATGAACTTCAGGAGATTCATCAGGCAAGGAAGAGGGACTGAAACAACCTAGTCTGGAAATAATGGAGGCCTAAACTTGTGGATTATTAGGGGTATCAGGAAATAAGCCTGGAGGGCTCAGGACTCTCTATGAAGGTCCTCCTCTGTCCTTGCCCTGTTCCTAAGTGCCCTGGGCTGTGGGAGGGGAGGATCCTGCTGAGAGGTGGAAATCTTGGAGGAAGGGGCATAGGCCATGCCTCCCCCCAATCCCGCAATAATTGTCCCTTTCAAACTTACCTAACAACATTGCAGTGTTCACCACTAAACCTCCTGATCTTTTTTCCCCTCATGCTAAACAAGTCACTGACTATTCTAGTTTTCTGCCTCTACGCTCCCTCTAGTGGCCTCACTCGGCTTTACAGTGTTTTAAATCTCTAGATCCCACTCATCCTCCCTGATTCAGAAATGAGTACAATAGTCTGCTCTTTTCTTGTTCTGTCCGTAAAAGCATTTAGGTGTAGAAACATTTCCTTCCTCTTAATATATCTCAAGCGTGGCCTCTAAGAAGTCAACGTTTCTCCCATGAAAATCATCTCTTTCCCCAGCTCAATCAACAGAACTTCCTTTTTCTTTCTTTCCCTCTTTTGCTCACTTTTCTCACTACAAAAGTAAGACTTGCATCTCACATGGACCCCGTGTCTCCTTGACTCCCTGAATACATCTGATATCTTGAGGCAGAGTGTTCCAGGTACAAGACATGTTTGTGTCTCTTTTATCCTTCAAGTTTGTAATAATTCCACTTCACTTTCACCACACGGGCCTTTCCTCCTAGAAGGGGTCCTGTCCTTTTGATCTGTATGAAGTCCACCACAGAGGGCATCAGAACTCCACCACCCCTGTCAGAGCTTTAATAAATGTACAACCTGGAGCCAACTTGAGACTGTGTGGTAGGAAATAATAATTCTTGAAGCCTGTGCACAAGCCATAAATAAACTCCTTCCATCACTCCTTCTGCAGCCCTAAATGCAGTTCAAAACAAAGTAGACAGTCAGGATCTGGAACAGCCAACCTAGCATCACTTACTAAAGATTAGCACAAATATTCTGAATCCAAAATTTAGTATTTTTTTATTCTTTACCCCATGGAATTGAAGTAACTTCATTCCAGCTTCAATTGCACCTATGATGCTGCAGATTAGAATTCTCTTGCAAACCTTTTAAAATCCTGTTAAATGCCTGTTAAAATCCATGGTACTGGAGTCCCCCCAGGCCAGTCCTTGATTTTAGCAGCAAGGCTCCAGGGAGGCCCACCAGCACATCATCCCTTCCCCCCCACTGAATCCAGCCAAAGGAGAAGACACCCCGAGCACAGGGCAAAAGGGGAGACCAGAGCATTAATTTTATTAATGGCCAAGCAAGTGCCAGACAACTCACAACACTCTGACCTCTCTGGCAAACTCGGCTGGAGAATGCAATCAAGACACAAATCCAAAGGAGCTTCCTCTGCTTCCTCCCTGCGAGAGCCACTAAACAGAGGGACATAGCAAACATCCCCCAGGGGAGCGGTGGGGCTGTGGGCAGGAAGCCCTGTCCAAGTGTGTGCATTTGCATCAGCAAGGACAGCAGAAAAAGAGACAATGCTAGTCTGTTAAATTCCCATTAGGGCATTAACTGCACTCCCGGTGAAACATGTCCAGTACTCCTTGTCTCTCCAGTTGCCATAGCATCTCACCCTGCAGGAGGGACCAGTCACCCAGAAGAGAAGAGCCTCTCACCTTGTATTAGTTTTCCAATTACAATTTCTAATTACAAATTACCCCAAATGTACTGGCTCAAAACAAACAAATGCATTATCTTATAATCCTGGAGGTCAGAGTCAAGACGGCTCTCACTAGGCTAAAATCAAGGTGTCAGCAAGGCCACAATCCTTTCTGGAGGCTCGAGGGGATAATTCATTTCTGTGCCCTTGCCTGCTTCTAGAGGCCACCCACATGCCTTGGCTCATGGCCACATTCTTCCATTTTAAAGCCAGCAACGTCCAGCCAAGTTATTCTCCCTTTGCCATCAATCTGGTTCTCTCTTCTGAATACCTTTTCCACATTTAAGGACCCTTGGGATTACATTGGATCCACCTGGGTAATCTAGGATAGTCTCCCTGTTTTAAAGCCAGCTGATTAGCAACTTTAATTCCATCTGCAACCTTATTTCCCCTTTGCCAGGTAATCTAATCTATTCATGAGTTCTGGAGAACATGGACATCTTTGGGGGCCATTATTCTGCTACCACACATCTCCTGCTCCCATGGGATCAGTCACCACCCACACCCCCTTAGTCCTTGGTACCACAGGAATTAGTTGCCAGAGGCCCCAAACTATCCAGCTAGGTACTGAGGTCTATAATCTGTCTCAACTGCTCTTAGAGAAAGGTGGGCAACCAAGTTCCTCTTGTCACTCCAGTTCTGTTTTCCTCAATCATTGCCAGGACCAAGCCAAAGCCTCCAGGACTCTGTTAAAGAGATTCCCAACTTCCTGCAGCTCTGTCCATCCCTAACCCAACCCAGTCCTCTGCCCAGCCTCTCTCTCCCAAGCCTTCTCACTGTGCCCTCTAGCATTCCTGATCTGTGATCAGCAAACTCTCTCACATTGCCAGTATCTTGTTTTGAATGTTCTCCCTATTGCCTATTCTTAAATGGTATTCTTAAATTTCTTAAGAACTTCACAGCCTCTATAGGGCTCTCAAGTGGAAACTCCTTTCTCCCTTACTATCAATTACCTCAGAGCCAGAAACTTGGAGGAGGAATCCTACTTGTTCCCCATTGCTGCATCTACACCACTGCCCCTCCTTCCGACTTCAAAAGCTCCCCTCCTTTGAAGCTCAGAAGGGAGGCTGTCCCTCCTCCCAGTGCCCCTCCCCCATTCACTCATGACCTCGGCTCCTGGCCTCCCTCTCCCTGCTTGCTCCTGTCATCATTCTTTTTTTGTTTGGTTGGTTTTTTGTTTTTTTTTTTCTGTAAAAATCTATATTGAAGAGTTATGTTTATTTTTGATTATTGCTATTAATTGTTAAAATTAATGAACTTAGTGAGAACCGGCACTGTTATTAAGAACGAGTTGACAACGCTTTCACTCAGTAGATGTGAACATTTATGTTCCTGAATCGGTAATTAGCTGAGCGATTTCTTTCTTTCTTTCTTTCTTTTTTAATTCTACCGACAAGGTTTTTTGTTTTGTTTTGTTTTGTAGTTTTTGTTATATTTTTATTTTTATTCAGTTACAATTGTCTGCATTTTCTCCCCTTCCCTCCACCCCACCCCAGCCAATCCCATCTACACAGATGACGTTTCCTACCCTCTGGCTTCTTGGTCCTTGACCTTCGTACCTCAGTCTTTGTTTTACACTTTGTTGCAGTAACCTCCCAAATCTTCAGTTCAAGAATCTCATCCTCTGTCTACAACCTCCTGACCTTCCATCACCTTTACTTTAAAAGTCCAGTTGTAACAACTCTTTGACCTTATCCAGACTTCCAATCTACTGATTCTGCCATTTTTTCCATGAAGCTAGTGATTGCATTTCCTAGGCTTTCTTGCAGAAACATGGGGCCGGGTGACTAGGTTGTGGTCAGTAGGATGTGAGCAAATGTGACAAGGGCAAATTCTCGGTGGTGTTCTTCACAGAAAAGGAGTATGTTCTGCACTTCTCTTTTCTCCCTTCCCCACTGACCGGAATGACAGGAAGAGCCGGGAGCTGGAGCACCATCCTAGGCCACTGAACAGAACCACATACTGAAAAAGAAAGAGTGACAAGATAAAAAAACCCCGGGTCTTGAATGTTGTGGGGCCTCCATATTGCCCCCGTCTAACTTCTGCTCATGTCCTAGTATGATGGCCTTGCTGCCGCACCTGAATTTGCATCTTAATATACGTATCTATATCATCTTCTCATCTCATTAAATATAACTTCCGTACACTCGATTATTCAAGCCAAAGCCCTATGAGTGCATCTTGATTCCTGCCTTTCCCTCAACCCCCACATCAACATGTCTTAGACTCTGTGTCCGAACTGCATCTTGACTTCATCCCTCCCCATCTGCACTGCCATCAGCCCAGTTCCACCACGAGGACTTACCCCTCAGACTCTGCAAGGGCTTTCTGACTCACCGCTCTGCCTCCACTCTGACCCCTTCCAACTGACCCTCCATTCAGCATTTGAACAAAACGATCTTTTGAAAGTATATAGTAAATTATGTGAGTCAGTGTGCTGCTCCTTAAAACCATTAGGTGTTTTCCAATTGCGCTTCAAATGAAATCCAAACTCTTTACCAGGGCCTGTAGGCCCTGCACAGTCTGGCTCCCTCCTATCCCTTCAGCCCCACCCCCCTCTCCAAACCTCATCTTATTCCACTCTCCTGCTCGATACAGCACGGGCATGCTGGCATCCTGCACGGTCCCGGGACACACAGCATCTTCCCCAGCTCAGGGTTTTCACCCTTGCTGCTCCCCCTGCTTTGAACCCTGTCCTTCTTGCTCTTTGCATAGCTGACTCCTCCTTCTCCTTCAGGTCTCAGCTCATGTGTCTCTTCTCAGAGAGCGTTTCCCTGGTTACCCGTCTGCCCTCCCACCTGTCACTTCTGTCACCTCACCTGGTTACTCTCACTGCATTTACCATGCTTTGAAATTATCTTGTTTATATACTTGTTTAGGTGTTTATATACTTTCTGCCTCACAAAAATGTAAGCTGCATGAAACCAGGGAACTTAGTGATCATTATTATTCACCATTTTCTTTCTAATACCTTGAACAGTAATTATTAGGCAAACAATTAGAGTTCAATGAATGAGTCTGAATTGAATTCATGAGTAAATTGAATGAATGAATGAATGAATGAAAGGAATGGTAAAATTAGCTACTCCTTTCCTAGGAAGGAGCAGGTAAGGGACAGAGAAACTAGGGGGTTCACACTGACACTCATGGCGTGGTGAAGAAGGGAGCAGAGCCCTCTCCTCTAAGAGAAAGGGGCACAGGCCAGGGCCTCCCTCCCTCGAAGTGTTTGGAAAGAAAAGATTCTGGGAAGGACTGAGAAGCCTTTACTCAAAGTCCCAGTGCTCTTCCCCAGCCTCTACAGAATTAATGCAGAGGTGAGGAGAAGACCACATTCCCAGAGAACACAGTACAGTATCAGAGGCCCAGACACTGCAGTGGGGAGCTCTGAGGTTACGTCTCAGGAAGGGCTCCTCAACCCATGGACAAGCAGGAGGACCCCAGAATGGGGACTTTCTTTTATTGGGTGTGAGGGAAAGGGCTTAAAGAATACCCCTCACCAGTCCCAAACTTCCTACAGAGGATATGGAGGTTATCACACGGAGGCAGGAGGAGGGACAGGATAGCTTCCTCAGAGCCTCCTGCACACTCTGCCCTCACCCAAAGAGACTGGATAGCGAAAGCCATGGGTGATTTGGCCCTGGACCAGGAGAGACACTGATTCTTTTTCTTTTCTGTCTTTTTTAAATTTTATTTTTATTGTTGACACTATTAGAGATGTCCCCATTTTCTCCCCCTTTCCCACCCCACGCAGCCTCTCTCCTCTGGTCAACACCACCTTGTTGTCTGGTGACACCGATTCTTTCCACTGCCAGCACCCTCTGCCCCGGGGCCCCTCTTCTCCAAGGGCAATCACAGAATCTCCCATTCATAGACTCCAACGCCAGCTTCAGAACAACCCAAAGGATCCCAAAGTGTGACTTAGGAAGGGCCCTCAAAGGTCCAGCTTGGGGGCCAATGCGAGCATCCTCCAGAGAGCTTCCCGGGCACTTCCAGTGACAGAGATCTATGAACACACAATGCAGCCCCTTCCAGGCTTCGGGGGCTCTGGTTGTAAGAGCATTCTGCCCCCCAGCCAGACCAAACCTATCTCCCTCTCACTTGCCTCACTAGTTCAGCCTGGTGGAGCAGAACAGATACGTTGGTGGTTTCCATGTGACAACCTTTGAAACATCTGAAGGCAATTATCATTCTAATAATAAATCGTACCACTTAACAAATGCTTACCAGACACTGTGCTAATCATTTTATGTATATTGTCTCATTCAATACTTGCAACATCTCTAGCATGTAGGAATTATTATTCCCAATCTGTAGATTGGGAAATAAGCTTGAGAATAAAGCAATCAGCCTAGGCTCACTCGGGTATTGGAAGAATCAGGATTTGTTCCAAGGTCGGTCTGACTCCATGCCCTCCCATCCCCTGTTATGTCAAGGTCACCCCACCCCTGATGGAGTCTTCTTCAATGCTAAATAACATCAAAGCCTTCCAGCGTTTCCTCCCTGGGAAGCTCAAGGCTCCCATCTCCCCATTTTCTCCAATAACTTCTAATTTCAGTAAAATCTTCAGTCATCCAGCCTCAGCCCCTCTTCCTGGAGACCGAGGAGTTGAAAAGGAAGCTCTGCTTCTGCTAATAGCAGGAAACAGAGTCTTCCCAAAGTTCCCCCACTAGGCCCCAGGCCCCCCTGACAACCCACCACTTTCTGCTACTCTCCACCTTCCTCGTCATCTGTCAACTTTCTTGTTCCCCGGGAATTGTCAATCTACCTCCCCCTTATTCTCACACCTCTTCTTCCCCAAAATCCTACTCATCCTTTAAAAAAACTCACCAATTCTCCATCCTCCAGGAAGCCTTCTCCAGTTCCTGCTCCTTCCTCACTCTTCCCAAAGCCCTTATTTCTTTCTTTTTCAGCTTTATCAAGATATAGTTGACATATAACATTGTATAAGTTTAAGGTGTGCAACATGATGATTGGATATATGCATGTATTGTGAAATGATTAACAAAATTAGTTTAGTTAGTACATCCATCACCTCACAGTTACAAATTTGGGGGTGGGGGGATGAGAACCTTTAAGATCAACTCTCTTAGAAACTTTCAAATATACAAGATAACCTTGTTGACTATAGTCACGGGCTGTACATTAGGTCCCCAGGACTTATTGCACTTTTGACTGCAAGTTTGTATCTTTTGAACACCTTCACCCATTGCCCCCACCCTGCACCCCTGGCAACCATCAGCCTGCTTTCTGTTTCTAATACAAAGGGTTCAGTACAAAGCCCTTAGTTCTGCCTCTTCCACAGCTGTTGCTATTTTGCATTCATTGTGTCTGTTCACACACCTCCCTCCCTGGCTGCGCTTGTCCAGCACAGAAAGTGTAGCTTTAATTGCCAGGCCCATTACAATGTAGGTGTTTAGTACAATAAGTGGCTGTTACTGTCAAATGCAGACTGACATTTTTGATACTGCAAATGGAAGAACAGTGGTTAGACTGCAGAAAGTCAGAAAGCAGGGCCAACATTAGAGAGCCAGGTGATATAACAGGAGAGCTGAGGCCCTCCCCGTGGCCCAGCACCTGGGCACCAGCTGGTCTCTGCATAATTTAGTTCCAATGAGTCCAAGGAAGGAAACCATTCGAAGCAGGATCTGCTGCCCTCTGGTGACCATTCCGCCTCAGGGCCCTTTGCTTGGTGTCCTGACAGAGAAGTCGACCATATGGATTTAGAGCCTGATGCCCCTCTTTCCTGGCACAGTTTTAACTGTCCCAGATGCTTACATAGCAGAATACTAAAATTAGAATTTCAACTAAGCACCAAGGTACGACAGATGAAATTTCAAAGTAAGGTGCCAAATCATCCTATGAAGCATTTCTAAGGAAATTCTTAACAACTAGTTTCTAACCCCCTCAGCCAGATTGAGGATATAAAAAAGGCAGCATAGTATGGAGAGAAGGGAGACTTTATGAGGAGGAAATGTATGGATGCAGCTGTGCTGTGAGCCCCATCCCCTTTCTCCCAAGAAAGGGGAGAGGGCACGACCCCCTTATAGCAAACCTACTGGATGCTTGTATGGGCCCTTAGAGTCAGGGGCAGAGTGGCCTGGAGCCTGGGTGCCACCCTAAGTTTAGAAGGAGGGAGAAGGACCAAGGAAGGGCTGTGTGGGCAGGCTGGCAGAGCCGGTACTCTGGAACGCCCTGGGCTGCCAGCATTTGCCTGGCAACGAAAGAACTAGCTATATGTCCTGGGAGAGAAACGAGTGTGTCCCCATGTATCCATGGTGGGTGTTTTGCAGTCGGGCTATCTCAAGACAAAGGGACCCCAGCAGCCGAAGGAGGAGGCTCGGGTTTCTGGGACAAGGAAACACAGGTGAATGGGGCTAACAGCAAAGCTCTGAGGGTCCAGGAAGGGGCCTGTGAGAGAGTAGTCACCAGAGGACATCAGAGAGGAAGGAAGGAGGATACTGCTAGTTGAGGGAGTAGGAGGCTGAGTGCCAACCGATGTAAAAACTCACCAACGCCTCCTGTCTGCTCTACACCACCCAGTCAATCTCCCCCGCAACATGCCTCCCTCAGAAGCAGCACCTAAGGGGAGTGGGTGAAGGTTAGGGCTGGGGAGCAGGGGGGAGGGAGGACACCACGCCCCTTTCCACAGCTCCAACTGCAGCAGGAGCCCGCAGGCTGTGGGAGAGTGACATTGAATAGTTTGTTTTGATTCATGTATTGACCTGGTCATTCTAATTACTGAGTTGAGTCGGTCTTTCACCTGACAGTGAGCTGAATAGTTAAAAGGTTTTCCTGGATTTTTACCCAGAAGCAAGGGAAAAAATTACCCCTGATCGATGGCCCAACAAAATATAAAGGATTGTCTCATAACACCAAAAGTCATATAACCAAAATGCAACCTAATTTTTTTATTATATGGCAAATTGTGGTTGTCATATAGTATATAATATACAATATAAAACATATACAATAGTAGATGCAATATATAATATAGTGCAGGTTATACTTCCCCTCCAACTGAACTAAATAAATCACAAGGACCCAGGATTTCCCTTTCCAAGTTCCCTCGGCCTTCTTTCCCCCAACCTAGAACACCCTTGGTCCCATTCCTTCGTCTCTTTACCATCAGTAGCCTCTCTTTAGAGGCCTCCAGAGACCCAGCCCCACCCACCCAGGGTCCTGAGCACTGCCTCCACTTCTTGGGGGAGGGGAGACACACCCCTGGCCTCACGGGCCAGCCCCTGTGCTCACCCTCTCCCAGCCCTCTCAGGCACTCTCACTGTCTGTAGTGGGTCCAATGGTCTCTCCAGACAATTCATGTCCGCCCAGGACCTCAAAACATGACCTTATTTGGAAATAGGGTCTTCGTCAATGTACTTAATTAAGCATCTTGCGCTGAAATTATCCTGGATTTAGGGTGGGTCCTAAATCCAATGACCGACATCTTATCAGAAGAGGAGAGGACACCTGTGAAGGCAGAGGCAGAGACCGGAGTTATTGGGCCACAAACCAAAGAACACTGGGGGCCACCGGGGCTGAGAGAGGCAAAGCAGATTCCCTCCCTAGAGCCTTCAGAAAGAGCACGGCCCTGCTGACACCTTAACCTCAGACTCCTAGCCTCCAGAACCGTGAGAGATAGCAAAGCTCTGTGGGGCCAGAAAGGTGCCCGGGAGATAATAAATTCCTGTTACTGAAGCCACCCAGTTGAGACACTTCATTACAGCAGCCAGAGGAAACTGATACACCTTCTCACCCCCGTCCTTCCAGCCCCAGCAGCAGTCAGTGGCTGACCCCTGGCAAGAGGAACACCAAGGTTTGGGCTGGGGCCCAGCGCCCTCTGCCAAGCCTGGGAGGAGGGTGGGCTGTAACTTTGAAATGACCCCCCTCCACCCACACTCCCCTGCTAAGCAGCCTGGGGAGAAAACCTGGCATCTGCTCCCCCAGCTGCCTACCATCAACAACACGTCCAGAGCTCAGGGGGGCCCTTTGCTCCTACTCCCGGTAACCTACCCTCATCCTGTCCTGTGGCTAGGGAATTTTCCATCCCACCCCCAAGTCAAAGTCATTACATTTAATCATTAACAGGGCGGGTGTTAATTAGCAGGGCAGGGTGATCATCCATGTTGATGAGGATACAGCTGGACATCGAGAACAGCTGCTCAGACAAGGGTGGGGAGGAGCAGAATCTGGCTGAGAAGGGGCAGGGGTGTCTGCCCCCAATTCTGAAAGCTTTGAAATCCCCATTTCTTCATCCCTGATTTTTCCAGAGTCAAAAGAAACATTTGTTAAGATTAATTCTTCCCTATTGATGTCCGTTTTTCAAGTGTTTAATGGGTGCTAGGCCCTGAGCTAGAACCTAGGTTCTTTATGGACATTACCTCATCCCACCCCTCACTGTAATGATAGATAGGCCTGTCATTTACAGGTGAGGAAACTGAGGCTCAGAGAGGTTAAGTGACATCCCCAAGGTCACAGAGCTACTCAGTCGCAGAGTTGGGATTTGAACCCAGGCAGACGGCTCCAGAGCCTGGGTATTTAATCACCCTCCTGGAAGGAGCTAGATGTGGGGGGCAGTGCGCATCTGACCTGTCAGAGGTCCTTCCTTCCTCCTTCTCTGATGTGCCTCATTCTTATAGTACTTCTACTTTTTAAATAATTTATAATTACCTAGACATCGTTTATAATTACTTAATCACCCTATTCCACACTGACCCCTGCTAGGCTATAAGATGCTAGTGGACAGAGGCTGTACCTGTTCTGTGTGCCACTGTATCCCCAATGCTTAACCTGATGCCTGGCACGTGTGACTACCCCATAAGTACTGGTTGGAAGAGTAAATTCAACCTCTTAAAGCGTTGGAGGTGGAAGGAGCTAGCTAGAGGCTGCCAGGGATTGGGTGCCCTAGACCCGTGATGATCGTAAGGTTAAAAACGCATCTCAAGAGGTCATCTGGCCCATGCATCTGCTTCAGTTCAGCCATTGCCCTGCCTTAGGCACCAAATCTGGTGGGAAAGTGTTAACATGGGTTCTAGTCCTTGGGAGAGCTGCTTTCTCTCTCTTCAACTCAGTTTCCCCTCTTGAAGGGGGTGGATTGACTGATTTTTATGTCTCTTCCAACTCTACCAGTTTATGGTTCAAAAAGAGGCGAAGCACTTTGGAAATGAGCATCCCCCCTGTTTGAATCACCAGCTCTGGACCCATTCCCGAGAGTGCCAGATGCAGGGGCGTGCGCACCCAAGCCTGGCAGGATTGCCACGATGGGCTTTTTCATAGGCAAACCAGGCCGTTCACGGTTGGAGGAGGCTGGGCCTTCCAAGTCAGCCCCTGAGAGGCCAGACATCTACTCTAACGGTGCTGCCAGGGCTCACAAGACTTTCTGGAAACTTCTCTTGCAGGGAG
The DNA here is from genome assembly GCF_022682495.2 of Desmodus rotundus. Taxonomy (NCBI): domain Eukaryota; kingdom Metazoa; phylum Chordata; class Mammalia; order Chiroptera; family Phyllostomidae; genus Desmodus; species Desmodus rotundus. The sequence goes on from NC_071389.1 coordinate 150,257,316, forward strand.
AACTTCTAGATGGGCTTTGGAGCCCCAGGGGACATAGACCCTCACCACAGGGTACCCACACCTCCCACACCTGTGTTCCAGATCAAGTTCCACTCCTCACCCGGCCTCCTTCCTTCTTCACTCAGCATGACCCCTACAGATTCTCACTCATTTCCAGAAGAACCAAGCCACTCTGAAGGACAAGTTTCACTTCCCCATGAGGGCTCTCAGAGCAAATGCCACAAGCTCTGCGATGACTCCAAACGAGTTTCCAGGAATGTTGGGTACACTGCAGCAAACTGGTATGAGCATATGGCTTCCCAGGGGGACCACTTGGATGGGCCACTGCTTCTTTGGGTGTGTAAAATCAGTCTTTAGCCTCCCCTCCTTGGAGCTGTGTATGCAGAAAAATGTGCATGCGTGTTGTAGTCAACAAGCAGGAGTTCACCCCTGCCACGTGGGCCAGGCAGGTAGAAATGCAAAGGTAGAGATAAGGGACCAGTCCCCTGGGGTTCTCAGACTTCCTGCCTATGTCGCTGGAGCATCCCAACTCAGAATGACAATATATTAGAACAGGAAGAAACCTATGCAGTCACCTCCCCTCTTTTTACAGATGAGGAAACTGAGACCAGTGTGTGTGCGTTGGGGATGAGAGGGAGTGATTGCCTCAGAGGGGCCCAGACAGTCGGTAGCAGAGGGAGAAATTGAACTCTGGCCTCCCAAATCCCAATCCAGGCAGTGCATCCCAGCATCACCTCTCTACAGGACTTTGCCCTTGAAAAGCAAAAGAAAGATCATACCACCTGCCCTCCTTCCTGGTCGGTTGTAAAGATTAGTGATAACGCAAGAGAAGGCAGGAGAAGGTTCGTAGGGGTGAAGAGGATAGATAAATAAAAGTGGAGAGTGCTGAGAGCAACAGAGAGTCCAGCTCTGAGAGTAGGGGCAGGTGGGAGCCCTTAAGTGACTGCATCACTAAGTCACATTTCTGTAACCTTAAATATTTCATCAACCCAGAAGTGTGCCATGTGGAACAGCTACTGCTCCTCCAGCAGGGGCTGTGACTGCCCTTGCACTGGTGAGCACACCTTGTACAGACAAAAGCAGGCTGGGGGAGGGGCCTGGGACAGGTGGGCTCCAATTCTCACTTGGTCTAGGGATGGCTCCGACAAGAGGCATGAGGTGCTCCGCCCCCCAGCCCTGTCGGTGAGCCACCCACACCTTTTTCCACCCACAAGCCCAACAGACACTCAATCACTCACCCAGCTCTGGGCATAAAAAAGTCAAAACGTCACCCTCACACCTTCACATGACAGCTCACGTGGAGACCCCGGCACCAAAGGCTGCAAGCCAGTCATACACCACCTCCCCGCTACCCATAAACACTTCGCCCCCCACCCCCAGCCTCCTCCAGAAGCCAGCACCAGGAGCTGTCTCTCCTCCCTCGCCCTGCTCTCTCCTCCTCTGCTTCCACCCCAGCACCAGCTGCTCCCAGACCCCTCTTTGCACGCAGGCCCCTATCAGCCATCTTTCCAAGGCCTGAGCTCTCTGGAACCCTCTTCTGACCTACAGCTTTCAGGCCAAAGGGTCTGAGACTCCGGGCTTGAGAAAACAACATGAAGAGTGGTGTGAGACTTTGGGAGGAATTTCCATGACCAGACAGAATTTGAGAGGAAAAAGGGACTATGACAGAGGCCTAGGCAAACTGGATGACAGGGGTAGGGGGCGGGGGGAGGTAGATGGTCTTATGAGAGACTGGTGAGGTCATTCTCCTAATTCTGCTGCCCCTTGAGGAGATAACAAGACAAGGAAAGCAGTACTTATCCACTCATTGAGGTCTCTTTGTGTCAGATACCTTACCTTATACCATACTCAACCCATCAGGTAGGGACTCTTCTGCCCATCGCACAAGTGAGGAAACCGAGACTCAGTAAAGAGAGTCTGAGACCCCAGAGATAGGGGTGTGGGAATTCTGGCTTTACGTTCCAGGGCCCTGATGGAAAGGGGTGGGAGAGAGACAAGTCGGCTATTTAAAGGGCACTTTGGACCCTGCTCTGTGTATGTGTGTTTAGGAGGTGGGTGAGTGGAGGGGTCAGAGCAAATACCTGGGCCCTGTTGGGCCCTTGTATCCCCCACCCCATCCTTTTCTTGGCATCTGGCCCTCACACCCTTCCCTCTGCTGTCACATCTAGGGGGTGGGTAGCAAATGACCAGAAGAAGGGCTAAGAACCCTGATCAGCTGTTTCCCAAGCTGGCCCTGCCACATCAAAGAGAGAGCAAGGGAACCCTGCAAATACAGCCTGGGTGCAGGGGGCCCTGGAGTCCAAATGACATCCAAGCACGGCCAGTTAACAGCAAATGGAGGTCTGGCCAGCCCACTGGGTCCCTATAACTCCAGCATTGCCCTGAGAAAACTGAGATGGGCCTGGCATGTGTAAAGTGATATGGCTGGTGGGGGCAGAGCAGAGGAGGTTATTTTGGGAGGTAACAGGGGAAGGGACCATGTGAAATCCAGGCCAAGGAAGGGCTGCCTGGGAGAGGAGGCAACTGAGGGTTGAGGCTGACCCTTTACAGGAGAGGATGACCAGAGAAGCAGGCATTGGGCTGTATGGAACTTTCCAGGTGCTCGGTTTAAAGCAAAAGAAACAGATATCTGGCCCAGGTCCCTACTGGGCCCCTCCCTCAGAACTCCCTGTCCTTTGTCCCCTCTCCCCGCAGTCCTCTTCCCCCTAGAATGTCCAGCCTGCCCCTCCCCAGGGCCTCAGCACCTCTCTATCTATCCAATGGCCCCCCAGCCCCTGCCACAGTGCCCACAGCTCCTATGAATATTCTATCTCCTTTACTTTCTAGTATTGATTGACATCTTGGTCCTACACCAAAGCAGTAAGTTCTTCTCACAGTCTAACTTCCATTCCTTCAGTTACAGTAGATCATTTCATTATTCTGCCAGTAGTGACAGTGGAAACCCAGGCCATCTGTAAAAAAAAAAGCCACCCCACCAAAGGAGTTCTTCTCTTCATTCCCTAGCATCCTCTTCTTTCACCTGCCTTCCCATCCCATAATTTAGCAAGCAGAAAAAGAAATCTATTTCACAAGCATTATTGGCTCACCATCCCCATTACGCCTTCTGCTGAGTCCCAGATGGTCCTCTCTCTCTGAGTCCTCCGCCCACCGCCAGCAGCACTTTAAGAAGAGGCTTTGGCCTCAGGAGTCCCTCTAAGGTCTTCGGTTCCTCTCCCTGCCGCCCAAGGAACAGCGATCTGGTGCCCAGACCTCACAGCTCCCCTCCAAGTTGCCATCTCCGCTCTCGTGTGTTCTTCTCAAGGGAAAGTCCTTCTTCCTGTCTAGCCTTAATCCTTCCTGCTGCATGCCTAAATCCCCTTTCCTTCTTTTCTCTATGAGACAACTCCCTTTAATATCATAAATTAAATCTTCCTTTCACGTTTGTTGCCTCCCTTCTTGCCGTGCCCCTCCACACTCCCAGCCCTTAAAACCTGTCCAGGCTTGGAGAAGTTCTTGGTAGCCGCTCCCCCACACCCCTCCCTGCCCTGAACTCCGAGGACACCTGCATGCCCGCGGAGCTGTCCACCGCGACCGGCCCCGGCCACACCCCGATGCCCGCCAGCGGGGTGCAGACCCGGGCAGCGGGCGGCGCAGCCACGACGGGGTTAAGGCTCAGGGCTGGGGGAGGGAGGGGGGCCTGAGGGGCGGGTGGGGAGCCAATAGGCGGCCTCAGAGTCCCGGGGGCCGCGAGCTGGGAGCGCGGAGCCGGGAGCCCGGAGCTCAGCGCGCTGGGCTGGGGCCGGGGACCGAACGGAGCGGAGCGGAGAGGCAGCGCGGCCGCCCCAGCCCCGAGTCCCGCCGCCTTCCCGCCAGCTGCAGCGCGGGCCAGCGGCCGCCGCCCAGCTATGGAGCCGGACAACAGCCCCCGGAAAATCCAGTTCACTGTCCCGCTGCTCGAGCCGCACCTTGACCCTGAGGCGGCGGAGCAGGTGCGGAGCAGGGCGGGGCGGCGGGTGACTTGCGGGGCCAAGGACGAGGGATCCCTGGACTGTAGGATCCGAGATCCCCGCTTGGTCCTCCCCTAGCAGTGCGCCACTGAAGGCGGACGCGCCCAGTTTGGGGGTCTGCTATTCCCTCCCCCACCGTCGGAGCCACATGCCCCTGTCTGTGCTTCTCCGACACGGACGGAAGGACGAGCGCCTCCACTCGAAGCTTGTCCCCGCGAGAGTCGCTCCCTGCCTCCCAGCCCTGGGGGAGGGGGCTGCCTAAGGACACGACCCCTCCCTCCTTCGCCACTCCTGCATCCTCCATCCAAATCCCCGACAGAGTTTCAGCGCTTCGTGGGGGAGCAGAAGGGTACTCGCAGCAGCGCGGGAGGGGTGAGCCGAGAGGGCAGGAAATGGAGGGATCCTGGTGGAAAGAAGAGAAATCGCCCTCCTGGGCCTCTCCTAACCAGGGGCGACCCTGCTGGATCCCAGAGAGTGAGGACAAGCAGGGGCTGGGGAATACTGCGAGGCCTGGCTGGGGCTTTGGGAGGAGAGGTGGTCCAGCCAGTCTGCAGGCTGAGGCTCCCCTTTCTGCAAGTCTGGACACGTGGGTCCTTTTTCCCAACTACTGCCTTTTGGAGCAGGGAGTGGGGGTGGCATAAAGAGGATGACACTGGGAAGGCACAGGCGGGGGCTGTAAGGGGCTGGGGTTCAAGTTGAGCAATCGTCAGGGGAGAAGCCCTGTGTTGGCCTTGGCTCAAGGGGTGGGAGTCCAGGGCTGGGGGCCCAGCCTCCTGGCCTAGACTATTTTTAGCTCAGAGCAGCCTGGCAGAGGTGGCAGCAGCGTGTGAGAGTGTGTGAGCAAGTGTGTGTCTCAGGGAGAGTGAGTGTGAGTGGAGAGGGTGACCACCTTGGTCACTACTACAGCCTGTTTGCCAAATATTTGCTGGTTTCCCCATCTCCTTTGTGTCTCCGTCTCTTTGCCTAGATATCCCTCTTCCTAAAGAATATCCATTCCCACAAGGTCAGTTCTTTACTTCCCCCAACTGGCTGCCAGGGCTCTGCTGGGCCTCCCCACCTGAAAAAACACTGTGGCCTCTCAGGAAGGGCTGAGACAATGTTCTTTCTGTTGATCCAACTGTTTGATAGAATCAGGTCTAGATGGGAAGGGAAAGAGAAGGTGCACACTCTCTCTCCCTGTAACTTCAGCTTCCCATGTGGGTAGGGGTTAGGTACCTGCCTCTCCATCCTCTCCCTGGCCTGGGAGAACCACATCTCCAGACCTCCGAGGTGGGATGGTAGAGGGATTGTGGTGAGACTTCAGAGCTCCTGAGGATGAGGAGAGTGGAGAATAAAGAGCACGGGGAGACATCCCTGGGCTCAGGAGAAATGCCTGCAGGCAGGGGACTGGCAAAGGTAACCTCAGACCCAGGAAAAGGGCCCAAGAGTGTGGGCTGCGAAGGCTAGGGATGAGGTTTCAAGCAGAACTGCCTTCCATTGGCACAAACAGGTCTCACTACCTGACACCTGCATCTGTTTGGTGTTAGAGGAGGCAGGTGTAGGTGTGTGCTGGGGGAGGGCAGCTGGTTCAGGGTCTGGGGCAGAGGAGAGGGATGAGGCAGTGCTAAGGAGCCAGAGGGACAAAGAGAACTGGGACTTGAGCCTGCTTTTCTCTAATCTTCAGAAATCCATCTACCAAGCCTGAAATTTTAGCTGCAGTCTAACCTCAGCCCCTCCTGCTGTTACCCAAGTGTGCAGGCAAAAAGCTCCAGTGTGGCAGGAGCTAACAACCCAGACTGACATGAGAGGGCAAAAACCGGTCAGAAGATCCGATCTGGGGAGCACGGAGTGTCAGGAGGTCGGGGTGGGGGGGTCACAACTACCAGGTCCTTGGCATGATTGGTTTGGAAATAAATAAGATGCAAAGGCCCCAGGTGTCCTTGAGAGCTAGGATTTGGGATAAGTGCAAGAAAGAAAAGAGAGCATCTACTCATTTCCTAGTAGTTCAGGTGCCTGGGCCGTGCTTCAGGAAGTCTTACTTTGTTCCCTCACAATTCTCAAGGACACTGAGTGCTTAGAAATCTTGTCCAAGCCTAGGAGATTGGCTAAGGAAGGGACCTGGGCAAGATCACAGAGCCCTGCTGTCCTTTCAAAGGCCCTTTCTGTCACACTTGGAGTCTCCTTCTCAGGCTCCCAAATCCCACTAATCTGTACCCCACCCTCTCCCTGTCTCTTCCACAGCCAGTCCCCACCCCCAGGGCAGGAAAGAAACAGAGAGGAGTTCCCTCCTAAGAGGATGGCCCCCACCCACACACGTGGAGCGCCCATGCTCCCCTGCTGGCACCTGGCACATTTGCACCAGGAATAGCCAGAGACAGACACGGCTAGTGTTTGTGCAGTGCATGTGTGTACGTGTGCACACATACACAGGACTGTTAGTGCCAGGGACTTTGATATGTCACTAAAAACAGATGCCACTGGATTCTCCTGATAAAACATTGCCCTACCTCAACAAACCCCCATCCTATGCAACCCGTTCTTCTTTGAGGAGAATCCTCCTCTGGCTGACACCCCCTCTTGCTATGGCTGGTACCCATTTCCCAGGCATAGAGAAGGGCAGGCATCTTACCACCCTCACCCCCTGTGGTAATAATGCCCCCTGCAGCCCCTTTCAAGTCCCATTAGCCTTCCCTCCCTTCTGCTGCCCTGGAGGGAGCTGCTGAGACTCCAACCCATCTTTCCCCTTACTTCGGAGCCCCTAAACCCTCCAAATAAAGAGCAAAAACTACATGTCCCAAGAGTCTTTGGACCAACTTCAACAACAATCAACTTTATTGGCAGCATGACAAAAGAACAGCAACAGGAAAAGGGTCTCAGAAGCCCAGCAAGTAGCTCTCATATGTTAATTTCTTAAAAGGGGACCCAAAGCCCAGGATAAGATTTTTCTGCTTAGCTTCAAGCGCTGACCAGGCTCCAGCTCATTCACGTTTACCATGACAAGGATTTCCACAGACCATATTTCCTGACAAATCAGAAAGGCAATGTGTCTACGGTTAGGAAGGACATTAGAGAGTGAGGGGCACAGGCCAGGGGAGTGAACATTCAGACCTACCGTCTCTGTGCTGTCTTCCCAGGCTGGGTGGAGGATGGAGGGGTACTCTGCAAGTGCCTGCCCACAAAGGGTTAATGTTTGTTTGGGGGGTGGGCTGGGAGACTGAAGGAAGAGCCTGGTGCCCTCTCAGGTTATTTCTGACCATTGATCCAGGATGGACGGAAGGACAGCGGGCCAGAGATCGATGTGCTAGAGCATATATAGCTGCTGAGTTGGAGACCTGGGGCCAGGACTTGGGGAGAGATGCAGAGACAGAAAGGGGGTAGGAGATGCAGAAAGTGGGGGAGGGCTTTTGGGTCCCAAGCAGAGAGGGGTGGGCCCAAGAAAGTCCACCCTGGGCTAGCGGATTCAGTGTAACATGACATTTTTTGAAGTGTAACTGGCTGACCTGGATTATACTGCTGAGTGGTGTCAGGTGGGGCTTTGATGCTTCCACATGTACTTGACCTCTTTCCTCAGATTCGGAGGCGTCGCCCCACCCCTGCCACCCTCGTGCTGACCAGTGACCAGTCATCCCCAGGTAACCTTTGGGATGGCCTGCTGAGGGGAGTGGGGGCTACTGAGGACGGCTGGGTCTGGTGAGAGAAGGTGCACTTGGTAGAAGAAGCGCAGATCTAAGAGGTCAGAGATCTCAACCCTGGAGGCAGAAAAGTGGTGGCTAGATTAGCAGGAGGATTTCCTTTGCTCTGGGAAGAAGAGCAGTGCTGGGAAGGGGAGGGAGACCGCCCGGTTCCTAAGCCCCCCAGGAACTGGGGTGGTCAAGTGAGTGCTGGTTGCTTCGCAACAGCCTTCCAGGTTTCTCCCGGATGCTGCAGCCCCCACCCCCAGAGGCAGTGACAGCTGTGGGGGAGGGACAGCCTCCATCAGCTATCTTCACAGCCCCCAGAGGGGGATGGGAAGGTTAGAAAAAGCTCAGGGAGCAGCTGGCATTCTGGTGACCAGTGTCCCCATCAAGGTCTGGGGAGGACCAAGGTCTCAGAGAATGTCATGGGGAGCGTGACGGGAGAGTGGAAGCAAGGTGGTCATGCTAATAAGCTAGATGGGAGTTCAGGATGCCCGTATCTCCAGCTTTCCTCCAACTACTGAAAACGATTGTACCTTTCTGGCCCCTGCACAGGATAAATTTGGTATTGTTTTTCCAATGTTCCCTCCTTGCAGGGTTCAGATCTGGACCTGGGGTGGGGGAATTGGATGGAAGGAGAAAGAGATATGGATACTTCAGAGGGAAGTGCAAAGGGACCACAGATCCTGGAACCTCCAGGTCTGAGGCAAGGATGTAGACACAGACAAACCTGCAGAGCCAAGGGCCAAATTAGATGCAGGGGTAAAGCCAGCCAGGAGAACAGGAGGAAGCTGGAAGGAGTAGGTCTGGGGCAGCCACCAGGGCTAACTTCCTAGAGGCAGGTGTGAGGGACAGGTCAGGAAGGAGCTGATTGCAGAGGCTCCTCCCCTTGGAATTCAGCTTTGTGGGGACCCTCTGGGTTCCCTATCCTCATCACTTTCTCCTTTCCTTGTTCCCCTCAGAGATAGATGAAGACCGGATCCCCAACCCCCTACTCAAGGTGAGCTGGCCCCTCCCACTCATCCCAGCCCAGGGAATCCACAGACTCATTGGGGGATTAGTCCTCAGAACCCTCCATCTGCAGAACCTTTGACTCCCTCTTCCCTGCACCCTCAAACATGCATGAGTGGACATACATGCATGTTTCCCCCAACATTCCCCACACTCATTCTCCTTGCTCACCATTGCAGGGGGGTTGGAGAAGCAGAAATATTCTTCCCCTGCTTTCCAAACTCCACGCCTACCCCCGACTGCAATCCAAAAGCATGACAAGGCAGAGGAGGCAGGTGAGAGGGCTAGCACCCACTTGTGTTCTGTCCTTCACAGTCCACTTTGGCCATGTCTCCACGGCAACGGAAGAAAGTGACGAGGACCACTCCTACAATGAAAGGTTTGGAAGATCCTTCCCATCTCTTCCCCTCTATGCCTGAGGTTGAGCATTTGACCTAATGACCCCTTTGGAAGGAACCCTTGGGAAGTCGTTGTCTGTCTGTATTACAGTGGGATTGTTGCTGGACAAACTGGAGCTGGATTCCAGCTCTGCCTCCTGACTAGCTGGGCAGCCTTGGGGAACCTGCTTAGCCTACAAAGCCCCAAATACTACCCCACTATGGCAGTTAAGTTAAAGAACATATATGAACTCACCCATTATAGTGTGTAGCACAGAAAAAGTATTCAAATTTTTTTTCAATTACAGTTGACATGCAATATTGGCTTCAGGTGTACAGCATAGTGGTTAAACATTTCTGTAATTTACAAAGCGATCCCCTTGATAAGCCCAGTACCCCTGGCACCACAATATTATTTAGTTATCACAATATTATTGACTGTATTCCCTATGCTGCACTTCACATCCTGGGGACTGTTTTGTAACTACCAGTTTGTACTTCTTGATCTTCACCTTTTTCACCCATCCCTCAACCCCCCTCCCATCTGGCAACCATCAGTGTGTTCTCTATAAGTCTATTTCTATTTTGTTTGTTTATTTGTTCTTTAGATTCTGCATATAAGTGAAATCATGTGGTATTTGTCTTTATCTGTCTGACTTACTTCACCTAGCATAATACCCTTTAGGTCCATCCATGTTGTCACAAATGGTAAGATTTCATTCTTTTTCGTGGCCAAGCAATATTCCATTGTGTATTTGTACCACATCTTCTTTATCCAATCATCTATTGCTGGGCACTTAAGTTACATCCATATCTTGGTGATTGTAAATAATGCTGCAATGAACAAAGGGGTATGTATCTCTTTTCAAATTAGTGTTTTGGATTTCTTCAGATAAAGAGCCAGAAGTGAAATCTCTGGATCATAAGCCAGTTTCATTTTTAATTCTTTGAAGACCTTCCATACCGTTTCCCACAGTGGCTACACCACTCCGCATTCCCACCAACAGTGCACAAAGGTTCCCTTTTACCCACATCCTTGCCAACACTCACTGTTGATTTATTGATGGCAGCCATTCTGACAGGTGCGAGGTGATATCTCATTGTGGTATTAATTTACATTTCTCGGATGATTAGTGACATTGAGCATCTTTTCATGTGTCTGTTGGCCACCTGCATGTCCTCTTTGGAGAAGTGTCTATTCAGGTCCTCTGCCCATTTTTTAATTGGATTGTTTGAGGAGGGTGTTTAGTTGTATGAGCTCTTTATAAATTTTGGTTATTAACCCTTTATTGGATGTATTATTGGTGACTATCTTCCTCTATCCAGTAGGTTGTCTTTTCATTCTGTTGATGTTTTCCTTTGCTGTGCAAAAACTTTTGAGTTTGATGTAGTCCCATTTGTTTATTTTTTCTTTTGTTTCTCTTGCCCAAGGAGATATTATTAAGAGCAATATCCGAGAGTGTACTGCCTTTGTTGTCTTCTAGTTTTATGGTTTTGGGTCTTACATTTAAGTCCGTAATCCATTTGAGTTTATTCTTGTGTGTGGTGTAAGAAGGTGGTCTAGTGTCCTTTTGTTTTGTGTACATCTGTCCAGTTTCCCCAACATCATTTGTGAAATAGACTGTCTTTCCCCACTGTATGTTCTTGCCTCCTTTGTCATATATTATTTGGCCATATAGATGTGGGTTTATTTCTGGGCTCTCCATTTTGTTCCATTGGTCTGTGTGTCTGCTTTTATGGCAGCACCATGCTGTTTTGATTTCCAATATTTCCTGACTCTAACCTGAGTCTTTTCTCCTGCCCCCAAAGGAGACCAAGTATCCCAGCAAGTTAGGATGATCTTTTGTTCTAAAAGGCTCTTCCCTGCACCTTTTTTTTACCTTTGAAGGAAATATGTTTTATTGTCTAGCTTTAGTCCCTCCTAATTGCCTAGCAAATGTCCCTCCTTGTTGAAGTCTCAGGGGATGGGAAAGTCAAACCACACTGGCAGTGTGTGATGGCCATTTGCTGGGGCTGTGGAAGTTGAGGGTCCACAGAGGATGCTCTGGGCAACCATGTCCACTGTTCCCTCCCTTTCTCTGTGCCCCCAGAGCTCCAGATGATGGTTGAACATCACCTGGGGCAACAGCAGCAGGGAGAGGAGCCTGAGGGAGCCGCTGAGAGCACAGGGACCCAGGAGACCTGCCCATCTGGGATCACAGACACAGAAGCGGAGTCCAGGCTGGGCGCCTCTGAGAAAGCACAAAGTACGTTCAGGCTGGGGAGGGGCCAGCCCAGGAGAAGGCAAGCCCTACTATTGTGGGGAGGGGTCTAGTAGCAGCCAGGAACTGTCTTCAGAATATGGATATATCTGCATGGATTGCATATATTGGCATCTCTTCACCTTTCCTTACTGAATGACCCCAACCCCTCCCAACTGGGCTTCAGAGCTCCCTGATGGGAACAGCACTCACAGGCTGGAAGCCCCGCTCTGCCCCTTTCCCAGCCCAGAGGCCTTGAGCAACTTACTGAACCTCACTCTATAAAATCATAATGACGGTGCCTATTTCATTGGGTTGTTTGTGAAAATTAAATGAGACTGCGCAATAGCTGACACATACAAAGCATGTAATAAATGGAAACTGCTGGGGTGCTGTTAATACACGTCCACAGTCCCTTGTCCCAATTATTCCAGAAGTCAGAATTTTTCCAATTTTATGAAGATGATACAGTATGTATAGTGTATATTACATCATGCCCCCGCAGAGCACCCTGTAATCAAACACATTAATATTTCTACAGTGAAATGAATTGTCCCACTAAGTGGGATAAATAGACTATAAATAGCTTCCTATCAGTTCAGGTTAGATTTAGCCACATGTTGAGATTGTACCCAAATTTTAAAATCAGAGAAAACCCTGTTGGTCTTGCCCCATTGCCCCAGATAGGTCTTGGCTCCTCTCAGGGGTCATTGGAGTATGGGATGGGGATGAGCAGACGCACTGCCCTCTCTACAAGCCCTCATGAATATCCCCTCTCCCTCCCACCCACCCCCATTTTCCCTCCTTAGAGCCTGCAGAATCCACCCCAAAAACACGGAAGAGGGACAGTGAGAAACCCAGCACAGAGGAACCCTCAACCCATATACCACCATTGGATTCCCAGGGAGCCAAGTCGGTAAGCCACCAGGGCTGCACTGCAGGTCTGCTGGGGAGCAGGCTGTGTGGATAAAGGCGAGGGCTAAGATCTGGAGTCAGGGAAAGGAGAACAAAATACCAGCCTTGGTCACTGAAGAGCTATTCTCTATTGCAAGAGGATGTAAAAAAGAGAAGCTACAGCAGGAGGGACTGAGGTTAGACTCTGTGTTAGGACTTCTGGCTCCTGGAATAGACCATGGGTTTTCTGATAAAGGGCATTTGCAACCCATAGGAATCCTCACCTGTCCAGGCAAGAGTAAGCAGCGGTTTTGTCTGGAGTAGAAGCATTGATAAAACAACCTTACGAGCTTTGATTTTACAGTCTTCCCTTCCTGTGTAGACTGGACAAGGGGTGGGAACTGGTGTCAGACAACAGAAGTCAGATGCTTGACTAACAGGCTAGTTGGGCAGACCAGCAAGGGAGGGGACAACAGGCCCTCTGGCCTCTCACTCACCCTCTCTTTTCTGTCTCCTTTCCCACAACAGGTCTGAGAGTGAAGGGGATATCCTGGATTCAAGACTGCAGTTGGAAGTGTGTGGACACTGGATTTGTTTCTTATTTCTCCACTTTTAGGGGAAAATCTCTTGTTTTTAAAAAGTGATAAATTTGGTGTTAGGTCCTTGGCATTTTCCTTCTTTCCCGACTTGGAGAATTATTTCTCCCTCCTTTCTTGTCCTGCCCTCTCTACAGCCCTGTACCCTTCTGCCTAGCTGCCTCTGGAAGGGAGAAAATAGGGAAGCTGCACAGACTTGAGAACAGGGTTCTTCTACAACCCTGCCCTTACTTGCTGCAGAAAGGGAGATGGGAGTCAGATAGATGGAAGGACTAACTTCCAAGGTACCAAGAAGAAAGAATGGCCCCAGGTTCTCTTTTCCTGTTGAAGAAGATATCACCACCTGGCAGGGCTGCCCTGCAGCTGTGAAACCCAGAGCTGTAAGGCTGGTCCAACTGTGACTTTGCTCTGAGCACCATCTGCTGGACAAAAAGGGGAACTGCACCCTGGCACAGCCCATGGGAAGGAGGGGGTGTTGTGTTTTGGGGATGCCTCTTTGTCTGCCCTCCAAGCTTCAGTGATTCCCAGACTTCAGGATGTGTTCTCTCCTCCGCTTGTGAAGAGACTGCCACCCCTATTCCAACCCATTAGCAAAGATGTATTGAGAACATGGTAGCTATTAACTAAGAGGCCCCTACTGGGAACTGGGAAGGTCACCTCTCCCCCTTGTCCTAGAGAAGGGGCCAGGGTAAAAGACAGAAGCTGAGCATAGGTGAAAGAACTTCCTCAAACACCATAGCCAGGCTTCTCCTGCCCACTGCTTTTGATTTTTCCAGGTGGTGACAGGGAGAGGGAAGGAAGGAAGGAAGGAGGAAGCAGTTTCCCCCCCCCTCTTTACTTAAGCATTTTGATGGAGAAAAGAAAGGACCTCAGAAGTTTAAGGTCCCACATCTGCCCTCCCTACTGTATGCCCTCAGGCAAGACCTCACCTCTGGACCTAAGCTTGTCCACTATCTATATAACAGGGAGAACACTGACCACACCAGGGTTTTATCGAGCTTAAAAGAGACAGTGTATGTGAAGATACGCGGTGGACTTCCAACCAGTGGACACTAAACACAGCCATGCATGGTCTCCCTTCTTTATTGATCTCTGACTGTAGCAGGGTTCTGGGAGACCAAGGGCAGGGGTAAGTCACATGCATCTCTGCCCCACTCAGGGTAGAGTAGGAGGGACAGGTAGCAGGTCTAAGAGACCATGGATATGGACTTCACACGAACAGGACCCACTGTACAAATGCATGGTTAGTATTTACAAGAAAGGAGAAGGGAAGTCACCTGGTCTTGGGCCTTTCCTGGGACAAGGTGGGGTGAGAGGAGCCTGAGGAGAGGAAGGGGCAGGGGTCCTGGCTGGGCTTTTCAAATGACATGACAGCAGCAGCCCTGAGCCCCTCCCCATCTGCCTTCTACCAGCCACTCCCCACTTGTCCTACAGGAGGGACCTCTTAGTACCTGCAGCTGGGCCAGTGATGGAGGGTGAGAGAGGGGAGGGATCCTCCCCCACCACTCACCCTTGACCCTGACCCAGCCACTCTCTCCTGCCTGTGCTCATAAGATGCATCCTGAAGGTGCTTTGTTGGGGAGCCTCAAAGCACTTTACAGACATTGGTCGGATGGGAGCCTCCCAGCCCCAGGGGAGAGGAAGAAGTCAAAGGGCTCAGGCATCAGCCATGGCATATGGCAAGCCCCAGGGGCCTAGACCAGTCCCAAGCTCTTGAGCACCCCAGGAAAGACCTCCTCTCAGCCCCTGGTCCTTGTCTCCAGCTGCCATTACAGAATGGGAGAGAGGCAAGACTGCAAGGAGTCGAGCTGGGGATGGGGCTGAAGCAGCACAGGTCTAGGGTAAAGAGGCTATCCCCTTCATTCCCAGACCCTAGAAAGATACCATGCCCTGAAGGAGCCCACTTCCCTCCCCATACATAGGGCTCTAAAAACCCCCAGCTTTCTATCCTATTCCAGCCCTTCCCAGGGGAGGAAAAGGGGGACCCAGACCTTCCAGCTAAGATCTGGGGTGGGGGGCTGAGGGAACCCCCAAAATGTATTGCTTAGAAACTTGGAGGCAAAAAGGATGGGGGAGGGCCCAGGGGCTGGCATCTCTGACCCTCCCCCCGGGCCCTGGGAAGCCTCTAGGAAGCTCCCCTTTCCCACACAGCCATCTGGCCACAGGGGGAGTCCAGAGGCAGGGACATGGGCACAGTGACCATCTGGAGCCTGAAGTGCCCCAGTCTTGCTGCCGGGAGATTAAAGTGCGACCCAGTGGGTATCGGGTGGGGAGGGGCCCTTCCCCCAACCCCACAATCTCTGGCATTTGGCCTTCGGGTGGGTTGTCTGTTCCTCGACCTCCATGCTCCCTTGGAGCAGATGGGGGAGCAAGTCCCAATGGATGGTGCTGATGACATCAAACATTTTGGACTCAATGAGGACCTGGGGAAAGAAAGAGGGGTCTCAGTGCTTTGATCCTTGTCTTTATCTCCAGCCTGACTTACCTCATCCAAATCCCACCCAGGTCCCTATTCATGCCACATACAGGTGTGCAAAAAAAAAAAACCCTGCAAAAGGCTGCCCAGCCAAGGTGTAGGCAGGAGCTGCAATCGAAGTCATGCCAACTGACCTAACAGAGCCTCGTACCCTGGCTAGTTCCTTTTCCCAAATCCTCACAAAGATGCTACACAGGATGGCTGTACCCTTGCTCAGGACCCACCTTGCTCTTACGAGCCACCTGCTTTCCAACTGCAGGGGCTGGCACAGAGGGCTGGAAGTATTTCCCTGCTTCCCACTCATGCCCTGACTCAGTTCTATGTGTTCACTCCTCTACTTCGTTGCCTGGAAGGAGGTCGGGAGAACCTCACATCCATTGAACTCCAGAGACTCTTCAAAATGCCATGTTGGGCACCCAGGTCTCCCTACTTCCCCCCAATATCAAGACCCTCCCCACTCCACCATGACAGGCTCACCTGGGCCAGCCCCAGGCTAGTCCAGATTCCCATTCTGATTGTGTTCATCTTCAGCCGGGGAGGGCGGAGCCTCCTCACAGGGAGACAGCTCATCAATGGACATCTGGTTGGTGATGCCTGCAGAGGGGTATGAAGGAAGTTGGGACCAGACCAAAAAGTAGTTTTCCACACAACCCAAGGAATGTGTGGAAAAAAGGGATTCTCATGCATCCTCCTACTTTCAAGCTGAGCTATATTCAACCCCTGCCCACTTGGGGAGAGCCTCTCCAGCCTTGCTAAAATTCACAATCCTCAACTCCCACACGAAAGAAGAGATCTCCCAGCCAGAGCCACCAACTGACCCAAATCTACAGGAGCACCCTTTACAGACCATAATGTGCATAGCTCCCCTGAGCTGTGAAACATGGCTGTCCCTGTTCTTTCTCCAGTCCTCATTCTAGAACAGTCCAAGCCAATCAGCTAGTCAGTCTTTCCTGTGATCTAACTTTAGATCCTCCTGTGATCAGCTCCATTCCCAACTCTAGGAGTCCAAGGGCTGCTCCAGGAGCTACTACTTCCTTAGCCTCCCAAGGCTTCATCCCCCACAATGGTACCCACCACTCGCTGCCTGCTCCTTCCATTTCTGCTTGTTCTCCTGAATGTATTTGATCCAGGTAGAGCGGAAGCTGATCACATCAGGGTTGGGGTCTCCTGCTTCCACATCCAGAGAAGGCTGGCGCCACTGGAAGCTAGAAGCAGCACCCCCCCCACACACACACACACAACTCCAGAGGTGAGACCCAGCCCACTCCAGAACCGCCTTCACAGCCCTCAGAGTGGAGGGGATGGAAGAGCAGGAGGGGGCTTAGGGAGCCTCTTCCTTCTCTTTTCCCTCTGCTAGGTACCCTCCAAGTCCCTATCCCTCTCCTCTCAGATTTCACCCCTCCCTCTCCAGACCTTCCCTCTTACTAGAAGGAAAATAAAAACAAGATTAGCGGAAAGGCAATAAAGGCAGAGCTAATGGAAGAGACAAAAATATGGTGAAGGGAAACACAGGTGCAAGTCACATGCTTCTGGTCCCTTGATCCCTTTCTTCCTCCCCGTGTGTGACACGCAGCAGAGGGGCTCCCATGTTTGGGGTGGCCCGCTTCTCCACCCTCCCCCATGGCTGTACCTCCTCCTTGTGAGTCTGCCCTCTCTCTGAGTCCAACTTTCCTTCCCCAGAACCAGGAGACACGGCTATGCCAGTCATCCTCACCTGGGCTGATTTTTAGACTTGGAGTCCTCATCCGCCAGGGGCTGGACACTCTTCTCAGCCACATCAGTCAGCACAGAGAACGTGGGCTCCACGATGAAGTCGATAAAACCTGCAGTGAAGAGGGTAACACCATGAATATGTCTTACCTGGAGGGCCGAATAGTGGATATGGCTGGCATGGCACTGACCCTTGTCTGCGTATGAAGCAGAGTAACCAGCAGCTGAATAGTTCCCAATGGAGGCAGCCTTTGCAGTGATGTCTTTGTGACCCCAGAGAACTCCTCCTCACCATGCGCCCCCCTGGACTTCCACCCCAGGGCCCCATGCTCTAGCACAGCAGCCTAGCCTCTACAGGAAGAATAGTTCTGAAGGCTGGAGACTTGGGGAAGTCCTGACCTGGGCCTGGACAGCATTTTCTTCTCTTCCCAATCCTCTCCTCCCTGCAGGAAAGGATACTCACCAATCTGGGACTGTGCCACGAGAGTAGAAGTGCGGTCACACAGTGGAGAAAAGGGCAGACCTAGCTCTGCCTCCTTGTCACCCTGGGGGAGAAGACAGGTGGGGAAGCTGGAGAGGATACCTCAGAATACCAGATCCAGGGCAAAGCTGGGGGTGGTAGAGGGTTGTTGTGAGAGAAAAGGAATTTCTTTGCCT
This sequence comes from Desmodus rotundus, assembly GCF_022682495.2. Taxonomy (NCBI): domain Eukaryota; kingdom Metazoa; phylum Chordata; class Mammalia; order Chiroptera; family Phyllostomidae; genus Desmodus; species Desmodus rotundus. The sequence continues at coordinate 150,274,916 of NC_071389.1, forward strand.
GACACCTGGAAATGAGTGATATGCAAATAAGATGCCCCTGTCGTCAACTACTGTTCAGCTTTTAGGCTGATGACACTTTAGCCCATAGGTTTGGGGGTCAAGTGAGAAGCTGCAGGGAACTGAATGAAGATCTGGAGTAGAAATATGGAAAACTTGGGAAACTAAGGGGAGAGAAGGCCCCCTGGGTAGGGGCTGGGCAAAGATGCCATGGTACCTGGCGGAAGAATTCCTCCATGAGAGCCTTGGTCCAGCGGCTATGAACTGACCACTGCTTGGTTGGGTGGCTGATATCTGCAGCATGGAGCAGCAGAGACAGGGCCTTGGACTTGTCAATCCTGGTCAAGGCAGATTGCAAGAGAAGGGAGACTGATCTTTAAGGAAAGGAAACCTGGACCATTTCTAATTTCCCATCACATGCCCTCTCTCAGATCCCTCTCAGGTAACTTCAAACACCCTCTGGGGCTACACACACATGCACTCACATATGTACAGCAAGCAGCCCAGGCTCTAGAATCAGAGGTCTGGGCTCAATCCCCACTATCCCTATCACACCCTAGTTGTGTGACACAAAGCAAGTTACTTAAATTTGCCATATTTCATTTTCCTCAATCCTAAGTGGAAATAATAGCAGAGTCTGCCATGTAGAATTGTTCTGAAAATTAAATGACATACCACACTGAAGTACTTAGAAGAGCGTCTGACACATAATAAGTGCTCAGTAGATGTTATCTATAATTATTATCATAATTATTATTTTCTGGCAATGATATGCTCTGACACTGCACACTCTCTCACACATAGACACATTAACACACACCTTCAGGACACACACATGGTCCGTTCTCTCTTACACACATTTAGATACTCCCACTTTTAAGCAATATTAGATATAATTATGGCATTTGTTCTGTGCTTTTGTCTTTAACCTCACATGACTCTCTCAACAGCCTTCTTAGAGTACGAACTGGTGGCAAGATGTTGAGGAAGGAGGCACACCATTTTCACATTTCACAGAGAAGGGGATGGTTCCAGAGGGGTTGAATGATTTTCCCAACATTCCATAGTGAACCTGTCCTGAAGCTGAGAGGGCAATGCCTACTGCAGACTCCCAGCCCACAGTGCTCCCCAGCAGCCCAGCTGCCTGGGCTGTACACAAACCCAGGGCCACGCACACACATGTCACACACACAGATACACTCAGCTATCTGGAGCCAGGAGGGCTTGTACATCCAGATAGAGACTTGGTACACCAACTACCCATGTGTGTGCCCCCCCCAATTTACACAACCCTCACTCTGGCCTAGCCCCAGCCACACCCCACCAGATGCCACCTCTCTAGCTGCTGCAAGGCTGTCTTCATGGATTTCACTTGCTGGAAATGGCAGGACATGTCTGTGGCCAACACCATCTCAATGACCAGGGCCCGTAACTCTCTGAATAAATGGAAGCAGAAAGTGGTCAGCCCCACGGCACTGCTGGCAGGAAGTCCAGGAGGTAGAAAGAGAGGGTTGGGGGGAGAGGTTCTCTTAGGGATGCCCACTCCTGGCTTCTGCTCACACAAACTCATCCCTGGTGAGGTTGATGAAAATGTTCATCTCGTCATCCTGCATAATTCGGAAAACAGCGCTGATGTGGTGATTCTCCAGCACTGAGCGGTCATTGTACAGGATGGCACATTCTGACCTGCAAAGCCAAAGGTCATTGTGCTCAGCATCCTGTAAGTGGAAATTCTGGCAACCTCCCCACATCCACTCCTGCCCTGCCACAGCCCGCCCCTCACTTGGTCTGGATGTGGAAGCTGTTGGTAGTGCCCGTGTGCTCATAGTCGTGGATGGCTGCTGCAAAGATGATGGCCAAGGTCTCGATCTCTGACAGGCAGTGCTGGGAGAAAGAGACAAAGGATGAGAGGGGGCCAACACCCTGTGGGTCACTGCCCAAAGACCTCCACATACAGGCTAGGCCACTCAGGGCCTCCCTTCCATTCTTCGAGGCCAGCTCTTGGGCTAATGCAAGGTTTCTCAGCTCCCAGGTTGGCCAAAGACCCTCCTCCATCCCCGCCTGCAACATTCCCACTGCATCCTGGCACACATCCCGTGAAATTATGGTACACCCAGGAATTCTCTAGAGTAAGTCCAGTTTGACTGAAGACTGTGGGATGCCAAAGGAGAGGAACCAAAGAGAGAAGAATGGAAATTGGAGGATAGCCTAGATGTCCTAGTTATGCAGCCATAAACCCTGAATCACAGAAGAGTTATCTCCAGGGCACCTACCACCATCCCTGTGCGAAGCAAGAAGCAATGAACTGTCTGGGTAACGTCAGCTGCGTGGATCTGGTTGTGGTAAGGGTTCTTGTACTTCCCATAGCCTGTCTCCAAAGCATCCAGGAAAGTCATCAAAAACACCGTGGGAATCTGCAGTAGGAGGGAGGAAATAGAGCTACACGGAGTCTCTGCAGGAATGGCAGGAGGCCCAGGCCTGAGCTCAGCAATGCCATCTTTCTTTAGAAGGCAGCATGGCATAAGGAGAGAGCACTGGCTCAGCAGTCAGGTGAACCTAGGCTCACATCCTGGTTCTACCACCTGCTGGCTGTGTGACCTTGGGCAAGTCACATGCCTCCCTGTGCCTCAGATACTTAATTGCAGAATAAAGATACCACCTCCTACCTTGAATTTAATGAGATAAGTACAAGGCACTTAGTAAGTGCTCTCTAAAGAGCAACTATAATTATTATTATTTTCCTAGAGATTTTTAAGAAAAGGAAAGACAGTTTTCCTCCTACCTTCTAACCACCCTACCCCAACCCAATCCAACATCACGGAGAAGGGCTCAGAAGCTTGGAAAACCTAAGATGATGTAGGGAGGACCCTTCCTTCTCTGGGAAGCCTCCTCCCCACCCCACCACACACACACACACACACAAGCACCAGGAGCCAGTGCTCTGTCTAGCTGCTCAATTTTGTCTCTGTCCTGCATATGCTCTTAGGGTATGTGTGCCTCCTTCAAAGGCTCAAGGCTCCTGGAGGGCAGGGCTGGTGTCTGCACCTGTCCCTGGATCTCCTGAGGCTGGGAGGAGAGTAGGTTCAGGACCCAGAGAAGCTTCCGTAGAGATGAGCGATAGTGATGAGACACAGAAGATGTGCCACTCATCAGTCAGACCCTAACATCCCCCACCCCCACCCCTGGAGGGCTGTGCCCCAAATTCAGGGAATTTTAGAGGACTGTTTCCATGACAACTGCCCTCACTTTTGTGTTGCCATGGCATCCCTAGAGGGGAGGGGAGGGGAGGGGAGGGGAGGGGAGGGGAGGGGAGGGGAGGGGAGGGGAGGGGAGGGGAGGGGAGGGACAGAGCAGGAGAGGAGAAGGAGAGGAACTTGGTGCCCAGGAAGGGAATGTGGAGTTTGAGAAGGATGGCTCCAACTGGGGGCTCTACCATGAGTGAACACTAAAGCAATAAACACTCTCTCTTTCTGTCTTGGAGCAAGGTGGACTGGGGCTGGGCCAATCCTAACCTGATGCAATTACTCCTAGGGTCCTCCCCAAACCAGTCCTTCCAGGTAAGAAGTGGAGTTTAAGAGAAGCCGGTGCCTGGAGTAGGTCTGAGAACCAGTTTGAAGAAACATGAGCTGGGGAAAGTCTTAGGAAAAAGAGGACCCTGTTGTTTTCTGTCCAGAGAAAATCCCAACTGAGCATCTTGGGAAAGATGTGGAAACCCCCTTGGGAGTTATTGTAAAAGGAGGAGTCAGGGCAGAGGAAAGGCTTACATGCATCAATGGTCTGTTACAGTGAAACGGAGATACAGGAGGCGGGGGGGGGCCCTTCAACTGGACTCCTTTGATGCCCCCCCAGCTGCCATGGACCCCTCAGGACACACAGTTCCCTCTGCTCTAACATCTAATGCCCACCCACCCCTACCTAAGTCCCCACTGCAACTCTTCAACCTCCCTCACCCTCTACTTCCAACTGTGGTTTTTCCACATGGAAATGTTTTTCCAGCCTTAATTTCCAAAAGACATTCCCTCCTAGCACAGGATCTGGAGAGGACTTTAAACCTATATTCTTCCTGGCCAGCCAAGCTGAAGAGCAAATGGAGTTCACATACCCTTCCTCCCCTTGTACAGTCCTCCTACCCAGCCCTGCCAAGAGCTGATCCTGTCCATAAATTTCCTTAGACAGACACTAGCACTGTGGGGGAGGGGTGATGGCCAATTTTATTCCCTTCTCCCCCATCCCAAACACACAGAGAGACTCTGGTCCCAAAGGGCTGACAGCATCTGGACTCTAGGCCTCCAGTGTCCACAGGCAGGAGACAGGACAGCTGAAATGGGGAGGTGAACATCGAACCAGCCTGCTGAGGTCGAGTTAGGGGAAAAAGTAAAGGGGAAGAGAACAGAATCCTAGACTAGATGGTTGCAGACCTAGAATCTTTGCCTAGGAAGCAAATTCAGATCAGAGGCTGGGACTGCAGCAAGTGAAAGGAAGGCTAGACTGGGGTGGCCATGAGGAAACTACCCTGATGGTGAGACTAAGGGAGGGAGCCTGTGGAATCTACTTGTTGGAAATCTTCTAGAACAGGAGTGTTGGGAGTGGAGAATCATGTCCAAAGGCAGGGATAGGATGCTGCCCAACCTTAAAGCGGCTGATGAGGTTATGCCGAGTCAGTAACTCAAAAACAATCGTCCTCAGAGCATGGTCATCTGCTACCCGGTTCAAGGAAAAGACATCAAAGCACCAGAGGTCCAGGTTCTGTAAAGAAACAACAGTCTAGGCAGAGAGATTCCCAAGGGGAGCATCCCAGCAGCAGCAAGGGTTGCAGTTAGACTTCAAGGAGGACTTCCCAATGATTAAAGAGTCTTGGGAAGCTGGTAAACAAAGAGGTGGTGAAGTGGACTTCCTTTTTCCTGGATATTGCTCAGTATCAGACAGACAAAAAGGCAGCAGTTTGCCTCTGGAGTGGGCAAAAGTTGTTTTGAGGAACATGAGAACAGCGGTTAACAGGGAAGGCAAAAATCACCCCATAAACAGGGTCCAAAAGTCTCAATGGCTATTTTCACCCCCAACCTTTTCTTTCCCCGCCCCCCCCCCCATAAACCCAGGAATCACCTTGAGGCAGTTGAGGACCGCAGTGGAATAGGTGGGACCCACAGAGGTGTATGTTCTCCGGAACATCCTAAGGGAAAATAGTAAAAAGAAGCCCAGGTAGGGAGGTCTGCAGAGTGGACATGTAGGGCCAATACCACTGGTGGGGCCTGGAAGACCAGGGTAGCTGGGGAACAGGGATGGGAGTAGAGGCAGAGGGAGGCTGAGCGTGGGAGAGCCTCACCGTTCCACGAAGATCCCAGCCTGCACAGCGTGCACGATGCTGCGGAACTTGGGCTTCTCCTCTGCTCGGCGGCCTTTGGCTCGGGCCTGCTGGGTGAAGGTGGAGGCCAGCCAGTCCCGCACCTCTGAAGGCACAGCGTCTGACCGAAGCTCCTGAAGTTCGTCCTCTGTGTCCAAGATTTGCCTGAGGCCCCAGAAGGGGTGGTACAGAGGAAAGACATCAAGTGCTTCCACAACCTCCAGCCCCTGGGCCCAGGCACCCCCCACACCTCAGTAACTCTCCGGCCAGCTCTCTCCCTTCTCGGTCCCTCCCGAGCCTTTCTCTCTCCCTGTCTTTTTATTTCCGTTCCTCTGTCTCATGTCCCCCATCATAAAACAGGTCACTACATGAGGTAGTGAGCACCCAACCCTGGAAGTGTTCAAGCAAACACTGGAACACTACCTGTCAGGGATGCTAGAGACCAGCAGCAGCATCCAGCAGAGAAAAAATGCAAGCCACATATAAGTAACTTTAAATTTTCCAGCAGCCACATTAAAAAGGGAAAAAGAAATGGGTGAAATTCATTTCAATGATAAATTTTCTTTAACCTAATCCACCCAAAATATTATTTCAATGTGGAATTGATATAAAATGTATCTATGAGATATTTTATATTCTTTTTTTCTAAGGCTTGGAAATCCAGCAAAAATATATAAATACCTACACATCTCCATTCTCAGTTGCCACCTTCCAAGCCCTGACAGCCACATGACACCAGTGGCCCCTGCAGGGCAGTGCAGGTCTGCAGCGACCCCACATCGGGAGGAAGGTCGGGACTAGGTGAGCTTTAAGGTAACGGTCTTCTCTCTCTTTCTTGACACCTGTGTTTGCCTTTGTCTTTACAACTGTGTCTGTCCCTCTACCTCTTTGTCTCTGCGGATGCCCATCCCACTCCTTCCTGTTCTGGCCCGTCGCGGGTCTCAGTCTCTGACTTTCTGTGTGACTCCCAGTCCCTGGGTTACTGGGTCTGTCTGGCATCTTTCTCCTCTGTGCGTAGGTCTCTCCCCGCTGTCCAGCGTTGCCGCTGTCACCACTCTTACCGAGTCTCGTCTATATAGACGGCCTCCAGCAGGGAAGCTGTGTACTCCAGGTTTTTCTTCAGCTCCTCAATGTTGACCTCCCCATTCTCCAACTGCTTCACCATGTAGCGTAGCCTGGGAAAAGGTGCGGGGGACAGAGACGTCTGGTTTGGGCACTGCGACCCTGTCACAAGGACAGGATACCTTCTCACAGAGTGCGTTTTAAAGAAATAGCTTCAGTCTTCCATAAATCATTAATCACTCTAACAGTAAGACTAACAGCAGTCAATGTTTTTCACCTCAGGCTACTGTCACTGCTTATATTAAATTTATCTACCCCCTGGCCAAGTTTAACCCCAGGCTTTTCCTAACTCCACTGTCCCCACCCACCACTGACCTCTTGACTCTCCCCTTTAGTTAGTGTTTCCTGAACATTCTTGTTTAGACTGCCTGGGGCTCAGCAGAATTAGGCAGGTACAGGCCCCTGGGGTGATGTTTTGGGGATGGTCTGCTTCATAGTCTGAATAACCAAGAGCGGAAACTGCTTATTTCCCCCATGAGAGAGGACTCTGGCATCAACAGCAGTCAAAATCAGTACCCAAGATTCTTTCATTATGTCTCTCAGTCATGGTGGGGAGGGAGGTGCAGGTCCACAGCCCCTCTGTCCCTGGCAGAGATGGCAAAGACACAGAACAAAGAGCAATCTGAATGCTTTCGCCTGGCCTCACTCCATCCAGGCAGAGCTAATGGATTATGATTCCAGAATCCATCAACCAGGACAAAGCAGGATTAACCCCTGCCTGCCCAGTACTAGAGAGAACCTCTGGCAAAGGGTGACTGTACCCATCCCCTACCTCAGCCCTGCAGCAGCTTTCCCCCAGAGCCGGCGGGGGGGGGGGGGGGGGGGGGGGCAGGACAAGGGTCTCACTTATTGAATGTGTTGCCTGAAAAGACAATCCCCCATAGTTTGCACTCATGAATTCTGGGGGTTGGTGATTAACTGGGAGGCTTCTTAGAAGTCTGGTGAGTCCAGCCCAGGCAGTCAAAAAGCAAAGCATTCTGACTTTAGATGGCGATTTTAAAGAAAACAATTAACATTCCCCTCTAACTCTTTCCCCTAGCCATGCCCCCCCCACCACACCTAGATGGGGGTCAGGTGGTGGCCATCACAATTCCCCACTGAGAGGGGCTGCAGAAACCCAAGGTCACCCTCTGAGTCAGGGAGGAGAAGAGAATGAGTCAGGAACCAGAGGCTGAAATTAGCATCAGTTCCCAGGGATGCCAGGGGAGAAGAACAATGGCATTCCTGAACAGAAGCAGCTCTAGAATCCCAGGGTCCCAGCAGCTTTGGAATAGGGGTACCCAAAATAGCCAGCTCCAGGAAGCATCACAGGCCAACTCTCACCTCAGGGACCAGCAGTCCTGGCCAAAGACATGTCTGAATACACATGGAGCAGAAGGCAAAGGGGGGAAGTAGGAGGGTGACACTGCAGCCTCCTTAGTGGGCTATCTTCAAACCCCACTTCCAGCCTTCCTGCTGCACCCACTCCATGTGCAGACAGTGGGATCAGTAAAGCTCAGAGGCGGCTGGGCCTTCAGTAGGTAGATAGGGAGAATAGAGGCTAGACAACAGAAAAGGCTTTTCCAGCCAATGAACTAGAAAGGAGGGTCTGAGCCAGTATCTCCCAGAGTGCCGCACCAGCCCTGGCAGAACAAAGAGGTGCATTCTGCCTTTGGAGCCCAGGCTCTAACCAGGCTTCCCTCTCCTGGTCAGTCCCCACGGCCAGGGGCCATCAAATCCAGAGACACATAACCTAGGAAGAAAGACATCATGTCCCACATACTCCCAGACTCCTGTATTAGCCCTAATCTTCCACTTTGGTCAGCCGTTTTTACAACCAAAAACTCTGCCTCTAGGGGTCAATGCCCTGTATCAAAGTTTTTTTCCTCGACCAACTTCTTGAAGCACACATCCCAGCTCTCTAAGTGAACAGTCAAGCCCACGGGTGCTCATTTGCATGTATTCGCATAATCACTAACAATGCTGCCAGCTCTACATTTTTAAAGTGCTTTCTCCTGCATGATCTCACTTTATTCTCACAATGGGCCTGGGAGGAGGGAGGGAGGCGGGAAGGAATTGCTATCCCTATTTCCAAAGCACAAACCAAGGCTCCAGGTCTGGGAGGCAGCAATTTTGGATTCAAACCTATCACTTCCTGGCCTTGAGCCCTTGAGCAAGTCACTACTTTTTTTTTTTTTTTAAGATTTTGTTTACATTTTTTTTAGAGAGAGGGGTAGGAAGGGAGAAACATCTATTGGTTGCCTCTCGCACACCTCCCACCGGGGATCCAGGTCTGCAACCCAGTCAGGTGCCCTGGTGGGGAATTAAACCAGCAACCTTTTGGTTTGAGGGTTGATGCCCAACCCATTGCGCCACACTAGTCAGGGCAAGTCACTAATTCCTAATCAGTATCTACCAAAATGTGGCCTATAGACTAACTACTGGCATCAGAATCACCTGGGATACTTGTGAAAAATTTAGATTCTAGGTCTCACTACATACTTATGAACCAGAATATCTGAAGGTATGGTCCAGGGATCTGCATTTAACAAACATCCTAGATGATTTTCACGCACATTAATATTTGAGTCCCTTTTAGAGCCTCAATTCCTTCATCTGTAAAATAGAGAGGATGATAAAAGAAAAAAAAACACCTGTGAAGGGCTGTTACTAAGAGGATTCAGTGAAATAATGTATGCAAAAGGCCTGGCACATATAATGGTTCTGTATAAATGTGATCTGAATTGGAATTAACTGACCAGCATCATGCTGGCCCTCCTCAGCTCATAGCTCACTCCCTTCAAATCCAGCGGCACCTGCCTTCTCTATCCCAAGTCCAGAAGAATGAGTCTAGCCCGGATGGAGACTGGTAATTAGGAAGTCCTCTAACAGAGGAAACAGGGAAATGAAAATTGTCCTTATCTCTCCTTTACAATTGCAGACCTCATTGGAGATTCACAATCACCTGCTGAGGGAGGCGGAGTGACTTGTTCAAGGTCACACAACTTGTCAATGTCAGCCAGATCAGCAAGCCTACAACTCACTACTGGAGCTTTAACTGTGCCCCAAACACCAAAGGTGTCGGACAAAGGGAGCTCAGTCATGGAATTAGCGTGGAGAGAGGCAAATTGCACTTCACCACAGCTTCTTCAATCTCAGTCGTCCACCCATCATGAAGTGTTGGTGTCCACTGATGCGTCATAGCCTGTGACTGTCTTGATAGCACTGACAGTGACTTGTTTATCCTGGTTGCTGTGTGCAAAGCACACGGTACATGCTCAGTAAATGTTCATTAAACAAATAAATGGCAAAGAAAGCAGGTTAATTAGGTGAGGAGCTATCTGCAAAAGCTCACAATTGAGAACTCTGAGCCAGGGGTTCTCTCTAATGGAGAGCCTGGGGAGAAGAGTGAGACCATGGGCTGGCTTTCAACACAACGCTCCCTCCAAGTTCCTCCTGCTTCCATCTCTAGATCTTGTCCAGGAGCTCTTTAATAGCTCCTGTGGAAATCTGAACCCAACACAATCCAGACACCACAAGGAGAGAGGGAAAGATTAAAGAATATATTTATTCTTTATTGAGATTGACAAATGGGGGGGTCCAAGGGAACCTGGCCTCAGGCAGCTGGAAGGATCCAAGTGCTGAACTTCACCTTCCTGAAGTTATATACCCCCACGTGCCACTTACTGGTCTAGCAAGAGCCTCTCTGATTCTAAAATCTTCAGAATTAAGATCTCCCCTGACCCCACCCAAAGTCCTCACCTCAACATTCTTCTGCAGGAAATCCTACTCCCTATTCCCACATCAATTTTAATCCAATCCCTCTGATTCCATCCTCAGAAAGTCAGGCGGGAATGGTCCCTTAACCTGCAAAACAGGATAAGGAAAACTGGATGCTTCCCCCTCACCTCCTTCCACATCCACCCCTAGCCCTGTTTCACCACCATCACTTGTTTCTCCGTTAACTTCAGTCCCAGCCCCATGGGCAATGCCTCAGATCTTGACCTTGGAAGGCCCCTGTGACTTCCAGCTCTGGGCAGCCAGCTAGAAGAGAAGGATCCAGGCAGTAATAATCCCAATACCCCAGAAAGAGCTCAGCTTCCTCAGTCCCCACCAGGTTTGGGGGTTTTTTTGGATTACCATATGGCTGATGATCTAGCCTTTTCCAAATACCCCTGCCACTACTTCCAAAACCCACACTTCCAAAAAGATCACTGTAAGTAGAGGGCTCAGCACAGGGCAGCCTTAAACCAAGGGGCTGAGAGTTGTGAGAAGAATCCTATTTCCCTTTTGGGTTCTTAAGACCAGATGAGATTTCAGAGGAATGTGAGGTCCTGGGGGTCAGGAAGGAGAGAAAAGGGGGAAACTCTGCTACGTCATCTACTGTAGTCAAGAAGAAGTGATAAAAAGGAAAGGGAGATGAATAAGAAAGAGAATAAGGTGAAGGGCAAGATGGAAGGTTAAGGTGGAGAAGTACACACACATTCAACCACAAGATGTGATCCCTCCCCTCCACCAAATTACACTGGTGGACACACAGTAACCCCTCATCCTCTTTCCCTCTCCCTTCCTCATCCCTGGTGCCTACCGAAGGATGGGGCCCTGGAGGTGGCTCCTCAGCACAGGAACAGGGTTTGCCATGGGAATCCACGTTTCCTAATTCCAGGCATCAATATTCTGCCCCCAGGGCCTCAGGGCACCAGACAGGAATGAATCCCTCTTGGGCCTCTGACTTAGTCCTCTGGGTCTCAGCAGAATTGAGTGACCCACCAGAGGGAACTTTGGGTAGGAGAACAGGAGGAGCCTGGCTGGAAGAAGAAGGGAGTGATGAGGAAGAGACCTAGCCCACAGCAACTGGGTGAGAGGCCAAGGGAAAAGTTTCACATCTGAATCAGACTGAAAACAAGAATCTGTTCTCAGAAGAATCCCAGAAAGGACAGAAATAGCACAGGCCAGCCCCCTGCTCTGAGGAGGTGGGGCTCCTCTTTGAGGAGAAGGGGTTAGTAGAAGGCTTAAGGGTGCAGGGACAGGGAATCATCTTGAATCTGTCCTAATGAGAAAGTCTGTAGTGGGAGGGGAAGAGACCCTGCAAAAGCCCACAGGAGGGGTCAAAATTCAGCTCCCTCCCAGGGTCTTTTTCTGTGGCCATTCTTCGAATTGATCTTTAACCCATCTGAAAAAAAAAAAAAACGGAAGCAAGACAGGAAGAGAATTAGAAACTGCAGGGGAGAGGCTTGCTGAAGCAAGGGATCAGCGGATCCTTACCCAGTGACCCTTTCAACCAGGAAGGAAGACCCCATAACCTACCCCCACCCCCACGCAGTGAAGGAAAATCAGGGCGACTTGCTCACAGAAACCAAGAGGCTGGGCAATTTACGTTAATACTCCCAGTCCCAGTTTTCTCATCTGTAAAACAGGGATTGGGGGATAACTCTGAACTAACTGGAGAGGGAGAAGAGAGGTGACTGGATGACCAGTGAGACCTGGGAACTGGGACCCCCTCTTCCGCCTCCAGACTTTGCTCTTGCTCAAGTTGGGGAAGAGAACCTGGCCTCTGCAGGGTGAAGTGGATATGTGCACACAGCCCCAGCCCGCCTCTGGATTGGCTAAGAGATGACGTCACACTACAAGTACATTGGGGCTGCGATTGGTCAGCTGAGGGGCTGGGCGGGGCTAAGGGTGAGAGCTGGAGGTGAATCCCAGCACAGTCAGGGAAGAGTTCTGCGCTACAACAATCTCCTTCCTTAATCTAGGGTCTAGGACTAGGGTAACGTGGAAATGAGGAGAGGGAACTACTTGGGGTAAATATTACAGGAAAAAGGGAAAAGAGAACAGGCCAAGAGCTAGGATTTTGTGACAGGAAGTCTTCCCCCGACACCTCCCAAAAGCAGGGAGAAATTAAAATACCTTCTCACTGTGCCAAAGCCTTGAAGGTTTATAAACAAATGAAGTTTGGGAACCTGCTGTTTCTCAGCCCCACTGAGTACTGGGACAAGTGAAAGTGGGCCTCAACCGCAAGGAGAGAAATAGAGGTTAAACATCTACAAGTTGTTTGCTAGTGAACTCCTGGTAGCTATGAGGTGGGGCTGCTTCAGAGTTTGGAAAAACTGAAACCCACAACCTCTGTGTCCATCTCATTCTCTCTGTGCCCCTCAACACACACGCACGCGCACACAAGCTGGTTAGTGTTTTGGGGAGGAAAGGACTAGGCCCAGAGTCAGAGACCCAGAACTGTCACCCAGGAAATGAGGGACAAGTCATTTGGCCTGTTCTGTGGACATGCTTGCTTGGAGGGATAGGGATGGAGGTGGGAATGGGGGCAGCTGCACACCACCCGGTGCAGCAACAAACACCAGGCCAAGCCAGCTCACCTCCCTCCCCTGACTCCAGGCCCTCACTCCAGTATAGGCACTAACCTCAACCCTCCTACTAAAAGGTAGAGATTTCTTAGACTAGCAAAACTTTAGAGGGGATATCCATCCCTCTACTCTCTTGCCCAGTAGAACCAAAGCTGGTTGGACAAATGACTTTACCAGCTCACCCCCACATACATACATGCTGCATCACTCATCCCAGCCTATTATTACTGTTGTTGTTATTAATTGTTCCTGATAAGGATATCAGTAAACTACCATCTCTTTCTTGCAAAAAAATATTTTTTTTTCACACATATCCACTCACCCACACATACACATACACACTACACTCTACCTCTGTCCAAGCTAAGGAGACTGTCCCCGGGCATAGATGTGATGACTCCAACAAAGATGGATTTTTGTTTAGCCCTTAAAGTTAGTTTTTAAAATAGCAAGGAGCCCAGTGATAATGCCTCCCTCCTGGCCCATCCCCAGCTGTCCCCACTTGCACTGGAGGATAGGATTTGGGATGGGATGAACAAAGGATAGGAGACACTGCTTCTGGTCAGACAAGAGGGGTGTCGGTGAGGGCTGGGGGAGTTGGAGAGGTGGGGGTCGGGTGGGGGTGGCAGTTATAGGGGAGGGGTTAACTGGCTGACCTAAAGGCTCCAGAATCTGAGAAATTGAAAGAACCAAGGAAATTATCTGAATCCAATAGAAAGAGGACATGAATTAAAATCAGGAGCCTTTTGCCTACATTTTATCACTATGTGTGACCTTGAGCAAGACACTTTGAGCTCCAGCTTCCTGCTCTGTAAAATGGGTAAGTAAAACATGCTTCACAGAATTCTCACAAGGATCAAATGAGCTCATACAAGAGCACCTTGGGAAGTATAAAATGATGCATGAATACAAAAGGTTATTTAGTCCAATCCTTTATTTAGTTAGTTCAGCAAATGTTTATTAAGAGTCCTCCATGACCAAAGTCCCCTCGGCCCACTCCTGTACCCAGAACCCCTGATGTGTAAAAGCTCTGCTACTACCACTCCAAATGTCTGGGACTTCTCCCTGGCTCCTTATTCCACAGGGCCCAGGAGGCAGTGGAAGCAGAAGCTGGGAAATATGCAGAGCATGGAGCTCCAGAAGCCAAGAACAACCAGATCTCTACCTTATCCAAGCACTGGCTCTCCCCTCGCTCCCCTGGCTTCCCATTGCTGTATAAGCAGCCCCAATTCTTGCAGCTGGCTGGGCACATTGGCGGGGGTGGCTCCAGAAATAAAAATAGCCCCCTAGTGGCAGAGCTGGGGTGCCATCCTGGGAGGTGGCAGGCTTCAGGTTGACATGGCAGCAGTCTCTAGGCACTGGCCCGAGGAGCTGGGTGGAGGGAGGGTGGGAGGAGAATGGGGTAGAGCCTATGGAAGACTGGGGATTAGTGGGGGAAGGACAGAAACCAGGTGAGTGGAGGGAGGTGAGGGAGAGGAGCAGGAGTTACTAAGGGTCATGGAGGGAAGGAAGGGAAATTTGAGAGGTGCTGTAGAAAAGAGTCTGAGAAACACTGAAGAGGGAAAAGAGTCAGCTCACCCTCTGCCTGTGTCTGAAGGCAAGGCCCCCTCTGCCTCCTGACCAGCAGCCCTTTCTAACAGGTGTTCCTGGCAACAGCCCAGCATAGCTCAGGTCAAATGAGGAAGAGGGCAAGCTAAGCAGCTTGAGCCTTGGTCCAGACCAATAAGGATCCAATATCCCAGCTCCCAGACCAGCACACAAATGAGTCTCTTCTCCCTCAGGCTTCAGCCCTTGAGAGTGGGAGGAACTGGGTGGGGTGGGCAAGAAAATCAGAGGAAAGCAAATCAGAGAGGAGGCTCCCAGGACCCAGTCCAAAAGAACTCTTTCTCTGGTTTAGTTGTCCATCCCTCTTCTTTTCTGCACTATTTAATTCTGCTCATTAACAACCTCTAGAGAACCTCCCCATCAGCCCTCCAGACCACATCCCAACAGATGCCCAGCTTCCAGGGACCTAACAGATGTTAAAGGCAGCCTGGGCTGGAAATGTGAGTTGGAAACTTGGCAAGGGACTAACTGCAGGTGTGGTAGGAACAGCACTAAACTGTGCATCAGTGGCATTTGGGTCTGATCCCAGCCCTGCCCCTCACCTTACCAACTATCTCTGGGCATCAGTTTCCTCCTCTGTAACAGTGTCTGGGTTGGAGACACTAGGAAAGTAGGATGCCTGGGTCTCAATTCATCCTGGTTCAAGTTCATCAATGCTTCTCCCAACTCATCCATAACCTGATTCTTAAAGGACAGTGGCTTTTTTTTATCATAGAAAGATCACATTCTAACCTCCATGACCTTTCCAGGAAGTTCTCTTGCATATCTATCTTTAATCCATCTTGCTGCAATCAAAACAACAGCAAGTTTTCTTGGCATTTCAAAGAAAAACAGAAAGGAAGAGAACAGGCAGGACAAAGAAGTTTAGGGAGGTGAGTCTGGTGCAATTTGATTCATTTTATTTCTTTCAGATTGGAATTTCTAAAGCAACTGCTTGAGAGAGAAACAACCTGGACAACACGTTGGCACGAGTGCTCACTCTGTCCAGTCCCCAGTAAGTTTCCAAACAGGGTGGACATAGAGGAAAAAACTAGGGAGATGGTGACAGGTTAGATACACAAGAGTTGATTAAAAAAGGGGATCAAGGAAGCCAAGGAATAGGAATGAAAGGAGAAGCTTCTCTAGCCCCCAGGTCCTGCCTGCCAGAGAATCACTAAGCCCTCTAGAAGCCAAGCTCCCTTCCCAACCTAAATGGTGCCAACACCAGCTGGCAACCTAATCATCCCACTGCAGCCACCATAATTATTTGCAAATCTAACATTTCATTGCAGCTGCAGAACCAACTGACCTGGGATCCTGGCTGTTACCCAACAGCACCACCTGAAGCCCCCCTTTCCAGCTCTTCTCCCAACCTATGTCCCAAGGCCTCCCCCTGCATATGCCCTGGCCCTTTGCCCACCAAGCTTGCTTCTCCACCAAAACCCCAGTCTCTCTCCCTCAGTAGATTTCTCCCAGGCTGTGATGCCAAAGTAGAAGGCTAACCTGGTGTTTTCTTCCCAGACAGGGATAAGCTCCATAGATGTAGCAGGAGCTGAGGGAAGAGGAGAAGCTGTAGGACTGGACTAGGGGAAGAGGTAGGTGCAGGGGGTGGGGGGGCTGCTGTTAGAGACAGAGGGGCAAGAGCACTGGCATTAGGCACCTTCCTGTATAGAATGGATAACATCTCAGTTTTCTCCTTTTCCCCCCTCAGTAGCCTTTCTTCCCCCTCAGTTCCAATCTTTGCCCCACTCAGTATTCCCAGGATCCTCTCCCACTTCTCTCGGACTATTATGTTTTACTCCCTCAGGGAACAATCTCATTATCTAACAACTTCCAGTTTCCCAGCTGTCTCACCTGCACCCCACCTGATGCCCTGGTTTTGTCCCTCTTTCTCTGCTGCTGTCCTGAAGAGAGTTGGAAAATAGCTCAACTTCGGTACCTGAGAAAAATCAGCCCCCTGAGATCCAAAGGCAATTACTTGGCTTCCTCCCCAGAGGCGCTGGGAGGATGAGGTCACTGAGAAGGCAAAAGAAAGGACTTGCAGAATACAGGGGTTGAGGCTGGACTGCTAAGGTGGCCCCAAAGGGTGCCTGCAGCAAACTTACCCTTCACCATCACCACAACACCACCTGGTGAGGGGGGAGCCCCAGGGGTTTTCTGAGTCCTAGCCAAGGTGAGGGAGGAGCAGGAGCACAAAAGCTGAGAGTGAGAGGCTAAGTCTTAGGGAATAGGAAGAGAGAAGGTGAGACCAGAGAGAGAACAAAATGGAGCCTAGCAGAGAAAAAGGGACCAGAGAAAGATGTGGAACAAAGCAGGGATAGACAGAGGAAAGGATGCAGGAAGAATCAAAGAGAACGAAAACAGAGGGAGCAGAGAAGGTAGAAACAAATCCTCGATGACTCCTTTAAAGATTCAAGAGAGGAAAGGCTTCTTGGCTCCTCCATCGCAGACTGATGAGTGGCCCAAAAGAGAGGGAAAGACAGAAGAAAAGAACTCACTTCGTTGAACTCACTGGGCAGTGGGCAGGTGGAAAGGATCTGGAGACATGCAGGCTGCTCTTCTACTGACTCTCTCACCTGGCCTTCCAGTCCCATAGCATCCCCAACCTACTTCACCCCTCTTCTGGCAAAGGTGATAAATGCAACCTCAAGTGTTGGATCTCCTCTCAGTTTTTCCAACCAGCTTCCTGGGGCTCCTGAGCAGGCAGAGTGGTGTTGGGTTGTGAGGGACTTTAGTGATTCTCTAAAACAGAATGTGGCATACCTGGTCATATCATACCCAGGCCTAGCAACTGAGGGTAAATGCCAGAGGACAACTCCTCCAGTGCTCACAGAACTCACCAGTAGCAGTCCTTGGGCTCCCCACACCCACCATGTCTTACAACTGCAATTGCTCCATCCATTTCTAGTTTTTCCACTGGGAAAAGAGGTGATAAGAAGTTAGTCACTCTCTTTCTTTTGACCTCAGTGGCCCACACTCTTTCTAGGGTAGCCTTTCTCCAACCCCACCCAGCCTTCTATCCTCTAAGCTCAGATATCTGCCTCACTGGCTCCAGACAACCATTCATCAACATGACTCTTCCAAATTATATCCCAGACACCAGGACTCAAACCTCCTAAGTAATTCATATCCCCGCCTCTTGAATCTTTATTTTTTCCCTATTGAAGCCAATGGTTTTTGTTCCTTTTCCCCTGCTTCTTAGCAAAGCACGCTCTCCCATGCTAAAAGAACTCCAAACTGTATCATTTAAAAGCCACTTTCGTATGGTTGATAACAAATAAAGAACTGAGATTCAGAGAGGTCGTGTGACTTCAAGATCATGCAGCATGGAAACATGAATTCTGACTCAAGTCTCTCAATATTCAAAATGATCTATGACCACTACCATGCCTCCCTGCTTCCCTCCAGCCACCTACTCTGACCAGAAGTTTGTGGAGTTCTTTCTTTGGTCTCAATTTGATTTCCCCTATTTTTGAACCTCCTCTCAGCTTACTGCAGAAATTTTCCACCCTCTACCATCCGTGATGCCTCATTCAAGGCAAAGCTGATGGGGAAAATAGAGAAATGGAAGCCATCTGATAGGAGAGGGGCATATAAACCCAAGGAGGAGAGAGTCTCTTTGCTGTGAAGAGAAATAAAGAAAGAAGGGCTGATCAGGGAAGGAAGGCACTAAAAATTATCCCTGCCAAGGCCTGGGAGAAATGATGCTCCTTTTTCTCCCAAGGTCCAGGGAGCTCTGCAATCTTCACAGCAGCTTCACAGCCATATGCAGAGAAAGGATGGCAGCACAGTTTCCAAAACTGGTAATAGCCACAGAAGATCACTCATGGGAATACACAAAATAAAGACAAATGGTGGGATAAATCAGTGAGACACCCAGTCCAGTCCCTCAGTTTCCTCCTCCTAACGATTTGATCTCCCCAGAACTGTTAAAAAAAATCTGAGTGTCACAAACACATACACAAGATCACACATACATATTATCCCATTGCCTACACATACACTCATACATCTCATTCATAGATGGAACAATTTCGAATATTCAGCAATACGAATTCAGCATACCTTCCCCACATATTTATTATCAGTCTGCCAGTCACAAACACAAAAACAAAGAGGCATCGTCATAGAGTTCTGACTCCACACACTGTCCCTGGCATGTACATCAACCTTTCCCCAAACACATATGTATACATGTCAGGCATTCACAATCATTCTGATACATCTCGTTCATACAGCCAGATAATGTCGTTTATGTATCCTCTCTGTAACTCCTTCAGTCCCGGGCTCGGTTCCAGGTACTCAAACCCCACACCTCGTAAACATCACCTTCTCAAAAACAACAACAACGTCTCCCTTCCTTCCACCCCCATTTCCTATTCTCCCCTCTGCACACAGGAACACACGCACCACAGAATCAAGAGACAGGACAGGGCTCCATGACGTATACACATATAATCATTAATTCATTTGTTCATTCTTCTATTTATTGAGTGCCTATTATGTTTTAGTTTCCACACTAGCCTCTGACAAAACAAAGATAGGCAAAAATAATCCCCAACTGATCCTTGCTCCAGCTCAGCTGTAATGACCTTGAACCACAGCTTAGGACATTGAGCATAGACCTTGAAAGTCCTGAGTGTATACCATGTGAAGAAAGAAGAAGGGAAAGGGATTTTTGTCTGTACTATTCCAAAGGAAGAGGAAAGTTCTGTCTGTAAAATTCCAGGACACACTGGAGCAAAGAGAAGAGAGTGATGCTGGTGGTGCTTGTACTGTCCTGGGAAAGAGAGGGAAAAAAGTATATATTTATAAAAAGTATATATATATACTTTTTTCCCTCTCTTTCCCAGAATAGTACAAGCATACATACACATGCATACAGGTTTTTGTGTGTAACCTCCAAAGGAAAAGATTAAGCAGAAACCAGAGTGGTAGATGGTAGAATTTTACCACTTGGGAGGGTGTAGTAAAATGAGGACCAGGGTGTTTCCTCCACTTGATGGAATTGAACCAATTAAAATCTCGTTAGGAGCAGAGACTATGTTCATCTTGTCCAGCACTATATCCCCAGCATCCAGCACATCACATGGCCCACTGGAGACAATTAATAGTTGTTGAATAAACAAATGAGTTAAGGATAGCAAACTAATCTCTGCTCATGGTTTTTCTTGATTCCCAAAAGACAAGGGAAACCCCTTCTATTCCTAATGACCCCCCACACACACACACTCCTGAAAGCTCTCTGGTCTCAGAGAAGTGGGGACAGACAAGTGCACTCCTTCATCTAATGTGAAAGGTGATGAAAGTCATCCTGGTCAACCCTTCATCTCCAGACTGCCTGCCCCAGCCTCTCTCCTATCTCAGCTTGAGTCTGCTTAGTTTGGAAAATTTTCCTACTAGGTAGAGGTGAAATCCCACAGTTAGAGACTCTCCAGCTCATATGCTCCTGAATTTGTCTTTGGCAAAGTGCTAGTGTAAGAAACAGAATTCCTGAATGCCCTTCCCAAAAGGAAATTGCCCTGTACAATTATATTATATGGCTTTTTAATCAGAGGCAAAAACACCAGGCCTGGCCTCCCTAAAGAGAGTCTAGATGTCCTAGATTAGAAATGAAGAATATGGGGGTGGGGGTTGTTAAGTAGGGGAACCAAGGCTTTTATACACTTATAAATATATATATTTATATATTATATATATATATTGTTTTCCATCTGCCTTCATTTCTGTTCAGTACTCAGTACTGAGATAATTATGTTCACTCCCCCCCACCACCATTTCTAGCCTAAACAACCCCTTCCCACTCAAACCCATTTGGGAACAGGTGGTGATTGGGGTTGGGAGGAGTGTTCTATTTCCATTTAAAAGAGAGAATGCCTTTTCTGTTCACCTCCTTCAGACACTACTCGATCCTGAGTTCCCCTCTTCTACCCAGCAAAAGTCCTAACTCCTTTTATCTCTCTTCATCTGATTGGCAAAGCCTCCCAATATTCAAACAGGGCCAAACCCAGTAAGCCATCAACTTGAGATCTTCCTTGATACAAAGATCTTTCTCTGCTTTGGGAAAGTGAGATTTGGGATCTATCTTGGTGATTAACAATGAGGAGATGGTACTTTTCTGGTTAAGTTACTGCACACAAGTAGCGCTTTTAAGGTTCAGATTGGTAAAGTGAGTGAAGACCAGAATAATCTAATCAATATGATTAGTGATCCTTGTTCACTATCATTTCCTGCAAGGACTTGTCAACTAACAAATTATAGGGGCAGCCGCCTCTGCTCCCTTCCTTCCCCAGGTTTCAGTGCCTCCTCTGGGGATCCTCTTCTCTCTCCATTTAGAATCTCTCACACCAAAGGGAGAAATAACAATTTGCTCCTAGGAAAGACTAGAGTAGCCAAAGAACACATATGCATGACCCATGGACGTGGACAATGGTGTGGAGGGTGGAGGGGGCAAACGAAGAAAAATTGGGACAACTGTAATAGCATAATCAATAAAAGATAATTAAAAAAAGAAAAAGAAAGGTATGGGAGGTGGTAAAACCTGCTCTTTTGCGGGACCTGTTACCTGGAATAGAGGCAGGGGAAATATACGAAGACCACTAAAGCTAAGGAGGAGTTATCCCAGGATCCCTTTTATTCTCCCACTTATAAATCCTGAGGCCCCTTCTCTGCCTTTCAATCACTTTCTTACCTGCCCCTCTTCCCAGTTTAGTTACCATTAACAGAGCATCAGTTTTCTATCAAGAATCAACCAGTGCTCCTCCCAACAAAAATCAATTCAATCCGGTTTTCCAGTTCTTCATCCCAGAACTCATTCCAAGGCTGCGCTTCATAGATCCCACAAACTGCATTGGCTGGAGGCAGCAAAGGGGGTGAACTGCGAAGCACATTTGGATTCCAAGCCTTGTTACCACTATGCCTCAGTTCTCCCTCAGGCCTCTCTAAGCAGCTGGTACGTAAATCAGACCCACCAACCCAGTAAAAAGGCATCATCTTATCGCTGCAAGTGAAGTATTTTTTAGAACAGCACAATCACAAGCATCTATCTTCCTCTTACCTCATACCTCTCTCTCTCCCTCTCTCTCTCTCTCTCTGCCCCCCCCATCCTTCTCTGCCCAGAGCCCAGAAACAGAAAGCTTTGGTGCTCACTCTTGGGGATACTGGGGAGGAACTGGGTGTAGGGGCTATGTTTCCTGTACTTCCTCAGTAAACATCTACAGCATCTTTGCTGTGTCCATGGGGAGTCATTTCAGGAACAGGAGCACCTTCCCTTGTTCTCTGCTTAAGAATCAACAGACTGCAGAGATTCCCCACTGGCAGCTGACTGGGAGATAAACATGGTGCATAGCTTGTATTTGACCAGATCCTCTCCTCTGACGATCAGGAAGAAAAGTTCCTTTCTTCCCTCAGAACTGTAGTATGGGATGCCTGAGTCCTTCCTTTCCTCATTTATTCCTCCCAACATGCCCTCATCCTGCAACAATAAGAAAAGATGCCTAAATGTGCTTGGAGATCCTTGGAAGAACCTATAGCAACAAAAAGGCTATGACGGTTACCTTGCCCCTGTCGATCTTTCTTTACCACTCAGTTTCCAGGAAGGGGCTCTACCCCCTTCCGCCAGATCCCAGGTAGGGGTTTCACCACTTCTCCAGATCCCAGGAGGGTGCCCCATCATTAATAGGCAGAGTGGGGCTCCAGGCCCCAAGAGAGATGAGCCGCTCAGGTATGGGACTCCCCCCCACCCCCATCCCATGCAGGATGCAGGAGGCAAAAACTACCAATCCCAGCAGAGGTATATATAACCCACAGGTTGGCACAAGTATCCGCAAGCACTACATCTGCAGCTGTGTTCAATCATTCTACTAACATCTCTGTGACCCACAGACACTCAGGCACACACATGGATATGTGTGAGTCAGCCTGGCACCTCCTGAATGCTGCCCATCTGCAGCCCTGCCACACTGCACCGCACATTCCGCGCCGCCTCTCCACGCTGTGTGTCACCGGGGGTCCACAGGCACATCGTTAGCTTTGCAACTCCTAAACCCGCTCTAGACGGCCGCTTGCTCCGCACATGCCTTGCACATGTGGCCTGGCCACCCGTGTCAGAGCAGCTTATTTGCTCTCACCTGCCAACATGTGTGCCAGAGAAAATCCACCAGCCCGACTCCAGCCTTCACCGCCCTCCCCCCTTTTCAGGCTCCCTAAGATCCCTTCCCCCCACTCCAGGCCCGGGGACTCACAGCGACCGAAGCTTAATCCACATTTTCTTGCTGGGGGCTGACTTCAGCTCCAGGGGTGACGGACAATCCGACTCCAGCATCTCTGGAGGGCTGTGAGGGGACAGCTCCATGCTCAGCCTCTATCTGTGGAACAGAGGGAGGAGACAGCACCACGGCTCAGACTTAGCCCCTAACCGAAAGACCCTCACCCCCATTGCAGCCCCTTCCCACCTGCGGCTGGCGCGGACCAGCCAGGCCGACGTCTCTAGGCTTGGCCCGAGCTGGCAGAGCTGCAGTTCCTGTGGCTCCTCCTCTCCCGCTGCCCAGCCGAGCTCTGGGCTCCCAGTCCGAGCTCTCCGCGCCGCCGCTGCCGCCGCGCTGCCAGAGCCGCCTCCTGTCTCTCCTCCTCCTCCTCGGCCGGTTCCCCCTCCCTCTGCTCCCCCTCCCTCCTCCTCTGCCTGCCGGCTCGTCTCTCACTCCTGGCAGCCACTCCGCCCCCTCCCAGAGGAACGATTGGAAGCCGGGGGCACACCCAGACCGAAGCGCCCAAAAGCGGGCACAGGCACCCAGGCTCCCGGGATGAGTGGCTGTGTGTGCCCAGCGCGGTGGATGTGAGTGCGTGTTTACAAAGTGCAGCGCAGGCGGTGGCGACGGCAGGACTTCGGTGTGGGTGTTGCGTGGGTTCTCTTGGTGTGTGTTTTTAAGTTTCTTTGTAC
The DNA here is from genome assembly GCF_022682495.2 of Desmodus rotundus. NCBI lineage: Eukaryota > Metazoa > Chordata > Mammalia > Chiroptera > Phyllostomidae > Desmodus > Desmodus rotundus. The sequence continues at coordinate 150,298,236 of NC_071389.1, forward strand.
GTGCGAGTGGTCTCCTATATTCACATCTGCCTAGCGTCCCGTGTGAGAGAGAGGGGTAGCGGGAGTTCACCTCTCTCTGCCTGGGGGCCTTGGCACTCTGGCTCAGTGAAGCCACCAGCCATCAGAACCCAGCCTCACACCAGAACCTCGCACTTGCACTTCTGCCTTTGAAGGGAAAAGTTCAGGGTCTGCTCTGAGTTTCCATGGTATCCCATGCCTTTCCTCCGTTCCAGTTCCGTTAGCGTGTTCTTCTGACGGTGTGCCCATCAGTGTGGCCTTCCCCCTGCTGTCGCTAACTTCCCTTCTGGAGGGGGAAGTTTCTCCCAAGGTTAAAGCTTTCCAGAGAGACTCCACCAGTGCAGGCAGCGCCACGTCTTCTTCTGATTAAATATAACTCCGCGTGAGAGCTGGGAAATTATTCCCAATATCTCAACCCCTCCTGTAGCCTTTCCAGATTATTTCTTCTTTTCTGTCTACAGGGAAAGAAATCTAGTGCCTGAGGGCCCAGCACAAAACAGCCTAGCTGCTTAAAATATTTGTAGAATGACCTGGAATTTGAACTCAAGACTTTGTAACAGGACAAAGCCTCTTCCATCAAACTTTAAGTCCAACTTCGGATTCTGGAAGGAACCGCCTCAGCATTCCTTAGAATTGTTCTCTTTAATGACCATCTGCTTTGGCAGTGGGGGAAATCCTATGTAGATAGAAAGTGGAGGTGTATTCACTAACTAATCCAGGATCCCAGAAGGTGAGTTTTAATTTTAAGAACACAGCAGGTTGGAAGGAGGCTCCCTCCTTCCCAGGCAATGGAGTAGAAAAGAACAGATGTGAAGTGGCAGCGTGAGGACTCCCAACATTGAAGAGTTGCCTTTGAGGTAATTAAGTTAGGCCAGGCCTTCAGATCTGGTAGGACAGAGAATTATCAGGAGAACCAGCTCCCAGTGGGCAGCCTCCACAAAGGCAGAAGAAGACGGCAGAGGCAGAAATGGAGGAAAACATTAAAAAGAATACCCATGGTCATGAACTATAGGGGGGGGATGTAGGAGGGAGGGGGTGGCAGGATGGAATGGAGTGAAGGGGGGAAATGGGACAACTATAATAGCATATCAATAGATATATTTAAAAATACATATACTGGCACTTCCCCTCTCTGCCCATCTAACTTCAGCATACATCCCCCTTCCCTCTCCTTGCCAGGAACAGTCTCAGCCAAGACAGACCTGTACCCGAGACCCCCAGTCAGACTCCTACACAATCTCTCAAAATTTGAGAGCAATTGACTTCCTTATCAATTGAAAAAAATGGGCTGGAAGCTACAAAAGAATTGCAAATTAGGATTAGAGCTAAAGAGCTCTAATTAGAAAATTAGGACTAGAGTTAAGGAGATTCCCAAATTATGCAGGTATTTCAACTAGAAGAAGTGAAAAGGGGGAAGAGGTCGTGATGTACTTCCAGGGGAATCTCTCAACATTTCCTGTGCACACAGTGGTATATCCCGCCCCTGCTCTCCCAGGCCCCCATCTCCTAACCCATTTTAAGAAAAGAAAATTTCATACCCCCTCCAAAAGTTATTTGTAAAAGAAACTTTAGACTCCATCTAACCCCCTTCATTTAACACATGGGAAAACTAAGAAACACAGAAAAAGTATGTGGTCCCACAGAGTAAGCAGCAAACCCTAGGCCAAGTCTCCCAACTTTTTCTAGTGCTTTTCCTCTCTGTGGCTCTCCTCTCTCTCTAGTCAGCAGTCCTGGTGTTTACCCTCAACCTCATTCCTCCTGTTGCAATCCCATCCCATTTCTGTCTTACCCTCCTTCTAGACAGGATGTATCTGTTTCATTCATAGGCTCAAAAGACCCACTATTCTTTTCTCCCCGTCTTCCTCCTGTCCCCTGCTCCCACTTTTCCCAGGCTCCTTCTGCCCAACCTCAGTTCTCTCCATTTCAGCTTCCAAACTGTCCCTGTCTCTTGGAGACCATGCCTCCTCACTCCCCTAACCCCACAATCCCTTCCAACAAGCTTTGGGTTTGATAGAGACCAAAAATGACATTTTGGCACTGGTGACGGATGGATGTGATCTGCCTCCCACAGGAATGCTATTTAAAGGGGCGGCCTCACAATCCTCTCCTCCCAAAGTGACAAGAGAAAAGCCTGCTCCTCAATCTCTCCAGAGCTGCAAACTCAGCTCAAGTTAACTTGTGGCTTCCTCAACCTGCAACGTGGCCCGCTGCTCCTGCTTCCTATTCAGGTGGGAGGGAGAGTACTTGACAACTCATTGAGGTGTGGGGGCTGAGGGGGGGTTCATCTTCATCTCTTTTGATGACAGGTACTTAGGAGGAGCAGGAGGCCCTGTGGGGAGGAGGACTGGAAGAACAGTCTTCCCCCCAAACCCCGTGAGTGCATTTCAGCCATGTGCCACCCTCTTCTCAAAGTGAAACTTTGTTGGAAAAGGACTGATATAGGTATGAGGACCAAAGGTTAAAAAAGTCTTGTCCCTACCAGGGGGACCTCCTTCTCCTGGATTAAAGCTCAAACTGCAGCTGTTTTCTTACCCCCTAGACAAAGTTCCAAAGGGTAAGACCCCTCCCCTCATCTGGGCCCCAGGCCTACTGCATTTAGAGGCTTCCCTCACCTGCCCACTGAACTGAACACCATAGTGTCTTTACTGCCCAAAGGAATGGGAGCTCCTCTGTAAGCATCTCCCCGCAGGCCTGGTGGGGGGGATAATTCCATCTCATTGCTGCAAACAAGTTAATGGAGATTGTAATGAAAACACTGCGCTAATGAAAATGCTGAGGCTAGAACCTACTCTGCCTGTAAGACAAAGCAATCAAGGTCAGAATTTCTCTCTGATACTCATTCCTCAGTTCCTTTGAGGCCAGAACAAAGCAAGCTGGGGATCTGAGAGCAGAAAGCAGTTCATAGTTGATTTTGTCCTAGGCTGCAAGGGGTCTCTGACAATTTAGGCAATTTAGGAAGCAAATTACCTGAAGTGCTGGTGGGCCCTGTTACCCCAAGACATTCATCTTTTGTTTCAGGTGGTTAAGGTCATCATGTCCTTACCTTCTCTTATTTTTGCTTGTTCTAGCGTCTCTGGGTGCTAACAACTAAGTCTTTGCAGATGAAGAGGCAGTCTGTTCAGGGAGGAAGGTCTAGGACTAAATACCATGCTCGGATCTCAGCTCTAGATGTACTGCTAAACATGTGACCTTCATTAAGTCACTTAACATCTCTGACTCTGTTTACTGGCCTGAAATAAGGAAGCCTCTTCTGGCTACCTTGCAGAAATAGAAGGATAAAAGAACACTTTGATAAATATATGTTGTAGATAAATGTATGTGTAATTGTATATTTATAAAAAGACATTATCACAAATGACAACATTTTAAAAAAGGGTAACAGATTTGTGTTGCCAGGGGTTGGGAACGGGAAGAGGGTTGCGGGAGAGAAGTGGGTGTGGTTAGAAAAGAGCAACATGAGGATCCTTGTGGTGTTGGAACTGTTCTGTACCTTGACCAAGGGTGGTGGACATACAAACCTACACGTGGCACAGCTTACAGAACTAAATATATACATACAGAGAAATGAGTGTAAGTAAAACTGGGGAAATCTGAATAGGGTCAGTGGATTGTATCAATGTCAATATCCTGGTTATAACAGTACACTATCGTTTTCGCAAGATATTACCATGAGGGAAACTGGTAAAGATGCACAGGATCTCTCTGCGTTAGTTTGTTGGATTAACATCTCAATAAAATTGTGGTTAAAAAATAAAGTTGCTATGTCTACTCTCTATTCCCCTGCAGCAGCTTGTCTTCCATACTCTGGGAGGCTCCTTTTAAGCATTTCCACATGTGGATGAAAAAGGGGTCTCCAGCTCCTCAAGACGATGATCCCGGCAGAGATATGTGTTTAAGAGTAGTTGTTCAGATACTCCTGAGCCTTCTTGTCCTCATCAACTTTGCCCTCAGTCTCAGTAGGCCTGACCCTGAGTCACTCCTTAGAACATACTGTCCTTTCCACAGCAAGGAAGGACAAGTTGCTGAGGCATGAAGCAGGATCCTCTGTTGCTTCTATGCTAAAGAGCAGACAATTGTTGCTGGGAAAAACTTGTGTATTGATTATGGATGCCAAGTTGTAAAAGTATGGACTAAGCCTGGGTCTCAAGAAATAAAAACCAAACACACATACAAAATCCAAAAACAGTTATTAAGTAGCTTTAATAAAGCCTGAATGGTTTTGCTGAAAATCAATAATTACTTCGTTTTATCGTGGAAGTATGAACATGACCCTGATTAATCAACTAGTTAACTCTATTTGCCCATTCCAACCACTCTAAACCTGTGACTTACATGATCTGTTGCTGCAGCTTCCCTGGCAGTGGGTGCACAGAAGTGATGGATGAAGGCCACTGTTTCCTGCCACGGAATTAACTAAACCCAGTTTAGTGCTATCTTGGACGCCCCAGGCTTTGTGACACTTGAAATTCTAATTAGCGCAGAAAAGGGATAAGTTGAAAGAACGTGTACTCCCTCAAGTATACCCACTCTCAGGGCCCTACAACCTAATGAGGTCTATAAAATTTAAGATCTAGAAGAGAAATCCCTGCCTGGAGCAAGAGCTGCACCCAGGATGACAAGGGGATTGGGGTTAAATCAGTCCTTCCAGATAGGAGGAGGAGTACCCCAAATGGTCCGGGAAGGAAACCACATGACTCTGGTCTAATTAGTTGTCTTGTGATCTGGAAATACATAGACTGACCCTCTGCTCTGGATTGTGCTGATGTCAGAGAAAAAGCAGGAAGGGTGAAAGTTAAGCAGATGAGAGGACTTACTTGTTACCCCCAAGGTGGTGGGGCAGGTGAAAGGGTTTGGAGCAGTGAAAATCTCTCAAGAGTACTTCCTCATTGCCCCTATATACAATAGAGCTGGAGGCAGAAGAAGAGACCTATGACTCCTAAAAGTGCCCCCACAAAGGAAAAAAAAGGGGTTCCTTTGCTACAACTTTGCAGGCTGAATGTTTGCTGAATACATTTGGGGAAAAAAAAGAGAGGAGATAATTGTCCTAATAAATGTGCAGGAGACAATAGCAGCTCCAATGGGAGGATTATAAGCTCATTATGGTTTAATATGATGATTGATCATCTCTGGCTGCCAGCATTATCCTAGGATAGTGAGGAAGGTCAGAGAGGTCCATGCCAGTCAGAGCTCAAGCTCTAGTCACCAGAAGATAGGAAACATATTTGTACATCACTCAGATTTTTCATTATAAAAATTCACAGACTTGGCCCCAAGCCCCCAACTTTTCCTATCAACTGTCCTCCCTCCCCCCAGCATGCCCCACTTCTCTATGATTTCTCAGTCCTGGACTGTTCGTCCACATGCCTGTTCCTCTGCTCTGGCTCCAGACCCCACCCCATTCCCACCCCTTGAGAAAATGACCACAGCTTCCAGGATGGCATGGGTTTAGGCAGTCCCAAAGGGCCCTTCAGTGAGTACTGGCCGGCACTCGGTTCAGGTGGAAGGCCCGAGATACCTCCCGATAGGCATTTCGAAGCAGGACATAAGGGAAACAGGACTCCAACATGTCTAGGGTCAGGAAGGAGGACTCCTCCACCACCTGGAAGAGAAGGTGCCAAGAGATGAGAACCTCAGGTAGGGCATACCTCCATGACACCCTGATCCTCCTCATTCAGTCCCATGGGCCCTCTGAGGCCCTCAGAGTTACAAGTAAACAGGGTTCCTAATCACATTCCCTTTCCTCCCCCACTTGGTTTACCTCTAGGAAAGCAATGTGGCTTCCTCACCTCCCTTAATAATGGTCTCTGTCCCCCTCCTCAGGGTTATGTGAAGGGCTCAGAAGTGGAAGGTAGGAAAGAATCACTTCCCTTGTAGCAGACAAACTCCCATTCTCTCCCACTCTGGATGCTAAAGCATATACGTGGGTGGGCAGCACAAATTCAGGTAAGGATGAATAAAGTGATAATGACAAAGCTTGGCAGAGAAAGAAACCATTGCCACTGCAGACCGAGAAAGAGAGGCCTGGAATCCACATGGGTGCCCTTGTGCTGGGCCTCAATGTCCTCCCTCCCTCAGTACAGTGCTTGTGGAACAGTAAGGATGCCGAATAAAGGAGCAGGCATGATTAATTAGTTTAATTAGAAGCCTGTGCACTGTGGTAATCCCAGCAGCCCCACAGCCCAGCAGAAAGATAGATCAAGATGCCTGGAGAAGACTGGGTGGGGGGCATATTAGCAAAGAGCAGCACAACCTGGCATGAGGCTGGAGGGTCCCCATCTCTGAAGAGTGAACAGGGTGTATTTCCTTCAGTACCCCTCTCATTAAGAGGTTTGGGACTACAAGACACAGTCTGGAGAGAAGTGTCCCATATCCTCTGGCAATCCACACAGATGGGCCCTCCCCAATATGTCTGGTGTTTCAAGCCCTGAAAATTCACTCAGAAAAGAGAACCTACCATATCTACTCTAACATGTTTCTCTTTCTGAAGTCCTTTCAGGTTTTAAAATTTGTAACATTCAGCTAGTCTCAAACACATGCACACACAATACGCGCAACAGTGCCAGAAGAGCAGACACTGCAGGCTGAAGGGAAGGAAATCTGCCGTTAAAACTGTAGCTCTGATCTTAGGTTGGATAATGGAAAGAATTTTTTGATAGGCAAGACTTTCAAACCTTAAGCCAGGACAGAGATAAGATCTCTTTTCCAGGATACGGGCCCCCAGGTATAGGGGAATGAGTGACAGCTTTAAGAAGGGTTCACAGGCCCCAGACTTCCTATTCTTTGCTCCATTAAGCACAGAAAATAACACGGCTCCTAACTGGAAGAGATTCTTAGTAGTGGAAACAGCCCTAGAGTGAAAGCCAAATCTGCCCCATATTATTTGGGGGGAGACCTTGAATGTCATCTTTCCCTCCCTGTCCTCAGTTTCCTCACCTCTGAACTGTAAGGACTGGACTAACTCCCAGGATCTGGCCTCATTCCGACATACAAGATTCCATGATTCTTTCCCCTGTGAAATGGAGGGAACCAGCTGGCAATACTGGGGTAGACACACTGCCCAGGCTCCACAGCCAAGACAGAAAGACCCCAGGGACAAAAGTGCCTGGCTAGGATTTGGGGCTTTATGAGTGGCCTCTTAGAATACAGCTCTTTCCCCTTCGGTCATTTCCAATTTCTCTGAGGAAACATTTGCATTTAAATTGCTTTGCAGCAGCAAGTCCCTCTGTCATTCCCTCCTGTGAAGACTGCCTGGTCCTAGCTGTGTTCCAGCCACTCTGCAGGCCTCACTGCAATGCCACAAGGGGCAGCCACCTCCTCACACTTTGAGGTTAGTAGGAGAAGGGGGGAGCAAAGCAGAAGGAGGAGGTCAGGCAATACAGAAACACCTCCAACCTTACAGAGGTGAAAACTGCCCAAGGAAATGAAGAGGCAAGCTTACCCATCCAGAAACTAAAATGAACTGGAGGGAGAGGGAACTACTAACATTTCTTAAGCATCTATTATGTAGTATTACTTTCACATATCTTATCTCATGAATCCTAACCACTCTATCATAAGCATTGTTGTCCATTGTTATGGATAAACAATCAGAGTCTCACAAAGGTTAATTAGCTTGCCCAAGGTCATGATGCTCCAAAAATTGTGCTCTCTAGCACACCACTGGTCTTTGCCCTCATTTGCCTCCTCTGCTCTCTCACCCCTCGCCTCACACACCCCACACACATACCCTTCAGTCCTTTCTCTTCTCTTCTCTATCATAACCCTTAATCAGCCCAACCTGGGCTTTTTTCTAGCAAGAGAAGCAGAGACACAGATCCCACTCAGTGCCTGTGTATTTAAAGGAAACCAGGGGCACTCCCACGTATGCCTTCCCCTAACATTTGTGGTCCTGGGCTAAGAGGCCAAATGGAAGCCCACATACCATATGACAAAATAAATCAAATAAACTATTATATTTTATATTTCAACCTTCACAATATACTTTTATAATGATATGGAAGGCCAGGTTTGATTTAAGAATCCTTAGACTCCTCAGAGATCTGCACCTGAACGGAGAAGGAACCAGCCCCAGTTTGAAAGGTTTTGTATGCACACATAGACTTCTATCTGCACAGCTAAGCTCTAGCCATACATTCCTTGGGTACTAGGGACACCAGCAGCAGTCTGCCTCAGTAGGACAGACTTAGGGAAGAAGCTCTGCACAGCCCCAAAAGTGGGCTGGAGCTGCTTAACAAAGAGTTCTGAAGTCCCAGAAATCTTTAGTGTGGACTTCAAGGTGGAACACAGCCTCCAGGTGGGCATATCCTCTCCCACTGGCCCAAGGGGGACCTCTTAAGCACACGGCCCAGGGCAGGAGCCCCTCCTGTTCATATCTAAGTACCATACTAAGCTGGAGAATCAGACTTTTAGAGCAAAACAGTAAGTGTGTTGAGGAGAGAAAATAGGGTCATGAGGAAAAGTTTTTTTTTTTAATTAACTGAGTCAGAGTTACCAGAACTTTCTGCCAAAGTAGGGGAAAGTCCACAGCTTGGGAAGAAAGGAGATGAGACAGCAGGAGATGCCTGATGCATGGTTCACCTGGCTCCTTGCCTTACAGCTTTTCATCTAAAATCCCTTCCACCTCTGCCCTGCCTGGTATGGCTCAGTGGATTGAGCACCAGCCTGTGAACTGAAAGGTCATTGGTTTGATTCCCAGTCAGGGAACATGCCTGGGATGAGGGCCAGATGCCCAGTTGGGGGCCTGTGAGAGGCAACCAATTCAATGTATCTCCTTCTGCCCCCTCCCCCAAGCTCTGTGCTATTCAGCACCCTCTTCATAGTACTCTTAAGGACAAGAAATACAGTCCTGAGGAAGTAGTCACATAAAACCAAACATGCACTAAACAGGTAGTTATGGATGAGGGACACAACTGCTCTACCAGGTCAGACTGGAGAATATTGCAGGAAAAGGGACCCAGTCCATTAATGGCCAGGCTTGGCCCTGTCCTGCAGAGAAGTTCTTAAAGACTCTACCTTGAGATTACAGGACAAGTCCAGAATGTTAACCAGAATATGAAGACTAGACCCAGAGATCAGGCAGAATTAAGTTGTAGTTAATGCTTTTGAGTGATGACAATACCATGGACCAAAAGACCTTAAAGAGAGTCTCCCTGCCCTGGCTGGGTGGCTCAGTTGGTTGGAGCATTGTCTCATACCCCAAAAGGTTGAAGGTTCGATTCCCAATAGGGGTGAATACGAGAGGCAACCAATTGATGTTTCTCTCTTACATTGATGTCTCTCTCCCTCTCTCTCTCCCTTCTTCTCACTCTAAAATCAATAAACATACCCTTGGGTAAGGATTTAAAAAATGGGGGAGTTTCCCTCTGGCTCTTCCTCTCTCTTTCCCCATAGCAAATTAAATAAGATACATACCAAGCGCATGAGCAGAGAAATGGATTCCCGATTTCTGGTTTTAATCTTGTCAGTCTCCTGGCCCAGCTGCAGGAGGCTGACAGAAGACACCTGTAAGGGAAGAGTTTGTAAGGGAAGCAGATTTTTATGGAGGTCAGAGCAGGACAGCCTCAGGCTACAGGAAGTTAAAAGATCAAGGAGGAAAGTTAAAAAGGGCTGGGATGTTTCTGGAAACTGAAGGCAGAAAAAGTGGCAAATTCCCTAGGTTTCAGAGACTCACATTGCATGTGAACCAGAGAGTTTGGAAAACAGGAAGTTGCCTAGGGTGCTGGGGGAGATGTTGCAAGAGCGAGGAAAGAACCTAGGACAAAGGCAGGTGGTACTGCAAACCAGGAGATTCATCTCTTTTCCTAGGCAGCCTTCAGACACCACACTTCACCAGGCTGTTTACAGCTGACTCCCCACCCAACGAGAAACAGAGCTGGGCCTGATTCACACACAGTGCTCTTGGTATCTTCCTCCTTTTTTTCAAATTTCTTTCAAACAATTTGGACATAGCCTACAGTAGAATTAGCTCCCTGGTTGTAGGTACCAGTCTCTAGAAATCTAGACCAGTGGTTCTCAAAGTGATATCCCAGGATGAGCAACATCAACATAACCTGGGAACTTGCAAATGAGAATTTTCCAGCCCAGCTTCTAATCTACTAATTCAGAAATTCTCTAGGTGGTTCTGATTTATGCTAAAATTTGAGAATTTGAAAAGTTTGGCTTTTTGTCAGTATTGTAGTTGGAAAGGGCCTTATGGATTATAAAACTCAGTGTCTCTCCAACTTTATTGTGCTTCAGCTCTCCTGCAGATCTGACTAAAAACAGAGGCCTGGACTCACCCTTGGATATTCTAATTCAGTAGAACTGGTATAGGATTGGGAATGTGTATTTGAACAAGCCCCTTAGGATTCTAATGCACACCAAGATAGTGAATCATGCATTCGGTTTAACTGCCCTATTTAATAAATGGAAAGACTGAGGCCCCAAAAGTTTGGCTCTTCAGAGGTCATACAAATTCTTAGTAGCAGATCCAGAACTGGAACTCAGATTTTCTGACTCAGTCCAATGCTCTTTCCAAGTATTTGGGCAGAGGCTGAAATACTAGCTGTTAGGGAACTTAGAAGAAACTCCTGCCTTTCACAAAGTGGCCCCTCACTACTTACTTGATGAATTAGATGGGAGGTGAGACTGCAAGGCCTGTTCAACCATGACTGTCTACAGATTTAAGTCAAACCATTTGTCACCAAACTTTGCAACCTTCCATTTCTTACCACCTAGACCCACTTACCACCAGAAATTCCTTGAGGTGAGTCTCAATGTTCTTGTTGTAGAGTGTGAAGAGGGCAGCAGACACCTGGATGATGGCTTTGGTCAAGCAGTGAATATTGTTGTTGTAACCTAGGTTATTATTGACAGGGAGAGAGAGGGAGAGAAACAAAAAGAAATGGCCAAGTGAGTCACTCCAGCCCTGACCAGTGTAGTTCAGTTGGTTGAGCATCATCCTGCAAAGTGAATGGTCACTGGTTCAATTCCAGGTCAGGGCACATGCCTGGGTTGCAGGCCAGTGTGCAAGAGGCAACCAGTTGATGTTTCTCTCCCCCTCTTACTCCCTCCATACCCATCTCTCTAAAAATAAATACATAAAATATAGTTTTTAAAAGAGTAAGTCACTCCAGGCTGGTCTCAGCTGGGAAGTTTTCATTTTTCAGTCTGGACTACCCCTATTTAACAACTACAGGAGGCAATTGGGGACTAGGAGAAGGTATTCCTATGAAATTTCAGTGGAATTGAATTTTATGGATAGCCTTCTCAAGTGCTTTTTGAGAACTTTACACCTGAGTAAAAAGCCTCTATTTTCTAGGTAGGCAACTGTCTCTACCTCATCTCCTTAACCCAGGACAATAACCTAAATAGCACTGTTTCCTCAGACCTACTCCTTACTTACCATCCTTCTCAATGCTATAGAAGGAAGAAGGATCTGAGGCAAGGAGGGGGAGGGAAACTGCAAGAAAGATCAAGAGTAGGCAGGCCACCTTATATTCTTCCTCAGGGGATGAAGTATCTGGAAAGAAGGAAAAGAGGAGAAGTAAAGTCAGCCAACAGGAATCATCCTCTACAAGGGTCCTATTTCACAGAATTACTGAGGATCATATGAAAAAATATCTATGAATTCACTTTATAAAGCACTATAGGCAAGTCATTATTTCTGAAGGGGTCAGGACTAGCCTCCACTTAAGTGAGGGGCCTGAGCCCTTGGAGGCCTCCTCTGGTGACTGAGCAGAGCTCTTAGCACAGGACTCTGCTGACAAGCAGTCTGAGGACACTGTCACCTGTGATGGGGTGGAGAGGCAGGAAGGAAAGGATCTCACCAAAACCAAGAGAAAAGAGGGAAGACCAGTCTGTCAATTTTGAAAGGGCTTAATACCAGCCCCTTGGTTCCATCCTATTCTGAGTGTGTATAAGTATGCACATGCTAATCAGAGGAAATGCGTAATGGAAAATATGAGAGACAAGTGTGAGACCTGGGGAAGAAGTGAAGAGTGTCATGGTGATTACATGGCGGGGGAGGGGGGAGGTGAAGCACTAAATGACCCTGGGGAACTCAGATGCTATACCACACAACTCAGCATGAAATCATATACTAGTGTGTACTGTTCTCTCATTTGCATTCATTTTACTTCCCCACCCAGATTGTAAATTCCTTTGAGCACTTGCTGAGCAACAGACTCTCACTTAATACTTTTTAGCTGATTGACAGGTCAACTGATTGGATTCTGACTAGAAATCTAAATTTCCTGTGTAAGAATTGATATTTTGTGGGGGTTAGGGACCACACTTTAAGTCTTTCCTTAGCTCCCAGCTTAAAGCTTCTGAATTCACACCCCCAAACAAAAGGCTTCTTTGACTTTGGCATTTTCCACCCAGAAATATGGCCCAAGCCCTCCCTCTCCTCCTTTCCCCAATTTTACCAGTTTTCAGATTAGCAATGGCGGCCACCAGGGCTGGGTCAATGTCACAGCCCACTCCTGCAGCAGATGCCAGCTCAAAGATACTCAGGGTCACCTGGTAGAGAAGAAACCAACATTCTGAAGATGACTCGCAGGAGAGAAGTGCTTTGCAAAGGCTATAGGACATCAGGATTCCTAGATCACAGATTTTAAACTTTTGGTGTACTACCACCTTTTCTAGGTATTCCTTTCATAGCTCTCCCTTATCTACAGGGGGGGAAAAAATGAAATACTTTAGCTTGGTCTTCCCATACACCATAGTACAAATTTACTTTCTCAACCTTATTTCCCCAAATACTTATTACAGTCAATGCAGCCAGGGTAATTTATTCACTCTTCAAACTACAGTTCGTTTGCTTATTTCCATACTTTGGTTCATGTGTTTCCCTCTTCTACAGTGTCCTTTCCCCTCCTCTACCTAAATCGAGGTGAAACCCAGTCCTTGAGGCTTAACTCATATCTCAAATTCCCTGTGAAGCCCTGATTATGTCAGCCCAAGCCCCTGTCTCCCTCCTTAAATTGGTACCACAGACTTAGCACTGGTCACATACAACATCTGGTAATTTTGGTTATCTTTTCAGATATGAGGTGAGACATATATGGCTTATCTCACCAACTAGATTATAATTTAAATTTTTAAAAAATTCATGATATGGAGAAGAGAGAGAAAGGCTTTAGAGTGAGAAGATCTAGGTTCAAATTCTATACCACCAAGTACTAAATGTGTGACCTTGGCTAAAATTTACTTAACCTTTTCGTGCCTTGGTGTTCTCAACTGTAAAACTGGGATAATAGTACTTACCTCACAGAATTGTTGTGAAGATTAAATTGGACCACAAGTATAAAGCATCTAACCTAGGGACTAATGGAGTAACTAATAGACAAATAAACACAGATTCCTTTCCCTTCTGCCTTTATCTCAAAGCTAGGAACTTTGCATTTCTTTTTATCTTCTCTAGTGTTTAACACAATGCTAAGCACATAGAAGGCACTTGATTAATATTTACTGATGGATACCTGATCCCTCATTGTTCTTAGAATCAGGTTCCCAGGATGTAGCCCCCAAGGCCCCTACTCCCACACCAAGTACTTATCCGCATTTTGAGGTAAAAAGGAACTTTAAAATATTCTGAAAGAACACAGATAATTATTTCAATAGTAAACAACTAAGCATTGTATGCAAAGACCCCACAAACATAACATAAGCAAAGTGTGTATATGTACTTGACACAGAAGGCAAACCTTAGCCACATTCTGCTTTGTCCTTCGTTTAAATTCCCTACTTACTAGATGACCCTGCTCATGGCAACCATGGCCTAGGAGATCAGGGACCTGGTCCGTGACTTGTGGTTTTCTGGATGAAGAAAGGGATGATTGAAGGGGTCTTATTTTTCTCTTCTTCTAATCTTTTTACCCCTCTGAGGCAGTAACAGAATCTCTGATGGACAGGGCATCCCCCTCTCCACCTCCACCTGCTTATTTTCACAAGCAGGCAGAGCCTAAAGCTCGGGGCTGTCTAGGAGATATCAGCTAGACAAGCTCATGACAGGCTAGGGCATTCGACCTCAACATCAGCAGCTGCCAGAAATCCAGGCTCACCGTAAAACTGTAAAATCAAAGGCCAGTCAAAAGGGGCAGCTATCCAGTGAAACATCGCCCGCTCATGGCCCCCATGAGCATTTGACCCTCATCTGATTTTACACAGACAGAGAGGGATAGTTCCCAACTCTTGATCCAGACATAAGGATGTTTTTCTTAACATCTAACTTTAATTCTTCCTGCTAACCAGTTTCCTCTTATCACAGTCCTCCCTTCGTTGAAAGAATCGACAAGAGATTTAGCCTGTGCTTTTGAAGGCCCTTGTTCCCAGCCTTCAGCTGTATTTCCTGCATAACATATTTGTTTACTCCAGATAACTCAAAAGACAAGATAATGTGAAGTAGGGGAGAAGAAGAGGAAGAGATGTTTAACTTGGGGTGACTACAGAAGCCCCTCTTTCTTTCACCATCTCTATAGTGAATGAGGCCTGAGGCAGGAGACACAGAGAGAGGAATCAGGTGTCAGAACTGCGGGAAAGAAGAGGCCAGAAAAGGAAATGAAACTGACAGGCAGGGTGGGTGGGAATAGAAGGAACAAATCTTTTTAAAAAGTACCTAAGCTCCTGACTAAAGAGAGAACTTGTGTATACATATTAAGTGAAAACTTACAGATACTGTCCTAAAGCTTACTCCCCTCCTTCCTGTAATGTTGCCCCAGCCCAGGCAGGCTCTCCCAGGCTCCCACTCCTCTCCACCCCTCCATGTCTCCCCAACTCTGCCCTCTCTCTCCAAGAATATTTGTCTGACCAATGCCCCTCTCCCTCTTCATAAAATTTCCCCCAGTGTTTTCCTATTCTAATCCTGGCTCTTCTCCCCACAGTATTCTTCAGAGCCCTCTCTCCCTTTCAAGATCCTAGCCACATCCTTTTTCAACGACAAATCTCCTAATTGGACTCCATTTTGTACTCCCCTTTACCTTGATGTCTGTGTCTGGAGTGACGAACTCCTTCAGGCATTCGATGGGACCCATAAGAAATGGGCAGTGGGAGGAGAAAACCTGGAGGAAAGAGAAAATAAATGAATCCACAGAACAGTTGACCAATGCCTTCAAAAAAAGGTGAAAACAAACCAAAAAAAAAAAAAAAAAAGGGGCCTCAGCTTAAATAAGAACACTAGCTTAAATAAATTCCCCTTCCCTCTCTTCACACGCCTAGGTTCCCTCAGCTCACTGATCCCTAGAGATATCTAGGACCTCTATCAAATTAAGCTCCTTTCTCCTCAGTCACTAACCCTTTTCCACAAGTTCTCATACAAGCCGTACCCACAGAGGTACCTATGATTCTGTGGCAGCCCTCTCTCCCCTCACTCACCTCCCTAAGTCCCTCTTGAGCCATGGCCCTAAAACCAAGAATAACTCCAATGATGGTCATGCGCTTCAGCACATTGTCAGCCCCTGAGGAGAAAGAAGAGTGTTAGAGAAGAGAACATAGGAGAAAAGTGGTGGTGCTGCTTCTTCAGACCCAGGCTAGCCCCAGATCACCCCAAACCCCTATCATCCATAGTGCTTTTCCCACAATTCCTTCTCCCTTTAGGGGAGATGCTCACCCGTCAGCTGGGGCAGCAGAGAAGCCATCAAGTCTGCCTTGCTGAAGTTAGATCGGATCTGAACAAGCACATCCATGTTCTCCACCACCAATTTCTACAGCCAGGACACAGAAACATTCAGCAGGAAAAGATAAGCCCCATGGTACACCTCCCCCCCCAGCCTCCTACTCCTAACCCCCTTCCCCTGAGGCTAAACTTTTCACCCAGAGCTTGCTTCCACAGTACCTTCAGCTCCACAATCTGAGAGGTCACGTGCCACATCAGGTTTTCACTCAGGAACTTCATGCCGTAGGGGCCCAAGAGTTCAGCCAAGGCTCGCATCTCTGGAATAGAGTTACAGAGGTCCCATCTGAGTCTCAGAGGGTACTGGAGCATTTGCATAACAGCTATAGGGTAATTTGAACATTTAAGATGTTTTTCAGCAAGGAAAGGAAGTGGGAAGTTGAGGAGCAAAAGTGACCTAATATCCTGCATTCAGGTGATAGGTCTGGCCTGCCCATGGGACAATTTACCCTCTCCCCACTGGTACTCGCACCAAGACTTACCACAAATGGTAACTATTTACTTTACATTCTTGTAAGAGTCTACACTTTCCCAAGTCCTTTTATGTGGTAGCTGGGTTTCACTCTTGCTGGACCAGCTGTTGTAGCTTTCCTAGCTGTAAGACCTTAAATAAGTCACTGACCATCTCTGAGCCTTAGTTTACTTTTCTATAAAATGAAGAAATAAATATGTGCCCTGAATACCTCACAGAGTTGATATGAGAATAAACAAGATACATTTTAAAAACCTTAGAACACCATAAAAATATATCCATAAATAAGGGATTCATATGTAATTTAAAAGACAAGGGTGGGTTAAGTGCTTGTTCAGTCACTTAACCAAGTCAAGAGCTGGTACCAGAAACCTAGCACAATGCCTGACTGCTCCTTCCTGTGTCCCAGCAGATACCACAACTAGTTCCTTATCTGGCTTTTTCTATGTTCCTCCCTCAGCTTCCCTTATTTAACACCTTACTGTCCAAGTTTTCCTCTCCTTAAGCTACATTTTCTTTTTTCATAATGAACATATATCCCCAGAGTTCCGATTGTTTTTTCTTCTAAATTCTTCTTTCCTCTAGTCTACCCCAGTGCTTCATCCCTCCCTACCCAGCCTGTGTCTGGCCTTGTGTGAATCAAATAAAGCTGCCTAAGGAAATCCCATGTTCAACAATGACAAATTCAGACAGGGAGAAGCTCTAGCTATGACCGTTGGGTATGGGCTATCCCAGAAAGAAAAGCATAAAATACCAGGAGTAACAACAACAAGAGACCAGTAGGAAAAAGGCAAGTTTTATATAGTTAATGTAAGTCCAGAGGGAAGAGAAAACCAAGACCCCATGCTTCAGTCTTTGAAAGCAGGGCCAGTTGACCTATACCTCCACTAATGGCTGAGGATGGGAAATGGTCACAGCAGCTGACACAGAGCCTTGTCCAGAGCAAGTACATTTTTAGAGTCACCTATTTACAGTAGGAAGATTAAGCTGACACCTGGAAAAGGATTTCCTAACCAGTCAATTTAGATAACGCCAAAATGGCTAACAAAAGGGGAAAGGGGCTGAATTTCCTTCTCTGGAGTAGATGGAGAGGAGACGCACTGATCTGTCAGACCTCCTTACTCTAGTCTTCTCTACTCCAGGCTAGTAACCCTAGGGCTTCCTCCTCTTTCCATCTATCTATTTTTGGAGTAGTATTGTCCTATTACCATGGTAACCCAGGGAAATTGGGGTGGGGGTGGTAGAAGGGGGAATCAGCATTACCTCCTGCTGCTTGTCAGTTGTCAGCAAGACCTAAAGCTGATTTTAGATGCTGCCTACAGTTTGTGGGTGGATTGATGAGAAGGGGACATCTGAAACCTCCAGCAGACTCTTCAATAGGGTCAGCTTAGTGATGAAGTGAGAAATAGCACAGGAAGAAGACAGAGCTGGAAAACAGAACTGCGTACTCTGACTTTCATAACACCTCCAAGGAAGGGGAAGAATGGAGCGGGCAGGTCACTGAAACATCTCCTACCTGTCCCAGACACCATGTAGGAGCCATGATTTATATGGAGGTGACAGGAAGGAGGAAGCAGTAGGAGAGTTCATCAATCAAGTCAGTCAGTGAAACAAATCTATGAAAAAGGATCTGTATGGTTTAAAGCTCTCTTTAAAAAGAGAGTGGCTTCCCACCCTGACTGGTGTGGCTCAGTGGATTGAGCACCAGCCTGCAAACCAAAGAGTCACTGGTTCAATTCCTAGTCAGGGCACATGCCTGGGTTGCAGGCCAGGTGTCTGGTATAGGGCAAACCAAAGGCAACCACACGTTGATGTTTCTCTCCCTCTCTTTTTCCTTCACTTCCCTTCTCTCTAAAAATAAATAAATAAAATATTTTTAAAAATTAAAAATATACAAAAGAGAATGACTTCCCAATTCACTTACTACACACTTATTACCTGACCCTCCTTGAAACAAAAAAGCACTTCTGTATACTGGGAAGCAGCACTACATAGTGATTAAGCACCTGGGTTCTGAAATTTGACTGCCTTGAGTTGAAATCCCAGTTTTACCATTTATGAATGTGTGACTTCAGGCAAACTCCTTCAACTCTCTGTGTCTCAGTGTACTCATCCGTAAAATGGGGATGATGAGAGTATCTACCTGAAGGCTCTTGTGAGGATTAAATGAGTTTATACATGAGAACACTGATAACTTAGCCCACAATAAATGCCATCTATTATTTCATCATCATTATTAAACAGCAGTAATCTAAGCACTGGTTAAGGCTCTAAAATGTATCCCTAAGAAAGAGGATACCATAACATCAGACGAGTGTTTAATAATTCCAAGCATGAGAATGTTCTCCTTACACTTATCTTTTACCCTTCATCTTATGTCCTACTGTTTTATTCTTGGTAGAGATGGAAAGTAATCATTTAATATCCTTTGAACAATAGATCCTTTCAGGGACTTGAGTGCTCCTACCCAAATCCTAACACCCCTCATTTTCCCTCTCCACCTTCAATCCGCAGGCCACTCCAATTCTGAGTCTTGCTTAGAATCTTTTTCTTTCTCTTTTCTTTCTTTTTTTTTTTTTCTTTTTGGTCCCTAAAGTGGAATCTAGCAGAGATGTAAGGATAGTGTAATGAGCTTCTGGGAAGGTAAGAGAATTTAGATGGGGTCCATAGGCTGAGATACTTTATTGAAGGGAAGGACTCAGCTCCTTGGTGAGGTGACCAGGCCCTGGGCTCACCGGAGATGTCAGAGAACTCGTCTGCGCTGAAGTGTTGCTCTTCCTCCCTGGGGAGGCTGACGAAGGCCTGCATGGCTGGGGAGAAGATGATGGTCCCACTGCTCGCCTGTCTAAGCAGACTTTCTAGGTACCTACAGAGTTGGCCAAGAAAGCACAGAAAATTAGTGTTCGATCCCTTCTCCCTGTCATTTCTTCCTACCACTACCACTGGGCCCAGAAAGAGAAACCCCACAAAGGCTGGGGTGGGGAGAAGAGACTCAAAAAATACGGTAAAATACCCTAGTTAACACCCCAAACATTGGCTCAAAAACAGCTGGCAGTAATATAATCCCGCTTTGCCTCTAATCTGCAAGGCTGTCAAATGTAATGGTGTGCACTCCCCTCCCTCAGCCCCTGCTCTTTCCCAACTACTGCTCTTGGCTTTTCTCAGTCAGGTAAGGCAAGCCCAAGGTGACAAAAAAAAAAGTTCTTACTGATTGAGCCCCTCTGAAATATACTTAGCCTTAACCTCTCCAATAAGAACGTTGGACTAAAGACTTAGAATCTTGGAAGCGGGTCTCAAGTCAAACTTCTTGGACAGGGAGAACCCCCAGGAACAGTAGCCATCCAGTCTCAAAATATTCCCTCCTGACCTCTGGGCAAGCTGAGAAGCCCTCCAGCCAGTGTCAGCAGAGGAGGCCTTGGCCAACCCGTGCCACTCACCCAGGCACTAGGTCTGGGCTTAGATTTTACAGGAGTCTCCAGCTAACCACTAAAGGTGATTTTTTTTTCTTTTAATTTGAGCTAGTTGTTCAAAAGTTTGAAACTGAGAGATGTTACATTAAAACTACAGATTTAGTAGGGCGGCGAGCAGGAGGAGCTAAGTGAATGCTGCCCCTTTAAAGAGGCATGCCCTCCCCTATTCCCACCTAGCCCACAACACCCAGGTCCCTTACCTCTCGGGTCCCTGTTGGTATTTTTATTTGCAAACTTCAGGTATTTGTATTTGCAAACTTTGTCTTTCCCCGCTACCCAGGGGGTTCTTTGCAGCTGGGTTCCTGCTGAGCTGACACTGGACTAAGAGTGCCACCCAGTGGCTTGGGGAAGTAGAAATCTGGCTCTTTTACATCCTTAAATTGTAAAAGAAATATTGCTCCTACTTGCTCTGGTTTGGGGGAGGTGGCCCCCTTCCTATTAAGAATAATCTGCTAGAGAAATGGTCGTGTCTGGAGTTGAAGAGATAGTGTTCCAGAGAGATAATGTTAGAATGGTTTTCAGAGGAAGAAACTAGGTGAAAAGAGAAACAAGGGAACTTCAAAAAGTGGAAGAGAGATCACTTGAAATTAAAACAGAATCCAGAAAAGGAAGGTTGAGAACTAGAACTTAAGAGGAAAAATGTCAAGCTGTTACAGAGTAGGTCAGTGGATGTTACAGGGAAGATTAGAAAGAAACCTCAAGGTGGACAGAAGGTGCCCCAGCTTATTGCTCCAGTCCTCAGGCAGAAACAAGCCTTCATTTGAGGGACTGTAACCCGGGGAGCTAAAATGCCTGGGCCCGGATCCTGCTGTGTTAAGGAAAAAATGCTAACAAAGAGGTAAGGCAGACTGAAGATAAGCAACACTGACCAATTTGTGTAGAGAGTGGTGATGGTCTGTTCCCCGCTTGAGTCCAGTGGCTGTGTCTGCTGCAGAAGGGCGTTGCGGATGACCCTGGAAACATCTGCACCCAAAAACTGGGCCAGTGACTGTATGAAATTGATGTATGCTTTGACTCCAGCCAATAGCTCAGACGGTCTTGCAATCTCCTGGGTTGTGGCATTGTAGCCAGCCAGCCACACAATGGCTCTGGGTGACAAAAATCATAATTAAAAACCATAATGGTAAACGTAGTCACAGTTCTCACATTTACACTGTGTTCCAGATGCTGTGCTATGATTTTACTACATGCATTATTTCATTTAAACCTCATAGCAACCCAAAAACATAGGTACAATTATTATCCCCATTTTACAGATGAAGAAACTGAGACACAGAGAGAGTAAGTCACTTATTTTCTGTGAAGACCGCACAGCTGGCAATTGGCAGAGCTGGGGCTTAAATCCAATAACACTGATTCCTAACCACTGTGCTCTTCTGCCTCCTCTGGAGAAATTAGATCAGGTGGTAAAAGACCTGGGCTCCCAAATATCATCTAATTCTACCTGAGGGTTCATACCACCCGCATTCTCAGGGACAGTATTTTGTCTTTTCTCCTTGGAAAGAATTAGTTCCAACCATGGTCAGAAATAGGAAACCACACCTAGAAATCCTTGGAAGTGCAGTACAATGCCTGGCGGCCAGGGGATGCCAGAGCTGGAGGAGGAGCACACTTGCCTGGCATGCAGCTGTAGCCATCCCTAGAGAACATGGGAGGACCGTCCACACTGTATAGCAGGTTCTCAAATAACATCTTTTTATTAATGTTGATCTTTTCATTTAACATTGATGTGATGCCATAGGAACTTAACTCTTTTTTCATATGGTAAAATTGGTTTTCTTATATGTTGTTTCACTTGAAGTCACAGACCCTATCAACTATGTTAAGTGAGGACTTACTGTATTATTTTGGAGGCACACAGAAACACCCCTTCCCACTGTAGCCCCATCTCCTTCCAAAATATCTTCCCCATGAGGCTTTTTTCCTTGTTGAAAGGGTAAGGGGAAACATCCCATTTTGCCAAAGCCTACGTCAGTCATTTGCACCTCAATAGGAATGAATTAATCAGATTCTTCCTAAAGCCACAGATGTTTGGGGAGCTTTTTGGTTTTGTTTTAGGAAATATGTTTATGGCAGGGGAGACAAAGGGAACAGAAGGGCCTCCTCCCCATAGAAAAAGGAAGAGAGAAGAGAAACCACCTGAGGAAAAATAATACAAAAGGGGCAGACTCAGGCCAAACCTAGCCTATTTTAGAATTTTCATTGATGCCAAATCTCTAGGCCGACATTGGGGCTTTAGGAATAATGATGCCTGTGAATAAAGTCTTAGAGATATTCGAAGAAAACTAGAACATCACACCCATGCTGCTCCAAGGCCTAGAAAACACTGCCAGCTTCTGAAGGTTTATAACATGGACAATTATCAACTTGTCATCTCCTTGAGGGTATCTATGGACCCAAGATACTTCTTTCCATTAGCTAGTGTATAGAATGAAAACAAACTAAATTTACTGTCACAAAGCAAAAACCTAGTTGAAAAATAAGCGTGCATCTCCTACAATGAAAACACAGACTCCTGACCACTCTCCCTGCTTCTGTCCCTGCCCTCTCAGTGCATCCAGAGTGAGCCTATTGAAATAT